>NW_020664409.1:82158157-82200269 GCF_002925995.2 Terrapene triunguis
ACAGAGGGGGTACATGATGTAAAACCAGTATTTGTGGTAAAAAAAAACTGAAATTTTTTTTTGAGAATTTATTTGTTTAAAAAAAATTTTATAAATTTTTTTTTTTTTTTTTTTTTTTTTTGAGTCCAGGGCAGGGGAGGGAGAAAGTGACACCTACCTCAGTGGCTTCATTCTCAATTCAGAACAATTTTTTTTTTTAGTTTTGCTTAAAATGGAATTGCCATTCTCCTGTCCGCTCTAGAAACCAATGTGCTATAAGAGAATACCACAGGCTCCTTCCCTGTGTAACTGGATGGTCAGTTTAAAGCAGAATTCAACCAAAACAGCTCTGAACTACTTGTGAAGAATCTCAACAATTTCTTGGTGAGAGGAGAAGCAAATGGAGTGGCTCTGTGGATTTAATTGTATAAAATGTATATGCTGTCCACTGCTTCATGGTTAGTTGCTAACGTGGCCCTATGTGCTGCAGTGGGTTAGGCATCTTTGCTTTACAGGCTACTAAACATAATTTCTTTTGTACTTGAAACCTTTCCTGACACAGCTGCTGCATTGCTGACTGCTACAGATTTTTACATGTGCCAAGCCATTAAATCCTATCCCCAGTAAATGGTGCACAGGATCCAAGGCTATTTGCTTCAATGCTAGTGAAGTTTAATGAGAAGTTACAAGGAACAACATGTTTGTCCTGTAGTACAATGCAGATCTGTAATAGTTTAAATGAAAGAAAATAGAAAAAAAATTATCCTTTGTTTTGCTCTTGTTGCCTAGTTAAAAAAATAACCTATCTTACATAACACAGTGTTGTTGTTTTCCCTGTCTTTGGTAAATTTCAAGTTGTTATACTGTGCCTACCAGACATGTAAAAAGATTACAGACAAATAGCAAAAACCTTAATGCCCTTTAACCCAAGTTAGTACTTACTGAAATCCTATTTGTTTTGGAAGGAAACACTAGAAACATTTCAGTTCAGTTTTAGTATTAAATGAATATTGTTGAGGTCATGTTGATGTAAATAATGAGTGATGTGAATAAAAGTGACAAATGAGTAGGCAATGGATTTTTGTATATAATTACTCATCATTTTTTCCTCAAGGTTAATTCTTACACATTTCATACAATAACAAATTGTATAATTTGTAATATGAAAGTGTAGTTTATTTAATGTTTACTCCTGAGAGAATTATGTGCCTAAAAATGATGCGCACAATATTTTAAAATTCTGCAAATTTTATTTGTCAATAAATAAATGTGGCTCCCCCAGTACAGGGGGACTCGGCAGTGAGGCTGCACCTGACACAGTGCAAAGGCTGGGCCTGCCCCCAAAACACACCAGAGCCCTGCCACTCTCTGCCAGTTGCACTAGATGTGGGTAGTCAGGCAGGCTTAGCCCAGCATGATCCAAGTGTGGAGGGTCTTAGTGTGTGGGGGATCCAGGTGTGGGATGAGAGGTTTCTGTTTAGGGCAATCTGGGTGCAGATAGCTCAATGGGAAATCTGGATGCACAGGGGCTTGTTGCGCGGTTCCGTGTGCAGGAGCAATGGGACTCTGCAGGGGATCCAGGTAATGGTGGTTGGGATCGGGGGTGAGGGTGGGGCTGGTGTGGGGAGATGGGGCTTGGCGGGGGAGGGTCTGGGTGCTGGGGAGTAGGGCTTGGCGGGGTGGGGGTCTGGGTGTGTGAGGGCTTGTCGGAGGGGTCCAGGTGTGTGGGGGGGTAGGGCTTGTCAGGGTGAGGGTTCGATGGGCCTGCTTAATGGGGGAGCCCCAGCTGCTGCCGAGGGGACGCCACAGGCTGGGATCCCGCTTCCTCCCATGATTCCCCTATCTCCTTTTCTTCTCCATCCCCCTCCCCTCCCTCTAACATTCCCCTCTCCCTGCCCTATTTCACCTCCCTTCCTTCCCTCGTTTCCCCCAACTCCGATTACCCAGCCCCACTGCGGGAATTCCCTGTTCCACAGAAAATAGGAAGGCTCCCAGAATATAGAAGGGGAGCACAAATGGCACTAGGACCCAGGAGGCTGCGTTCAGCTGCAAAGTCAGCAGAGCCCCAGACAAGAGGCAGCCTCCCAGCTGGGCAACTCTGTGTTTGCAGAAATGAGGAGGGAGGGGGGCAATGGCACGTAACCCTGTGTGCCCCCCTATGCCTCACTTCTGTTTGGGGAGCAATCCCCCCAAAAAACTGCACACGTGGTCACTTCCCTTCCCTGTCCCGCCTCCCCACGGCTGCCCTAGAATAATAAAATATCAGGGTTGGAAGGGACCTCAGGAGGTCATCTAGTCCAAACCCTTGCTCAAAGCAGGACCAATCCCCAACTAAATCATCCAATCATGCAGGGAAAAGCAGGAAATGTGCGGGGGGGAGGGGGGAGAGTTTTCTGCTGTGGGCGCGCAGTCCTACAGAATCCCCCCAGGAGTAAATGTTACTGAGACAGTAACATAACCCTCAATTCCTTATAAATTCTTTCTTCATTATCATCCTCATAAGCATAGACATTTATGCAAAGTATATGTGAAATATATAAATATGGGCCAAATCTTCCTCTGTTGCACCACTGTAGCCCTATTGATTACAGCTGAGGTTACCCTGGTGTAATTGAGAGAGGAAGTTGCCTATGAGATCATAGCAGTAATGATTGTCCAATGTGAATAAATGACTGTAAAATGAAAGCCTTGCCCTTGAATTGTGTGACTAATTTGTGGTAAACACTGGAAAATAATACAAGTATGTCATTGTTCTCATTTTTCCAATGTTAGTGTTCCAGTTTTGTGGTGGTTTTGTGCTCTCTCGCAATAATAAAATCAATTTATCCCATTCTTTATTCCATTTGGATAGCAGTAAAGTTAGTGTCAATCATTTTGGAAAGAACATTGCCACTTTCACTACTTTCATTCACCTGCAAAGTGATTTGGGACAATAAGCAAACATTACTTATACTGAAAATTGCATCTCTAGAATATGAGATTATGGGGAAGTCTCTTGTAATGGCCATGGTCTAACATATCATGAAGAAAGAAATAAACAAAAAACAAACCAGTATTGTGCACAAATACACAGGGATTGAATTTTTTAGCAGATGATAATTAACAAGCTGGTATGTGGGTCCCACCAGAAAGGCAGAGAGGTCTAAGTGATATTAAGTGTACACCCAGACTGTGGTACCACAGCATCTGGGTTTAAAAAAATACATGTGACATAATTATTAAATCATATCGGCTTTACTTGAACAGAGAAAGAGAGACGGGGCATATTAACAAGATGCAAAAAACCCAAACTGTAACAGCGGAGCCCTGTTAGATATTTAAGAAATGCAGGTAAACTGTGTTTGATTTAGGTAAGAGTATATAGATAGGAGTGTATTTGGGTTATCTATGTTTACTAAGTACTGTATGTACCTTTTTTTTTTTGGCTGTTGTTTTTCTCTAGGTCATGTGCAGGGATCACAGCTAAGAAGGGTTATAAGATAAGCCCTTATCGGCTAAAAAAAGATCCCTGCTAAGCTTCAGAATGAGGCATGTAGGCCTGTCTTTGAACTTCCACATAGTGTTCTGTCAGTAAGGAGGCTTTGTGGTTTTCGGTCCCCTGCTCAGTTAATGAGATCTAGAGGTAGCCAGTACTGGACCACCTCATCTGTTTGTGCTTCCAGAGATGCAAAGAACTACCCCATAAAGTGATCATTCTCAGCAGAGAGAGTCAAACTGGCTATGTTGCCAGCAATAGTGTGCTGAGCTTTCGAGTCTCTGGTACCAAGAAAAGACTTTTTCATACTCCAAAATTTATGCTTAAATAAGCTATTTAATCAGAAAAGGGCTTCAGAAGAGGTGAGAAAATATGATTGATTGAATTATAGTGCCATGCTGCTTGCTTAGATGTCTTAAAGGTGGTTGAAGCATTATGTCTAATAATGACTTAAGTCCAAGCAGTATTGTTATCTGTACAGGACTGAACTTGATGGGAAAATATGGGGTATTGCTTTGAGCATTAACATTTTATTCTTCAATTTTTTTTGTAGAGACCTAATTATTTTAATATCAGATACAACTTTTATTTTAATAGTGCCCTACTTACGGAGAAATGTGCAATGAAAATATACATAAATTCTCATTCTTCCATACTCTCTTTTGTCAATGAAGTGAAGCAGAGTCAAGAAATTCTGATTGTTTTCATTAGAAAAGGGCTAGCCATGTAAATGGTGATGTTAACGAAGGCATAATTAGAACTGATTTGATCCTCTGGTCTCACCAGTTCAAATCTCCCATGTGGGGGTTTATTAACTCAATAGCTCTGAAAATTTACAATTTTACACACTGTACTTTTCACTTGGGCCTTTTTTGTTTAGAATGTTATCAAAACATATTCAGAGTGATTTTTGAATCCCTCCTAGACCTGAATGACTTACCATGTTGGTCATTTTCCTGACTTAGTCTCTCTCTCTTCTTCCTCCACTTGCTCTCTGTCAGCATCTTTTACACCCTCACTTCATAACACATTTATTTAACAAACTCCAGCCTATAAAATATTCCATTTCCTCTTCTACTTTCACAGTATTGCCAACCCCAGCCCTTCAAAACTCATGAGTCAGGCCCCCAAAAATCATAAGATTGGCTTAAAGATAATGAGATTTCAAAAATAATAAATGTGTTCTTATTTGCTTTCTGTATTTTGTGCCTTTAGGGCTCATTTTGTAATCACAAGATCTAGGCACTTCTTCTTTTAAATGAAATCTGATTCTAACTTAACACGACTCTAGGAGATGAGGCTTTAAGAAAATCTCCAACTATCATGAGTGTTGACAACATTGCGTCTCCAACCTTTTCCTCTTTCTGTGACCGCATTTTCTTCTGTGGACTTCCTAGTTCTCAACTCTACTCTATCTCCTTTGAGATTTTTTTTTTTTCTAATATAAATTTCAGTGTGTTTCCCTCAAAGTGGGAATCTGGATTTTCTTTCAAGGCTAAAATTTATCTTGGTGTTACATCAATTATGTTAAAGATAGGGGAGTGCTTCAGGAAGGGGAATGTATGGAAGTAAAAAAATGAAAGCGTTGAGTCTTCCACCTTAAGGACTGGGGTGGGAAATACTGCATCGTCACAAGTCTGTGAACCCATGTCAATGTAGAACGTTGATGTCAGTCTACCTATTGTGCACCAAGCATACTGAATGATGATAGTCTGTGCGGTCTCCCCAGTCAGGGAGTGGCTGTGGCTTGATGAGCTCCCCCTGACCCAGTATAGCTCTACAAGGCCCCAAAGCAAGGCTATGCCTAATTCTTCCACTAGCGTCTGCTCTTTAGCAAAGATAAAGACATAACAAAATGACACCAGATGTGTAGACTTATACAGTACTTTGAGCATGTACCCAATCAATATCCAACCAATTACTCATGCTGCTATGAAAAGAAGAAACCAAAATAAAACTCCACTGAAGAAAAAAGTTAAATAAAGCTTCATAACTTCAGCTGACCACTGGATATTATGGATCTCTATAATACTTGAATTACCCCTTAAATAAAAATTATTGGTTTCAGATTTTTAATAGCACCTCAGAGAGTTAAGAGTAGAAGGCTGATTTGATAGACCTGGAACTTATGCTTCTGACTTGCTTAAGTGTGACTGAAAATCTACCAAGACCAATAATTTTCAGACTTGGCTACTAAAATTAGGCAGCTAAATTCACACTTGGGCACCTAATCAAGAGGCCTGAATTGTAGAGGTTCTGAGCATCCACCATTTTAATTGAAGTGAATGGGAGCTCTAGGTGCTTAGTCCCTTTGAAATTTTAAATAAAATGAAGGTGCATAAATATGGATCTAGTGTCTAATCTCCCACGAAAGCTTATGCTCCAATATGCCTGTTAGTCTATAAAGTGCCACAGGACTCTTTGTCGCTTTTTACAGATCCAGACTAACACGGCTACCCCTCTGATACTTGACTAATCTTAGGCTCCCAAGTTTGTAAACGTTGGCCCATGTTTTTGTATTTTACAAACAAAAATATTTCATACAATTATATCACCACTGTGTAAAATAATTTTTCCATATATGTGCTTGATATAAGACAATAAAAACCAACCAAACTTTCTGCCCTCATGGTCAAATTTAGCTGACTACAGAAAGCAAGAGCACTTAGCTGGCTATGTATCTATCTGTCAAAAGAGACGTCTGACCATCGTAAAGTAGGCTGACTCTCACTGGATACATGCAACCTGCTTGTGAGCCAATGTCAGATGCGGAAAGCATCCCTTTATCCAATGGTGCACCTCTGTCAATTGTGCAAAACAATTACTGTAATTTCCTCAGTGTTTAGCTAACATAGCTTTAGCTGGTCTCCTCTTGGGAAACATGAATTTCATCACTAGTACCACTGACAATTTTCAGACACACCTAGAATAAATCCTCTATCTTTTGTCCTAAATGTTACAATGAAAATACTTTTCATAGGGCAAAATGGAAACTGAAGACTTGGCATCATTTTAAATTCCAGAAATGTGGGAGAAAACAAAGCCAACAAAAGATTTTCCCGGTTTTGCCTGGATTTCAGTTACAGTTCTTGGGCACTGAATGACAGTATCCACCAACATAAAAGAAGACTCTAGATATTTTGATAGAGGTTCATTGCTCTGCATATCAAGGTAAGGTATTTTGTAACGTATAATGAAAATGTTGTTTGATCCTTCAGTAGAACAACATAAGTAGTACTGTATTCCTGGGGGCATTCTGCGCCAAAAAATTAAATTCTGTGCACAATATTTTAAAATTCTGCAAATTTTATTTGTCAAAATAACACTACATAATCACACCAGTTTCAATTATTTTGGTAATTTATTTCAAAATACCTGTCACAAATTCCCCCAGGAGTAGAGAGTTAACAACCCAGTTCCTGTTTCTCTGCCCCCTTTTCCCTCCCCCCACAGCCCAGCTGGGCGGCCAGACACCCACAACCCCTCCCCCCCCAGAGCCCAGCCATGGTGCCCCCCAGCCAATACACCCAACCCTCCCCCAGAGCCCAGCCATGGTGCCCCCCCAGCCAATACATCCCAACCCCCGCCAGAGCCCAGTCGCGGGGCCCCCCTGGCCCAGATACCCGTACTCTCTGCCCCCTGAGCCCAGCCATGGGCCCCCCCCTTGTCTAGATACCCACATGCCTTCCCCCCCAGAGTCCAGATACCTGCCTCCTCTCTCCCCCAGAGCCCAGTTGTGGCCCCCCAGCTCAGACACCTGGGCTCCCTCCTCCTCCCAGAGCCCAAGGATCCAGAGGAAGAAACAGCCTGATGTTTGGTCCCAGGTTTGCATGGAGTTTCCTGCGTGCCACCGTCTCTTTACCTCAGGGCGTGCTGGGAACTGCAGCTGCCAGGGACCCTCTAGCTTCCTCTCTCTTCCCCCAGCAGTGTCTTTTATGTGTGAGCTGGGCTGTGCCAGGTCCAGCAGCCGCTAGTGGCGGCCAGAAACACTGCAGTCCATTTCTGTCAGGGAAAGGAAATTCTGCGTGCACAATGTTAATTTCTGTAAAATTCTGCATTGCGCAGGGGCACAGAATTCCCCCAGGAGTAAAAGTACAATCAAACATCTACAGAATGCTCTTAGCTACTATGTTAACTGCTTGATTCAATGTTCTAAACTTTCAGCAGCTTTTTAATTCATGCTTTTGACTTCTTTGTCTGAGGCAGTTGTTCTAGTCACTTCAGTACAACTAAAGTAGAGAAAATCTAATGTTTGGTTATGTTGGATGGAGCCTCGGGAAGCCAATGGGAGATTTGTTAATTTCATTGGGGCCAGGATTTCACCTCTTGAGGTATGCTTAAATCCTCTAATTCTGAACCTTAAATGCATGTACTTGAGGTGGAATCTTGCAGTCCTTACTCAAGTCTCTCTCTCTCTCTTTCCCCATGTTGTCCATTTGTTCTTACTGTCTTACCTTTTGGCAAAGTGAGGATCTTAACCATGCATGTTATTACCACTGTGTCTCTATAATGGTGACTCATTTAATTCTGTACTAAATTTTAATTTCTCTCATTCCTGGTACAACTTCTTTTTGAAGCAATTTGTTTTATACCAGGACTGAATTTGACCTGTTGTAAAATAAATAGTGACCTTTTTGATAGTGTGCTGTTCTTTCAAAGTATTCCATGATATATTCGATTATATGTCATATCTTGAGTCCTGTCTGACATTTCAGGTGCTTTTTCAACTTCATTCATCTTCAATGAATTAATCGGTGTTCTTAATTTCTCATTGTTTCTCGAGGTCAACCCCAAAGATTGCTTTGGCCTAGATTCCTTGCCGATTCCTTGGATGCTATTTCTGTCCTTTCTGCTGTATATGCTACTTTCAGAATGTTGCTTATTATGAATGGGAAGTCTTTGGGCTTTTGTTTCTGAACTTACTTCATTTGGCAGTTAACAAAATCCATTATCTCTTTATTTTTCACTTCCTTTTTTGGACTTCGAAGGTAAGTAATGTTTTAAAATCAACCTGCGAGTAATTTATGTGCACGAGAAAACTGCTTCAGTATTCATATCATACAGTGTAGGATCAACACAAACTGTTTTTGTAGGAATAGTTTCTTCTGCTAGTATACAGTTACTTCTAATGCCTTATTTTCTAATTAATTAAAGAGTCCCAGCAGCATATTTTTCTTAATTTGAGGAAGGAAAAAAAATCCCAAACTACTAATTAAAAAAACCTGCTCTCATTGTTTCTTCAAGAGCTTGCCTTCTACCTTGCCTCAGACGTGTATCATTTTTTAATTTTTGTTTTTTGCTTTTAAATGGGAAACAGAAAAGAAGGTGAGACTATTTTAAAAGAAGTCATTCCCCCCGGCTTTGGGATGTTATTAAATATAATAAAATTAATGTGTGTATGTGAGCCCATAGACTTGTAAAAATAATAGCAGGAACCAAGCTAAATGAGAGGCAGATTCTGATCTCCATCACACCAATATAAATCTGAATAACTCCAAATTAGTCTGGATTTACACTGGTGTTACAGGCATTAGAATATGAGCCAGTCTGATAGTGGTTAGGGCAAGGAACAAAACTAACTCTTTCATGAGTCACTATGTAAGCTGGGACAAGCCAGCTAACTTTCCTTACCTTGGTTCAGCCATCTGTAAAGTGGAGATAATATTTATTAGGCCATATTCACCACAGCTGTACAAAAAGGTGCAATTTAAACATACCTGCACTAGCTGAGCCTCTTGTGATCTACAGGAGATTGCCTGGCATCTGGGGTCAGTCTTTCCACTACTGCCTTTCTTCTATGAGATTTTTCAGGGGGCAACTTTAGTTCAGGTCAGACCTCATGGTATGGGTAGCATTACCTGTACTTTGGGCTGTTCGGGTCCCCTGTAGTTCCTCTCTCTAAGCATCACTGAGGCTGAGGTTGCCTTATGTCATTGCAATTTGAAGCCTTGTGTCTGCTCCTGGGGACTTGCAGGTTTTGTGCTGGCATAAACCAACATAATTTGAGTAATACTACTTCAGGAGTAGGCTAAGGCTTATCTGTTAATTCATTAATCACTATTCCTGTTTCATTTGTTTAAAAACTGAAAAGTAGCTAATGAACAGTTCTAGTTAATCTGATTTACAGAAAACAAGCATTCTATTTTCACCCACCTCCCAAATTGCATAGAAGTCTATTTAGGGCCTTATGTTGCAGGATTGGTCTATTAGGGTGAAATTCACCCCTGTGCAGAGGGCACACACAAGCCCTATGTGCCACTGAAGCCTAGTGTTTTCAAATGTGACTTATATGAGACTTGAATGCTGCACAGGCCTTGAGTGGATTCACCCTTACTGAAGAGGGATGGCATTTATTTGATACAATTTGGAAAAAAAATCTACTCATTATCCATTTGAATTCCAATTTACAGACAGTAAAATTTAGAGGAGCTATCTTGTTGATTTCACCCAAGGGAGTATCTTCCACTTTCATTCACATCACTGAGAAAATGAGTGTTCAATTTCACCAATTTACTGTATGTATTCCTGTGCAGTTGGATTTAGCTGTACTGTAGATCCATGAAATACACAATGAGCTGTTGCATAATTTTTCATTGGTGAAAATAGGGGAACCAGTTTTATTGTTTTTGCACGAGGCTCTTTGGCTACAGCAAAATGATAAACAGAAACTGTGTTAATCTTACTTTGAAAGGAGCTTTCAGGATTGCAAATTAACAGATTCATAATCTGACTGTTTGTAAACAGCTACAACTGGTGACCTTAGTATTTACTGTAGAGGTGCTTCATCACCATGGCATGTGTAAACTTGTAAAGCAGCATTATTTTTCATTACGTAAGTTACACAAAAAAGGACTAAGGATGACATCTGCCTCCCTCAGATTTCTGAAATAACTGCATCCTTCAGCATCTCATAGATGAGGACATAATGTGGTTTCATTTTCTTATGCAACACTTTTAATTATGAATGATATAAATCACATAAGAATTAGAACATTCACTTTCCCTCTCTTCTTATGTTATGGATAAAAAGCCATGTTAATACAGATATGCTTCCTGAATTGACTGAAATAAATTGATTACTAAGAAGCTGTATTTTAGGGGTCTCTTGTTGGACCTGTTGTTGTATTATTTATCATGTGTTCTTGTTCTATTATGCTAAATAAATGGTAATAACTAGTTAACCAGCTCTGAAACGTAAATGCACACATGAAGCTCCTAAAGACTTCTTAGGGCTCTCCTTTAATGTATTATCTGACTGGATGTTAATTGGCTTTGTCATTAGTCACAGTTTTAAGATGCAATCCTAATAAGGCTACAGTATAATAGCTTTGGAAGAAAAACAAATCTTTGATACCAAGGCAATCTCAGGTAGACTTGTTTTCTAAAGATGTACTTCTAGAAAGAAAAAAAAATGATGATTGATACCTGTTGTTCTTGAAGTTACCTTTGAAATGCCTACATCTTTTATGATGCTATTAAATATTAAATACCAAGTTAGATAATTGCTGCTAGACATTTTGAATAACTTCTTGAATAATAGTAGCTTACAGTAGAAGTTAATTGGGGCTATCGGAAGATGCTTGAGAAGCAAAATAACGTTTGCATATCTAAATGATTAATGATTATACTCACATAAATTATAATATAGTAGGTAGTATAAAACTTTTACATATTTATATACATTGTAACCATGTTGTGATTGCTGTCACGACTGTAACTACCGGGGGATGTTGTGAAGGCCAAAAGTGTATCTGGTTTCAAAAAAGAATTTGATACATTCATTTTCTTCAGTGCCCAGGACATGAATGTATACCCAGGTGGTCAGGGATGGAACCCCATGTTCTGGGTGTCCCTAAACCTCCAACTGCCATAAGATAGGAATGGCTGACAGGACGGATCACTTAACGTTGCAGCAAAAATCTAGTTCCAAACCATGGCACTTCACAACCTGCCACTTCCCAAGCAGAAAAAGCACCAAAGGGGAGTTATCAAGGGGTAAGGTCACAGGCTTGTGCACCACATCCTCCCCTTCTGGAGGTGAGGCTGGCAGCAGAGCTGAAAGGCCGTGGTCGCAAGTTCTGCATCAGGAAATGGGGCCAGATCTCTCAGATCTCATCCCACTTTTGTTCCTTTGGGTCTGCTTTCCCTGCCTTATTGCCTGCCGCAGTTCCCTCTGTTATGCCCTCACTGCAGTGATGGTTTTACTGTTATATTTTGCATTGGAAGTCAGCTGCCCTAAGAGGGAAACCTGCCTCAGAGCTTTTCACCCTACTCTGGTTGTCTACCCTCCCCCATTATATGTTGCAGTGGCAGAGCAGAGGGTAGTGGAGACTGTGGAGTATGTATGTGGTGGAGGTGGGGGAAAGAACCTACTAGTGGTATAGAAAGTCATCCCCTTTACATGGCCTCTTCACCTCACAGTATTAAAAAAATCAGAACTAAAAACAAGTAATCAAAATTACTGTGTAATACGCAGCAGTGTTGGCTGTAGCCAAAGTTCCACTCCTGACAAATGCAATCCCTTTACAGTAGCTTGCCTAACCAAAATGAAAACAAAATGCTGACCAAGAAGCAGTCACTGATAAAAAATATCCTTCTCTACTGTGCTTTTAATTTTAGGCTCATTGATTTTTTTTCTTGTTATATACAATTGCATGAGGCTTGTATGCTGAGATGCAGAATTAATGCTGGAAGGTAAAGCCTTTAAAAAGAGGGGATGGCGAAGGTGTTTTCCATTTGTAGACTTTGGAATGGTGTACATTGGAAAACTGTTGGAATTTCAAAACTTTTTATTTGCAAACATTTCCATACATATTACAGCAGAAGTATTTCCAAACCTGTTAATGATTTGGTTTTGACTTGCCAGAGTTATATAGGCATTTCTATTCCTGTTACTTTGGCAGGTACTGTAAAGTATTCCAACTCTGATGCTTTCCTCACCCTTCTTTGGCCTGGTCTACACTAGGACTTTAATTCGGATTTAGCTGCCTTAATCCGAATTAACCCTTCACCCGTCCACACTACAGAGCCAGTTAATTCGAATTAAAGGGCCCTTTAAATCGATTTCTGTACTCCACCTCGACGAACGGAGTAGAGCCTAAATCGATTTTGTTAATTCGAATTAGGGTTAGTGTGGACGCACACCACCGAATTAATGTGGTTTAAAACCGAATTAAGGTGCTTAGTGTGGCCGTGCACAATCGAATTTATACAACCTGTTTCCCAAATTCGAATTATCTAAATTCGGATTAATCCTGTAGTGTAGACATACCCTTTGTGTGTACTGTATTGAACTGTGCTCACCTGTGACTTTACATGCAGAGCTCACATTGCACTAGATCGGTAACCTGACATATTTTGGAGGATGCCACCTTGTTCTCTAGAACTTTGGGTTTAATTGGAAAATGAAGAAGGCATACTTGCCTGTATTGGTTATACTTGATTCATATTTTGCATCATGGCAGGGGGTTGACTCTTGCTGTCCCTTGATTTTAAAGCTCTATAATTTTAAAGCTCTTGTTTTCAAACATAGGGGTTAGAAACTCTTTTTATGAAAGTTCAAATTCTGATGTCCTTGGGGCCCTACTCAAGTAAGTATCTGTTGTGCCTATGTCTGAATCTAGCCTTGCCTAAGTGTGTATGTGAACTCCACTCATGGCCAGCTCCAGGCACCAGTGAAGGAAGCAGGTGCCTGGGGCGCCCAATAGAAAGGGGCGGCACGTTCGGGTCTTCGGCGGCGGGTCCTTCAATCCCCCCGCTTCAGTCTTCAGCAGCAATTTGGCGGTGGTCATTCGGTGGTAGCTCAATCGTGTTTTTTTTTTTTTTTTTCCCCCCCCCCCGCCGCTTAGGGCGGCAAAAAAGCTGGAGCCGGCCCTGACTCCACGGAGGGAGAATCAAGCCTGAGGAGCCCATGTGCTTTGAGTGGCATCTCATTTTGGCAGCTCAGGTGGGCAAAGCTTAGCATGTGGATGGAGCTGAGGAAGAATACCACTAGTGCTGCTGCTTTTTCCCAGGTTGAGTCAAGTTTGCATGATAAGCTCCTTGGAGGAGGAACACTGTTATTTTGTCAACACATTGTATAGTGAGATGGCAGTGTGTGCCGGCACATAAAGTCACTCTCCTCTTTTAGGTTGGAGAAGGGCTAGAAGGGAGAGGTAGTGGCTGGGCACACAGAGCCTGTAGCTTTTCTGTTCCTCTCCCTGGCTTCTGTGAAGCTTCAGAAAACCACACTATACAGAGCAGGGTCTGCTGTGTCTGCGGTGGGACGGGAGGGATAGGGAGATCACGGTCCTTGCTCCCTCAATGAAGGGGTGGGAGGGTTCTGTAGCCCCAGCTGCTTTATGCAGATATGTTGGGGGTGGGGGGCTCAGGAGGTGCCCTTCTCCCCTGCCAGTGTCCCTACCCCAGTTGAGGGATGGACACTATGCTCTCTGACCCCCTCCCCACCCACGAGCTCCACTGCATTGTTTTTTGGGGCAGGACAGGGGCCAGTAGTCCTCCTGAGAGATCCAACAGAGAATGAAGGAAGAAGTAAGTACGTGCCCACAGCCCTTGAAGCTCTGTCTGTCCCACAGTAGCATTTCTGTGCTGTGATGAGGGAACCCAATGCGGGTTCCTTCTCAGTCATCCCATCAGGGGTCTGGGTTTATTCCTGGTTTGGTGATGGGACCTCTCAGGCCTTAACCCTCAGTCAAGGGGATCTGGCTGTGGTCCAGATCTCCAAAAGAGATGAGACAAATTCAGAGTAGGACCACCTTTGGGTCACTGCAAGACCTTCCGCTCCGATAAAGCCTTGTCACCATATCCCTGTGGAGCTCTCCAGTGGTACCCAGGGTTGTGAAGCACCTCACCATTACCTGCCCTTAGCATGAGGAGGCCTTGGCTGTGCCTGCTGTAGAGCAGCTCCCTGAAACTGCCAGTCTCTGGCAACACAAGCTCTGCCTTCCAAGCCTCTGCAGGCCTTGTGCTCTGCACAGGAAGCGAAAGGCATACCCCAACCACTGCGTCCCTTGGGGCTTTCCCTGCCATGCCCAGCCCCCGTCCACAGAACACATAGAATTACCAGGCCTTCTGTTCCCAAAGGAACAGTATGCTCTAGCTTGTAAGATTTAACTTAAGAACACCATTGTGATTAACACCACAGCACTTAAATATATTTGTAATGAAAACAAGAATAAATTCATTGCCAAAGAACAGAGATTCAGGTAACAGTGAGAAATAAGAGTATTGGAAACAAATGGGTTACATATAAAGCAAAATTATAACATACTTTTTAGAGACTAAGCAAACAAGTTATATTCTTGTCTAAAGAAGCTTATCTCACCCCAAGTTCTCTAGAGTGTTTTCAGCCAAGCCTGGTTGAGATCCCACTTTCCTGGAGCAAATTTGCTGTCAAATTACTTCCTAGGTGAGGAGTGACAGGATGTCTTCCTTGTCCCCCAAATATAGTAGAATAAACCTTTTGATATGCACCTCAAGATAGGGTTTGCCCCCCCCTTTGCTTTTTTTTGGTTACTTTTCTCTTCTAAGTTTTTCACAATCTGTCATTACCATTTGATTCAGACCAATGGGAGGGAACCTATTATGAAACATACAATACTTATGTAAATAGACAAACATTTCTGGACTGACAGAACCTATTTTTCATCTTTGCTGGTGACCAGTCCCTTAAGAACATAATTTTCGTGTGAATACAGGATTCCTTATACAACATCTATACATGCATTTTGCCATTATATTCATGACCAGTGTGACACTGGCTTTTATTTGAGACCTGACATGACACATTTTGGTGAACTAGAATGTAAATACCAGACTCAGGAAATCCCTGTAACCCCTCTGCACCCTCTTGCTAGATAGCATTATGAGGTTCTTGGGTCAAATCCACAATAACTGATGCCCCCACCCCCAAATCCAACCCTATTCCAAACAGAATTTTCTGTGATCATGGGGAGTACCCGATGTCCACTAACCTAGGTGGGGCTCAGATACTACAGAAATAGGAGCTAGAACAAAACCCTAACATAGAGAATTCTCTCCCCCCCCCCCCCACACACATGCAAACTTTAAATACATTCTCTTGTTAAAATTTTGTGCATCTTTGGCAATTACTCTGACTCAAAGGAATGAAGTTTGTGAATGAGCCCCAAGGCAGTGCTACATTCAGGCTTTGTTCCTTCCTTCACATATATTTTTCTTTCTCATCAAGCACTTCCTGAAAGTAGAATTCTCTGTGTTCCTAGACGTTACCCTATACATAATGATACTATAATGTCCCTATTGCCTATTGGGAAGCTATCTTAACATTGTGGCTAATACATTGCCCATCATGATGAATGGTGGCTTACCAAAGGGCAATGCTATTTTTTCAGTTGAATTGTTTTCTAATCAGAAATATCTGAGTTGGCCATGGTAGCAGTGGAGCCCAGGAGGCCTACATTAGCTGTCTTATTAAAATTGGGGATCAGTTTATTGTTTTTGTGCAAGACAGTTTCCAGGAGGCTATCTGGCTAAATTAATAGAAACCCCTAAATAAATAAAGCAAGAGTGTTTAACTTTATTGCTGGGTGCAAGGAAACAGCAGACTGAAATAATTCATTTTGGTAAATGGCGAGAGGGAGCAGTTCACAAGTTTGCGAGGAAAAACAATTTTTTATTCTTCTGTGTACAGTTTCATAGACTTTTCAGAAAGCTTGGAAAAAAAAGTGAGCTTGTCGTTTATGCATGGTTACTCCAAGCTGCTTATGGTGTACCTAGCTTCTGTTTGCCAGAAGCTGGGAATGAACGACGGGGGATGGATCACTTGATGATTACCTCTTCTGTTCATTCCCTCTGGGGTACCTGGCACTGGTCACTGTCAGAAGACAGGATACTGGGCTAGATGGACCTTTGGTCTGACCCAGTAGGGCCATTCTTACATTCTTATAAATTGAAATTGGTTTAAAAAAATTAGTTCATCACATCTTAATTCCTTGTGCCAAGCAAAATAAAAACTAAAAATTGTTTCTGCAGTGTTCTTGTATTTTGTGTGGATTTCATATACTTAGTTAGCAACATCATAAAATGGTATCAGTTCATTTTAAACTGGGAATTTTGTTCAATGGTATGATAAATATACCAGTTAGTTTCTGGTTTGGCTATTCAGTTTCTGATTACTTTTACTTAGTTTAAGATGATCTGAGTTATTCCCAGGATCTTGAAAGAATTAAAGGGACAAAGTCAAATCATTCTCTCTAACATCAGAGTTTTACTTTGCTTTGTTTATAAAACATTCACAGTTTGAAAAGTAACATTATTGCTTGCTGATGTTGTCCTGCTTCAATTTGAATGCTGATATCTTTCTAACTTTGTTTCTTATGAAGACAAGGCTAAAATGGCTTTGTGCTGCTTAACATAAAGGAATAAAAATTAGAGTTAGGAAAAGTCTTCTAGTCCATTCCCTACAGCAGTGATTTCCCAACTGTTGATACCAGTTTATCAAACTAAGACTTTGGCTGTTTCAGTGTCTAGTCCACAATGGCCCTTAGGCTGTTCCAAACCCCAGCGTTGTTTTGAAATACTCCAGACTCCATTGTGTGTTAGAACATGTACAGTTATATGATAGGGCCTCTCAGGCATAGGGAATAAAGATTTTCCTCCTCCCTCTTGCAAAGCCTATGTTAAGGCTACCTTTATTGCAGCTCCAAGCTCTTGGGACTGAATGGGATTATACAACAGATATAGCAGGTCATAGTTTTTTGAAATGTACGTCTCAGTAAAGCTTTTTGTTGAAACTTTTTTTTTTTATGCAACATCTCCCGCTGAGGAAAATAGAGCTGGTTAAAATTTTCCAAAGGTCAAAAATACCAATTGAAATTTAGACACTTTTTGAAAAAAACTGTAAAAATGTTGAGAGAATTTCCTCAACATGTATCATTTCTTTTACCAGCTAGAACACCAAATGCTCCCCACTTGAAAACAATGGAGTGGGGGCAAGGTGTGGGCAGATGTGTTAACTAGTTTTCCAAACTGCATCTCATAAAGGACTCTTGCAAATTACTTACCCACCAGCATAACAGGGAATTTCCAAGAAGCACTCTGACTCAGGCACAGTGTCTCCCAGGAGTGGGTAATGAGATATAGGAATTGCTGTACGGGGTCAGACTCATGATCCACCTAGAGTCGCCAACTTTATAATTGCTGAAAACCGAACACCCTTGCCTCACCCCTGCCCTGCCTCTTCCCTTGAGGCCCTGCCTCTCCCCCCTCCCACCATCGCTCACTCTCCACTCCCCCCCTTGCTCACTCCCCCTCCTCCTGGGACTCACCTGCTGCCTGCAGAGCCAGGTTGGGAGTTGCTAATGGGGAGCCAGCCTGCCTGCTTGCTCAATCAGGGCACAACGGTGCAGGGGGGTGTTGGTCCCTGGAGAAAGGGGCTGGGGCACAGTAGTGGTCAGTTCCCGTAGCAAGGGGTCAGGGCCAGACAATCGGGGCACCACTGGGGTCAGTCCTTGGAGCAAGGAGGTGGGACGGAGAGGGGTCGATCCCCCTAGCGACGGGCCAGGGCAATCAGGGCATGGCAGGGCGGGGGGGGGGAGGGCAGACAGGACCCCCCCTCCCCGGGCAACAGCACCTACCTCTTGGAGCCCGGTCCGGAAGCCAGCCGCTGCTCTCTGTCAGGTGTCAGCAGCTGGGCAGAGAGCAGCTCTTCCATGTGGCTCCAGCCGCAGCTGCTGCCCTTCTATTCCCACCCCACCCCCAGTGACGGAGGTTGGTTACTGTGGCCAACTGGATTTTAGCGTCTGTGATGTTCCAGTCGAAAACTGGACACCTGGCAACCCTAGGTCCACCCAGTTCAGTATTCTGTCTCTGACCGTGGTTAGTGCAAGATATTTCAGAGGAAGGCATAAGAACCCTGTAATGGAATAATTTGTCCGCATGTTAGGTCATGTGCTGATCTCTAGTAGTTAGAGATTGGCTTAAACCTTGAAGCATGGGTTTAATATTTATTTTAAAATTAGGAGTGATTTGTGCTCCTAAGTCACTTGGGTGCTTTTTGAAAATCCCATCCTAAATTATTAAAACTGTAAGCCTCTTGTAATTTCCCTTGTGAACTTCACTACCTTGTTTATGTACCAAAATTATCCATCCTTTCAAACATCAAGACTTCAATTAGCAGAGAAACCATCCTTTTTGGTGTCCTGCTATTTGGCTTTTAGAGTTTCATAGGATGCAAATCTTTTTTTTCCCTTTAAACAATGCTACACTTAAGTGACCATTTTAAATCTTTCTCGTGATGTGTAGCAACACAGGTGGGTAACTGAAAAAGGACAACAAGTCCTTTTTAGTGCTTCTGAAAATGAGGACAAAACTAAATTAAACAAATAATGTTTAATAGAAAGCATGCATGAGCCTTAACTTATTGTCTGTTTCTTGTATAACAGCTTCTTCTTGAGGAATTCTGGAAGAAGGTACTTGAACTCAGTATTTTTCAAAATTGCAGCAAGTCTGTATTTCTGCTTTCACTGTGTCCACTTTCAATTGATTACTTTCATTTCACCATGCGTAATTCATTAACAAAAATATTCTTTCAGGATATGCATTGCTGCATGAAATGGTAAATATGTAAGAACCTATTTTTTTCAAATTTTTGAAGTTTCCACTTCCACTTGAATTTGCCATTTTGAAAATCTTGAGGTATTTCTTTTTAATATTTGTGAAGTCTTGAAATTCTGGAGACAAAATGACTTCCTTGATTATACAAAATTCTTCATGTAGTTTGTCCATATTAAGAACTTTATTAGTTTTGAATGTTTCAACAGCCTCTGTAAATTTTTTAAAAGAATGCTATTTTGCCAATAAGACAGGGTTTTTTTAGTGCATATTATTTTCAGTAAAGTCATCTCTTTCATAAATATTTTCTAGTCTGCTGATTTTTAAAAAGGCAGAAAATCTGTTTCATACTTTTCTTCATTCACTTTCGCTGAGATTCTTCCATTTGGAGTTCAAAACACAACCATAACATTTCATTTATTCTATATTTTAGTTTGTCTAGGTTGGACATCAGTTCGAACAATGAAGTTACTGTGAGCAAGTTTGACTTGAGAGCTTCAGTACTATCTGTGAATGTTTTTCCAGCATGGTTCAAGAAGAAATAGTACAATTCAGCATCTCCAAAACTACCCCGTATTACTTTATGGCATTTATCTTCCCCCAAAGATTGGAAGTAACTTGTAAGCCCTTTTCAACACATTGCCGGTTGTTCAATGAGCAAGTACAAGTGACAGCCAAGGTGTGACTACATGACCTAGAATTTTACTGTATTTTACCCCAGCAAATTGGCAAAGTTCTGTAAAGCTGTTGAACTGTCAGTGATTGAATTCTTAAATGGCTGTAAACCTTTTAAACTAGGTTTTCTACATCAATGTTTAATTTGGTCGCTGCAAATCTTGTGTTGCTGCGTATGACATGAGCTAAACAATTGGTAACAACAATATCACTTTTTTCTCCGTTTTTGGAAAACCGTTAAATTTAGAATAATTAACACCCACATTGTCTTCTGTATATGCTGACACATTTGATAATTTTAGTCTAAACTCATCAATCCTATTGATTAGGTTGGTAGTGATTTGCTTGAGAAGTTTCATGACAGTCTTCATAAAAATCTAATGAACAATATTGAATATGGTAACACAGTGGAGTGCTGTAAAATATGTGGGAAGCCTTTCATGGAATCTTTGTTGGAAATACCCAGTTATTTTGAATAATAAATGTTGTTCTCTTTAAGATCATCTGTACACTTAGAAACAGAATATGGGGCTAGCCCATTTTCACAAAGTGCTTTTGATTTACTTTTTCCACCGGATATGCTTTTAAGGAGTTTTGGAATCAGTGAAAATAAAACTATCAACTTTTGCTGTCGTCCACACTTTGATGAGTAGTTGCTTAACAACATGAAATGTTTTGGTGAGTTCTGCTATAGTAACTCATAAAGAGCATGAACTTTGGAAAAAGCTTTGAATTTTTGAACTTTTTGTCATCTTTGGCAGTTTTAATGCGATATATTACATTACCTTTACCTCAAATTGAAACATCAGTGTCACACTTACAGTAGCTGCAAAATGCATAGTTATCTCATTTCCTACTTGTAATGAATTTAAATTCTTTTTCTTAGGTCACTGAGAAACCTCTATTCTTTTTGGGATGGTGATTGGTGCACTATATTTATCACAGGAATGTGGTATAAAAGTAGCAGACCAATACAGGCCACCAAGTTTTTTTTATTTGTAACACCCTTGAAGTTCCCTTTCAGGGAGCTCAAGTATGGTGGCTCCCACTTGCACTGCCCAGCAATCTCAGGGAGCTCAGGTATGGTGGCCACCAGAGCTCCATAGATCCAGACCAAGCTGGGTTAAAACTTTGAGCTACAGACCTGGTCGTTTAGCTTAAGCTGAAGAGGCTTGTGGTTTTTTGTTTTTTGTTTTTAAAAAGCTGTGGAGGTCCCTGGTTCAGTCCCTGATGGGGACCAAGAAGGTGGTGGTTACTAAAGTAGAGGCTGTGAATGACCACATGAGGAGCTCAGCACCTCACCGGATCAGGCCTTATGCCAGGAAACTATACTTCATAGGCCTTATCCGAAGCTCATTTAAGTCAGTTGAAACACATCTGTTGACTTCAGTTGTCTATGGGTCAGACCTCAAATATTTTCTTGTAAATTCTGCAAAACCCTTATCTTCTGAAGAGATTTGCTGATATACTGTATTACTAGCTGCCAAAGTGACAATAGTCAAATCAGTTGTCTGTTGATCTTTCCAAGATGCTAAAAGATGTACAAAGTGTGACTTCCAACCTGGAGAAGCATGTCAGATTTCCAACTGACTTGGCCAAGGGAGGAGGAGGATCACTTTGCAACAGATGTTGGAACCCCATGCAGTTTTTTTTCAAGGCAATTGTATTACATTTATGAATGATTTAATATATGATTGCATTCTGTTCTACAAGGTGGGTTACCAACGAAAAACAGAGGTTAAAGTGAGTTACTAAAACAGTAAACAGCTCCAGAGAGCTGTTGGGTGGTTTGTATATAATTACTCAAACTAGGTTTTCCAGAGACCAGGAGGCAAAGAAAGAACTTGAGGATATATAAATGGGGAGTTTAAACATACTAACAGCCTTTATTTTGAGTGAGAAAATGGACATGACATTTTGTCCAAGGAGAGGCCCCAAGCCTGAGGTGTTGGAATGACTTTGGCCTTGTAGGCGCTATAAGGCTGATGGACAATTTCTGGTATGTTTGAGTAAGTGTGTAGGAACTTTTGGGGTTTTATATGATTTCTCTGTTGGCAATATACTGTTCATAGCCCCAAGAGAGAAAGCAGTTCACAGAGGCTGGCCTTAAGCCATACTGGCTTGCTGGAGATATTAGTGTTTGGCAGGGGGCTGTGAAGCCTTATAACACCCGGTGAGAAGGGTGAGTGACAGTGAAAGCTGGGAGCCTGAACCCTTAAGAGGGTGCTCTCGGGGGACTATGGAAACAGTTACCCTGAAACTGTGATGCACTGTGTTGTCCATAGACCACCATGGTTCTAGCTTAAGTCTTGGCTGCCATAGGCTGCACACAGTGCTAATTCAGTCTGTAGATGAAGATTGTACTATTTAGTAGGTTCCCACTCTTAGACATGGCTACTTTTAGAAAAAATGGCAGACACCAATCCTAATGTAGCTATATTGCCCCCTTAAAGATAAGATACTATGAACATCTTACCCTGGCATTTTTATTAAATATTCCTTAATCCTACAGAAGATGAGACAGAGTAAACAAATGATCCCCTCATTAATAAATGTCAGTGGAACAACAGCTAGAGACTACAAATTAGATCCTTTACACCATGAAATATATTTTTAAAAGGGCAAGTGGCTAGACAAGCTAGTTAATAACAAAGAGAAGGCTATTAAAAAGGGAAATCTCTGCAGAAAGACATTTTGTAATGTAGTCAGGAAATTTTGCCTTACAGTATACTGGGCCAGGTGCTTCAGAAGGCTAATGACTGTATATTCTTCATATTTTATGGAATAAATATAACTCCCATTCATTTATTATCTCCTTTTGACTATTATAAAATAGGTCTTGTGGAAATGACTGAATTTATCTCTTAATAGAGAAAATGACATTTAGAAAAAATTTGAATTATGCCACTGTACAATATGTGACAGTTTTGGAATAATTATAGATTTTTTTTTTAAATTAATGGAGATATCCTATCTCCTCGAACTGGAAGGGTCCTTGAAAGGTCATTGAGTCCAGCCCCCTGCCTTCACTAGCAGGACCAAGTACTGATTTTTGCCCCAGATCCCTAAGTGGCCCCCTCAAGGATTGAACTCACAACCCTGGGTTTAGCAGGCCAATGCTCAAACCACTGAGCTATCCTTTACTAGAGCTGTTGGTTAAAATACATATAGGTATCATTTTGCTAGGTTAAAACCAGAAAAAATGAAACACAACAACTTAGATGAATCTGCTATTGGCTGTTTCTGAAGTTTCTGTGGACAGGAACACTTTAAAAATCCAACACTTTCCTTGTCATAATAGCTAATGCATCTGCTTATGTGCTTGACCTCTCCTACTTTGCTTACTAGAATCTTCTCCCCTTGGGCCTTTCTGGTACTTGTGTTGCTTCACGCTAATCAGTCCACACCGCTACAGCCGAAATTACCTTCTGTTTCTTCAACCTCGTAGGCTTATTTGCTGCCCAGAACCTCTGCTCTACATCATTTATTCTGTTATCTAGTTCCTGGATGTTAGTTCATCAGTTTTAGCTGACTCTCATCCATGGAGGAGAAATAACTCTAACACTGAAGTGCAGTGTTCAGGTGCTCCAGTAACTATCTGACTGCAGCTCAAGAGGGGTAGAGAGAAAGTAGCATGTGATCTGCCTTGTCCTGAATGGTGCCATGTGGTGTTTCATCTCTCCTGTTTTTCCTATCTAATTATTTTCAACTTCTCTTCTCTCCTCTACAACTGTGAGGCATAGTTCATCTGTAGCATTAGCAGAGGGTGCATAGAAAGCTGGCATTGGGGAGCTTAAGCAACTTACAATTAGTTCTGCCGGTGTGAAGCTCTGCTCTCTATACTTTGATTTCATTAAGCTATATTTGCTTGAGGGACAACCAATAAAAATTGCCAAATGACCTGTTGGTTTGTTTTTTATGACAATTGAACAATACCTGCCTTTCAGGATCTTCTTCTGAATGGATTGAATTGAGCCTGTAAATGGTCTATTAAAGCTTCTCTAGGCTTTAACATCCTCACTTTCCCTCTTGTACCCTGAGACGTCAGGCTGTCTGCCTAAAGTAAAATCAGTTTCTTCATCTTTAAGAAACAGCATACACTGTTCTTACACGTCTTGATTAGTGCCTTCTGTCCCTACAAGTCAGAGTCTTGATTTTTGGCAGATGTTCACCATCTTCATACATAACAGATGCAAAAGAACTATTTAATCATCATTAATGTCTCAGGAGCATTCTCAAGAAAAGGATAATCTTTCCCTTTGACATTCATCTATTGTGTAGGTGCCTCACAATAAAATCTTTTGATTCATCAGATTAGATGCTCAATAAGAGGTTTTTTTGTTTTTGTTTCAGTTCTTCTATTTTTTTCATACTTCTGTAGAGGTTTGTCTCTTTATGATTAGGGGGAAAATAATTAAATTTTAAACCATCCTAGTTATTCCTGATTATGGACTTTCCAGTATGTGTCCTCCCTGCATATTTTCAATGCTTTTTATTAATGATAAATAATTGGTAATACACTAATTGTGGCTAGAGAGAGATGATGTTTCTACTTTTAAAAATTTGGGAGAATCTCAAATACTGTGTAAGTAGGAACTCACTTTTGTCCCAAAGTATCCTGAAATCACAGAAGAAGAGTCAAAGTGGGCTGCCATGAGGGTGGAAGAGGACAAAGTTATCTCCAAAAAGGAGATGAAATTTCAGAGGGACTGTCTGGCAGTCTCATTCTGTCTTCAGTTAAGAAGTACTTTATGTTGTTTTTGTCTTTTTAAAAAATTAAATATCAAATAAATAAAGAGTCTAGGAGACTTACTCTCCACCGTGAGAGTAGTGTAGATTTATGTCTTTGGAATACCTGCAGGCAGAGAATCAAGATCCGAAGAGGAATGAGCAGTACAACCAGGCTTTAATATAGGATAGTACTCTATCCTATGTGGATTATAATGTTTTTGTGAAGTAGATGCTACTATAAAAGCTGGGCAATGAGGCAGAGAAAGATACTTGGTATTATGTGGAGAGGCAGGAGACTAAATGAAAGAGAGCAGTTCAAGGTGAAAGACATCTAGAAGGTATGAATCTGCTTAAGTTGGTCATATTGCTAATATTTATTTATTAAGAACTGGAGAGCAATGGCTGATTAACTAGGCTGTCTAGAGAAACAGATTGATAGTACTTACAAGCCCTGTCCTGCAGGGATCAGTTCTTGGCCCTATGATATTTAACATTTTTATCAATGACCTGGAAGACAACCTAAAATCATCACTGATAAAGTTTGCAGACGACACAAAAATTGGGGGAGTGGTAGATAATGAAGAGGACAGATCACAGATTTAGAGTGATCTGGATAACTTGATAAGCTGGGCACAAGCAAACAATATGTAAATATATACATCTAGGAACAAAGAATGTAGGCCATACTTACAGGATGGGGGACTCTGTCCTGGAAACAGTGACTCTGCAAAAAGATTTGGGGTTATAGTGCATAATCAGCTGACCGTGAGCTCCCAAAGCGTCGACTCTGTAGCCAAAGGGACTACAGTATTATTATCCTTGGTTCCATAAACAGGAGACTCTCAAGTAGGAGTAGAGCTTATTTTACCTCCATATTTGACACCGGTGTGAAAGCTGCTGGAATGCTATGTCTAGAGCTGGTGTCCTCAACTCAAGAAGGATGTTGATAAGTTGGCATGGGTTCAAAGCAGAGCCACGAGAATGATTAAAGGGTAAGACAACATGCCTTATAGCGATAGACTCAAGGAGCTCAATCAATTTAGCTTAACAAAGAGACGGTTTAGGTATGACTTAATTACAGCCTATAAATACCTACATGGGGAACAAATATTTAATAATAGGAGTACTTGTGGCACCTTAGAGACTAACAAATTTATTTGAGCATAAGCTTTTGTGTGCTACAGCCCACTTCATCGGATGCATAGAATGGAGCATATAGTAAGGAGATATATACACACACATACAGAGAACATGAAAAGGTGGGAGTTGTCCTACCAACTCTAAGAGGCTAATTAATTAAGAGAAAAAAACTTTTGTAGTGATAATCAATCTACAAATGTGATATATGCCATCATGTGCCAGCAATGCCCCTCTGCCATGTACATTGGCCAAACCGGACAGTCTCTACGCAAAAGAATAAATGGACACAAATCTGACATCAGGAATCATAACATTCAAAAACCAGTAGGAGAACACTTCAACCTCTCTGGCCACTTAGTAACAGACTTAAAGGTGGCAATTTTGCAACAGAAAAGCTTTAAAAACAGATTCCAATGAGAAACTGCTGAACTTGAATTAATATACAAATTAGACACCATCAATTTAGGCTTGAATAGAGACTGGGAATGGCTGAGCCATTACACACATTGAATCTATTTCCCCATGTTAAGTATTCTCTCACCTCTTGTCAAACTGTCTGTAATGGGCTATCTTGATTATCACTACAAACGTTTTTTCTCTTAATTAATTAGCCTCTTAGAGTTGGTAGGACAACTCCCACCTTTTCATGTTCTCAGTATGTGTATATATGTCTCCTTACTATATGCTCCATTCTATGCATCTGATGAAGTGGGCTGTAGCCCATGAAAGCTTATGCTCAAATAAATTTGTTAGTCTCTAAGGTGCCACAAGTACTCCTGTTCTTTTTGCGGATACAGACTAACACGGCTGCTATTCTGAAACCTGACCTTTAATAATAGGCTCTTTAGTCTAACAGAGGAAGGTATAACACAATCTAATGGCTGGAAGTTGAAGCTAGACAAATTCAGACCGGAAATATGGTGTAAAGTTTTAAGTGAGGGTGATTAATCATTGGAACAAATTACCAAAGGTTGTGGTGGATTCTCCATCACTCGCAATTTTAAAATCAATATTTTATTTTTTTCTAAAATTCTAGGAATTATTTTGGGAAAGTTCTATGGCTTGTGTTATACAGGAGGTCAGATTAGATCAGGGATTGGCAACCTTTGGCCTGCAGCTCGCCAGGGTAAGCATCCTGGCGGGCTGGGCCAGTTTGTTTACCTGCCACGTCCGCAAGTTCGGCCGATCGCGGCTCCCAGTCGCTGCGGTTCACTGTCCCAGACCAATGGGGGCTGCGGGAAGCAGCGCGGGCCGAGGGATGTGCTGGCCGCCGCTTCCTGCAGCCCCCATTGCTTACCCTGGCGAGACACGGGCCAAAGGTTGCCGATCCCTGATCTAATCTGACCTCCTGTATAACACAGGTCATCGAACTTTCCCAAAATAATTCCTAGAATTTTATAAAAGGTTATTGATCCCTGGATTCGATGATCACAGTGGTCCCTTCTGGCCTTAAAAATCTATGAATGTTTGTCTGTCTCAGAATGAATACTCTAGTAAGCCCGATTGTGTCTTGCAGGGGACAGAATGAAGCTGCCATAGTGAACTGTATGTTAAAATGAAGATCATGTAACAAACATAGTGTAATTAATAAAATACAATTACAGTGTACGAAGATTTAAATTAACAGGCTTACAAACATAATCCTAATAAGCAATGTTAGATCATTGGAAACTGTTAAAAGTGGCTGCCGTAAAGGACTGTTGACAGATGAAATGTTCACCAAAATCAAATGCATCAAATATAAATAACTTATAAACAGAGTCCTATAGTATTTCTTTTTCAGATAGCAAAGGAGCTCTGTGGCAAAAACAGTTCTTGATAATACAAGGCAAAAATTACAAAAAAAATTAGAATGAATAATGTGAATACTTCCCCATGGCCATAATCTTGGCAGGTCTTGTTATTTATGCTAAGAAAGTGAATTATTTATTCATTTTTACTACAGGACTGACCTTTGGAACAACAACAGATGGTAATTCTCCTGGTTTATTTCAAAGCATGACAATTTCTGTTGATGTATTTAGTCATAGTTCACGTAAATCAGAATTTACCTTTTATTATTGTATTCCCTTTGTCTCCATTTGCAAAGTACTTAATTTTATTGCTGTGTTAATTTTAACATGGTTTAGTTGCTTAATTATGTAAAGAACAATTACAGTAGAGTCACCAGAATATCTCTGAGAAACCCCGCTTGCCAAGGTAAAACTTTTTTTATGTGAGAGGGAGGGTAATTTCATTGCAAATATAAGTAAATTTTGGTGGTAGGCTTTATAAATAAGTAAATCAGGCAAGAAGGATGCGTCTTTTAATTCTGAAATCTAAACATTACAGATCCAAAGAGTTTAAGTATAATCTCACAACTTCTTTTCACTTAATATAAATAATGTATTATTTTCAGTTTAAACAATATATCTGTGTAGATAATTCATAGATTTTTTTTTTTAAGGACAAGGGGGGCCATTAAATCATTTACTTTGATCTCCTGTGTATCCCAGGCCAATCCATTTCACCACTTACCGCTCTGTTGAGCCCAATAACTTGTGTTTGGCTAAAGCACATCTTCCAGAAAGGCATACTGTGTGTCTATATAAACATTCTAAATTTACTGTATGGCAATCTACAACTTACTTTGTTTCTGACTTCTTTACATTATCATACGGTACTCAAGTACTTGGGTGCAACTTCAGATGCCATTGAACCTCGAGATCTTTGAAGGCCAACACACTGGCATTATATTTGCTACCTGATTACTACCTATTTGCCACTGGTGGTTTGGGTAGTTCAGACCAAGTGAGAAGCAGCTCTGGAGAAATTAGCCTATTAGGAGTGCAAGGAAAAGTGAATTCTTTCATATGCCAGAGGCATTTAAAAAAAAATCTTCCTGTATTACATCTCAACATAGCTATAAGTTATTTCAATATGTCATTGATTGAGAGAGGCAAGATCTCCTTCCAAGCCGGTGATTGGAGAAAAAGCACTGAGAACCATAAGGGGCCACTGGTCCGTGACTGAGGCTCATAGGTACTACAGCAGTGGAAATAAGCAATAGCTTCTAGTTTTACTTGTTTTAAGCTTATTTTGAGGATTTTATTGGGGGTCTTTTTGGTCGGTGTTGGTCTTCCTCTTTCATTTTGACTTTTCTCATTCCTGTAGTTTTGAGACCCCTGGTGGTGGTGCTGGGTGTTTCAGATTGGGTTTTTCTAAGAACTAGAAAATGTTTCTTGCCCACTCCTAATCTACTGGATACAGATTTAATTCCACTACATTACAAACTACACTGAACTTGAAAATACAGTAAAAGCTTTATCTGGCATGTTGGGGGAATATGACTGTGCTGGTAAGTCAAAACTTCTGGTTAACTAAGACAGAGGGAGTTTGGCTGCAAGATGGGGCTGGGGGGATGCGGAGTGCAGGCTGTGGGAGGGAGTTTGGATGGGGAAGGGGGCTCGGAGCAGGGGATTGGAGTGCGGGAGGGGTTTTGGGGTGCTGGATCCGGGCGGTGCTCACCTTGGGTGGCTCCCTGCAATCGGTGACACATCCCTGCTGCTCCTAGCGGAGGCGTATCGAGGTGGCTCTGCGTGCTGCCTCTGCCTGCAGGTGCTGTCCCCGGCCAATGGGAGCTGCGGAGCCAGTGCTTGGGGCAGGGAGGGGGCAGCTCACAGCCCCCCGGCAGTTCCTCTGCCTAGGAGCAGCAGGGACATATCACCACTTGCAGGGAGCCACCCAAGGTGAGCGCAGCCTGGATTTGACACCCTGAAACCCCTCCCACACCCCAACCCGCTGCCCCAAGCTCCCTCCCAGAGAGTGCGCCCCACACCCCCTCCCAAAATGCTGTTTTCTAGAGCTTTCTGGTTGGTAAAGTGCCAGGTAACACAGCTTTTACTGTACATTGGGTAAAATATTCAAAAATTCCTATGCCCCATTTTCATAAGTGGAGGTTGTGAGATTTAACTGGGTGCAGAAACACTTGACAATATACAGGGCCTGCCCTCAGTGTAAGAAAATTATGACTTTAGAGTCATATGACTGTTACATCTGACTGCATGTACAATATTTTTATTTTATATGTTGTGTATTTTTATTCACATTTTATACACTTTACATATTTGCATGGGTAAGGTACTTATGAGGAAGGCCATTTTGTATTGTTAATTAAAGTTTTTTAACAATGGGATGAGGACTGTAAGCTAAATATAATAATAATTTAATTGTGTACCTAGCATGATATTGACTCCACTGGACAATTGTTGGGAAATATGAATGAAACTGGGCCTTATTCTAGTCCCTTTGACACTCCACTTATTGCTTCTTTTCTAACTAGGCTGTGTCTAGAGATAATATGAGTAAATAATCAATTGCTAAGTCAGTCTTTCATCCACTTTTGAATTTCATCATAAGCATGATACTTAACCATATATGCCACATCAGTCTTTTAATGCAGCACTGTATCAAAAACTGCCTTGAAGTGCAAGTACATTATATCCATTGTCTCATCCCTATCAACTCATTGTCATTTTTTAAAAGACATTAATAGGAGGGTATGTCTATACTGCAATGTAACCCCAGGTTTAGTGGGACTCGACTCAGCTGACCCTGGGTTAGAGAACCCAGGGCATGAGCACCTACACTGATTGTTAACCCTATGTTAAGAATTTCCTAACATGGTCTCAAACCTGGGCCTGTGGAGTCCACGCTGCAGCACGCAGACCTGAGTCAAACCAGCCATATCCCAGACTCTCTAGCACCCTCCTATTGCATTGACTCTGCACCCTGCACATTACAGGAAGTTAGAACAGCCCACCAATGCAACGCCAAGCAGTCTTTTCTGTCTGTGTGCACCCAGCTACTGGAGCCAGCAACATGGCAGAGGCAACTTTTTAAAACTTCTCTTGCTAGTGCTTTTACTCCTATGTCAGGAAATGGGCAGAGCTTCTATGATGCGCTGTTGAACGTTTCGATGGCATTTTCTGACCCGCCAAAGGCACCTGACACAGCTTATGAGGGAGGAGGAGGAAGCATATCTGGGGATGGGAGACTCATACTGGCTGTGTTCATGACACACTATATAGTAGCTAATGCTCCTTATGAATACTGGCTCTTCTAGTACAGGGCCACAAGCACAGACTTGTGGGATCATATAGTCATGCAAACCTGGAATGACCAGCAGTGGGTCCAGAACTTTCTCAAGAAGAAAGCTACATATCTGGAGCTTTGTGAGTAGCTTGTCCTGACTCTCCAGCGTAAAGATGCATGCATGCAGGCGCCTTTGCCGGTCCAGAGGTGGGTTGCTGTAACCATCTGTAAGCTGGCTACCGCAGGTCCATTGTCACCAGTTTGGCGTTGGGAAGTCCGCCATGGTTGAAGTGGTGATGGAGGTTTCTGAAGCAATCATATGTGTGGTTTACCCAAGGGTGGCAGGCATAAAAGGTATTCCTGAAGTAATTGCTGGCTTTGAGAGAATGGGGTTTCCAATCTGCACTGGGGTCACTGATGGGACTCGTGATCATAGTTTGCCCTCCTCAAGGAGCAAATGGGTGCATAAACTGCAGAGGGTACTACTCCATCATTATGCAGGCCTTCGTGGACCACAGAGGTCAATTTATGAACATCAGCATGAGCTGCACTGGGAAGGTTAATGATTCCAGGGCTTTTTGCGGATTGGTAGTCTACATTCGTGGACAGGCTGGGGGACACTTCCCACCAAATAACATTGTCATAAATGGAGTTACTGTCCTCACCATTATTCTGAGGGATCCTGCATACCCTGCATACTTTTGCTTTGGCTTATGAAATCATACCCAGACTTAAGAGGCCGCGGGCAAAGATGGTTTAATGACACTCTCAGCAGGTGTAGAATGGTTGTTGAATGTGCTTTTTGCAGACTGAAATCCCATTGGAGATGTCTACAGATCCATTTGGATTCCAGTGTCATCAATGCTGTCTGCATTACTGCGGCTTGCTGTGCTCTTCACAATCTTTGTGAAGCCAGAGGTGAGCCCTTTCCCACTGAATGGACCTATCACAGTGAGGGGCTGCTGAATTGATATGCTCAGCCAGAAAGTGTAGCTGTCAAAGCTGGAGCTGGATGCACCCAGGGATGCTTTGTGCTCCCACATAATGGACTTGCATGGCCCAATGGAAGAAGGGGAATAGTGCCTTTATGAATGCGCTTTTGAGGGATGAGGTAAAATGAATTGATTGTGTGGGGTTACAGTGTTTGGGGAGGGGTAAGAAGTTGATTGCCATGCAATGAAATTATGAAATGGTGGGGTGGGAGGTGTGGATTGATGTAAGGAAGTGATTGAAGTATGGATTGCTGGAGGATTCTCAGAATCAGCTAGGAAGACCGACACACTAACATCAGCATTCTCTCTGCAGCCAACGTCAGCAGTGTAGAAGCACAGGTCATGAAACACCAACTCTGCTGGGCTGGCCACGGTGTACGTATGCCTGACACTCGCCTCCCGAAGCAAGTACTCGTCTCTCAGTTAAGTCAGGGAAGAAGGGCTCACGGAGGGCAGCGAAAGTGTTTCAAAGACATACTGAAAGTACACCTTAAAAAGGGAGGCATCAACCCAACAAACTGTGAGGACTTGGCATGGAACAGAACACAGCGGCGCCACACCATACACCAAACCACAGCTCACCTTGAGGAGAACAGACGTGCTTATGAGACAGAGAAGCGACAAAGGAGGAAAGAAAGGGCACAACAGTCCAGCCAACAACTATGTCTCCTCCAAGATTACACCTGCCACTTCTGTGGGAAAATCTACAGGGCAAGAATTGGGCTTCTCAGCCACTTAAAAACTCACCAATGAACCCCCTTGGCAGACATCATCCTTGCATCAAGGGATAGCCGAAGAAGCTATATCTATTGAAGAATAGATATTTAGTGTTTGCATACTAATTCCTAATTGTCCCTGATCATTTGTTTACCTCTGTTTTTTGAAATACATATTGAATATGATTTGATTCAGTGATACAATAAACATTTTTGGTGAAATTAAAAGCTTTATTTAACATGTATTTGAAAAGAACAACGTTCACCCATTGGCAGGCAGGCCAGCTGCCAATACCACACCAGTACACCTGTAACAACAGAATCTTTAACCAAATTTTTTTTTGAATGAATGAATAAGTGCACACAGTGAAGTCCTGTACATGATAGAAACCATCTACCATTGCATATCTCCTGGCCCTAGTTCTCCTTTCCCTGTTTGCTGTGCACTGGGCGCTGGGATAGGGTGGTAGAGACATCCACAGGGGAGGTGGTGGCATGGAGGGATGAATGGGGCAATGTTGCCCTGCCAGCCACTCCTGGAGCACAATTGCATGGGCCACCCTGCCATGGAGTTGTCCAAGCTGTTTCTGGACTGCATCCCAAGTACCATACAGGGGACTCAGGCCATAGTGTGGGTGATGCAGCAGGAGCCGGTATTCTTGTGATCATTAGCGATATCAGGTGCTAAAACAGTTCTTTCTGCTGAGCTCTGTTCACCTCCCTTAGCTGCCATTCCTGTTCCAGGAACTGCGAAGAAAATGCATGCGCCTGCATTGAAACCCTGACCTCACGCTCATGCTGGCTGCACAGCCTTTCTGCTTGCCTCTCACCATGCCTTTCCTCTTGCCGTGAGTCCCTCTGTCTTTGGTATTGGACCTGCTTGTTGGTCCTGTTCAGAACTTCAACCATAAGGTCATCATGGAAATGCTTCCTTTTGGAACAGTCCCTGAAGGTATGTTGGCCTAGGCTTCTGCTGCAATGTGGGTGAACTGTAGAGGTACTGCAGCCAGTAGAGGTTCAAGGAGCCTGAAATAGGACAAGACATAGGATTATTCTCTCAAATAGCTCAGTGCAGGAGCATAGAAAAAATCCTTGTGGAATTTCAAGGGCATAAAACGTTACTTTTCCAATGTAACTTTGATATATTGTGGGAGGGATGCTTCAAACTGCAGAAGCTTCCTGGACACAGGTTGGTTAATTGCAGCAAAAGAAGTGCAGAGATAATGACGATTTAAAAATTCAAAGCTGTTTGTTGTTTTCTAAGAATTGCAGAATTAGTTGGGTTGGGCGTGGTCAGTGGCCATGCTACAAAAGCTTTTTCTATCATTTCAGGCCTACCACATTTTGGAGGACATAACCATTCTTGTGCTGCCTGATTTGCAAAGAGAAATGTTATTCCGAGCTGTTAATGGAAAGCCTGCAGTGTATGCAATCAAAGTATTAAAATGTATAGTGACTGGAGTGGGCTGGTCAGCTACTGAAGTGGCCCTGGAAAATGATGCCTTTCCCTGAAATGTGACTGTCTATCTGAAATTCCTGCTGCAGGGCAAGTTTGCAGCTATCAGCACCTAGGATTGGGTCAGAATTTGTGAGGGGATCAGCAAGATGCTGTTAGTTTCCACATGGCTTAGCCTGTTATAGCTGCATGCAAACACACACAACTCCACAGCCATCCTCCTTACCCCTACCACCGCGTATTTCTAGAAAAAAAATTCAAACCCCAGTCAAATTTGGCACAAATTACTTTGTCCCTATGGGCTGAATGGACAACCTATAATTGAAATGGACTAGATTTGTAAATGGAAAACACTTCCCCGCCCGCCCGCAGTTCAGTGTTTCTAGGCAGCTTGTTACATGGTAGAGTGGTTACAGCATGGTGTATTTATGGGCATGGTAATATAAGGTGGTGGCTATTTTTAGGAAATAGGAATAGCCCTAGCAAAAATCTCTACTGTCTCAAGTAAAAATACACTTTCAAAGTGTTCTTACTGTTTGCCTTTCCGGGTCGCCATTTTAAACTGCACGTGTTGAAGGGGGAAGAGTGGGGGAAGTCAAGCTGCTGTTGGCATACAATCCATCATTAGCAGGTATGTGCTGCTAGCTGGTGCCTGTAATAACTTCTGCATTGTTTTATATATTGGCAATCCCTCCCATTACTGTATTAATAAACATTCAAATGGAGCCAGAAACTTGCCGGGCTCAGGGGCAGTTTTTGTCCCTTCTGTCTGCTGCAGGCTCCATGGTGGGTTGTTCCTGATGGGGAGCATCAAACAGCTCCTCTGAGTATGGCCTCAGGCTGTGCTGCTGGTGCTCCTGCTCCAAAGCCTTCTTTGGGACTGATTTCAGCAACAGTGTGACTTCACAGTGCTCACTTGGCACCTGTTGCTGGGTCCCTTCAGTTCCCATGCTGGATTCTGAGGCCTGCAGGGTGCCATCCTGGCTGACCAGGTTATCCTGCACCATCGTTGGCTCCATGTTTGGTGCAGTGCCCAGCACCCAGTCGAACTTCTTGTAAAATGGGCATGATGTCAGCAAGTTGCCAGAGGTGTGGTTCTGGTCTCTGGTTGTGCTACTGTACTCAGCCTTGAGCTACTTAATCTGCTCCCTGCACTGGTCACCGATCTGGTAAAATCGCAAAGCTGCCAGCTTCTTCGCTATTTGTTGGTATGCATGATCGTTCCTGGTACTTTTACTAAAGCCCACTGTTTTGCTGGCCTCACACCAGAAATTTACCAAGAGCTGGCTGTACACACCCTGGCCATAAAGCAGGGTGCTTTACTAAAGGCTGTTTTTGTTCAGTCTCTGTTGCAAACACAGAAGTCTCTCTTCTGGTGTGTTTGCAGCACAATGGTCAGAAGACAACGGAAGGTGAAACATTGACTCACCAAGCTGATGCACTTCACCAAGGAGGATTGCTTCCCTTTTCATTGGAGTTGATTGAAGATTCTTGGGATGGAGAGGAAAAGGAAATTGGCCTATGGGATTGTGGGATACTTTTGGCAGGCTCCCAGGACCTAAGCCGGAGGTGGGGGGAAGCAATGGGGCCAAAACCCTGGGTTCCAGCTTGATTTGGGATCAGACCAAACACCTGTATAGGGTCCTAGGTCCGAGCCCAAGTCTGAAAGATTTGTGTGTAGATATCTGGGTCAGTCTGTCTCCACTCTCTAGGTTATACTGTTCTGAAGTGATAAAACTCTACTTAGTTACTAGGTCTTCTTTAGTCTCGCTTAGAATTCTGTGACTTCAGAGATATTGGCTCTTGGAGCCTTTGTGTTGGTTGCAGTTTATTTTCTGTCTGTTATTATGTGACCCTAATATTTCATTTTCCCATAGAAAATGTATATTTTTGCTGCTGCTTCTGCTTAAAGTTTGCTGCGCATACTAGCCTGCCTTTTCATAGGCATTGTGTAGTTTGCTGTAAGAGGTCCGGACTCACCCCTGCGGCGCCTCCTGCTAGAGGTCCAGGGAATTAGCTCACCAGCCTCTGGAGCGCCCTCTGCAGGCCGGTGATCCACCTTGTCCTCTGCACTGGCTCCCATCCCTCCCAGGACCCCGGTGCCCCTTGCTCTGGATGCTGCCCCCTGGCAATACCCACACACACGCTAGGTCTCCCCTCCCAGGGGAACCCCACCCACTATCCCCACCTTGCCTCAGCACTAGGCCACTGCCAGTCACCAACTAGCCCCCGCTCTCTGGGGCAGACTGCAGTATAGGCCACTCATCATCGGCAAGGTTGGGTTTGGACCTGCTGCCTTGGCCTAGCCCTGGGCTGCCCTCTGCAACCCCCAGTACCCCTTGGCCTATTACCAGGCCGCAGCCTGGGGCTATCCAGGCTGGCGCTCCCCAGCTCCTCAGCCTTTCCCCAGCCCTGCTCCACTACAGGTACCCTATCTAGCTCCCTGCAGCCAGGCCCTTCTCTCTCTGAAGGCAGAGACTCTGAGTGCCTGGCTCCCAGCCTCTTATATAGGGCCAGCTGGGGCCTGATTGGGGCGTGGCCCAGCTGTGGCTACTTCCCCAATCAGCCCAGTAGCTTTTCCCTTTGCCCCAGCCCTCTGCCAGGGCTGTTTTAAACCCCTCAGGCAGGAGCAGGGTAGCCACCCCGCTACATTGCTTACTCCTTCTTAACCCGTTGTCTGGTGATTTAAGGCATATTCTTATTAGATTTTTTTTGTTCCTCTTTTTAGCTTTCAGTTTCTAGGTAAGCATATTGGAGATAATTCTGTTCTCAGGAGAATTTAACCCATTATGTTTTTCCTACCTCTCTTTCTTTCTCAACATAAATTGTTAAGCTTCCTCCCTTCATTTCCTGTTCTTTTCAAAAAACCTGTACGTCTCAGTGATCAGACATTCTCATTAATCTACCCTGCTTTAGTTATGTCAACAAATTCAAGTCATCGTCCTGCATGCACTTCTTGTTCCTTTATTCTCATTGTCATTCTCTGTATTCCTGTCTAAATGTTTTATCTTCTGCCACCCTCTGGGCACAGTTGCCTCTACAGTGAAACCCTCTCATAATGAAAAGGAGTCTCACTCTGGGTCAGCTCCCTGTGTAGAAGCTTATTTTGGTTTAGCTTAAATCTGTTCTTAAAATGAGTTAAGCTAACTTAAAATAAATCTGGTTTTAATGGAAATCAGACCTTCCCCACAGCCTTTTGAACTATACTGATGTAAAAATAACATATTTAGTTAAATCAGGGCTACTCCGAGTAGACAACTGGTAGACGAGGAAAATGCTTACCCATCAATATTCTACCCCTCAATATTGGGCAATTTGGTTAAACATGGAAAAATATTCAAAATGTGGTGGTCTTTTTTTCTTCTATGCCTCTTGTGACCAACTATATTTATGTAAGTAGTTGTTTCCAAAAAAGGAGGAAGCTGTGCTGCCAGGAAAGAGGAGCACAGGGGGAATATAGCTTGCAAAGATGGGTTAGGTGCTAGCGTTCCCCACAAATGCATTTGAGAGACAATGTCCAACCCTGAATTTGCACTAATTTCTCACCCTCCAGGGGAGAATGCCTCAGGTACTCAGGAGGTTTAAGCTTATGCAGATTGCCCCAGTAGCATATCCTTTTCCTGAGAAATGATGATACCACATCATTTATAGCATTATTATGTATATCCCAGAGGCTCCAGGGTAGGATCAGGGCCCTGTTGTGTTAAGTGCTCTACAAACTCAAAGACAGCCCTAGGCCCTACCATAAACAGTTCACAATCTAATAAATACATGTAACTGGTCTTTCAAAAATACCTAAGTTCCATTGACTTTCAATAAAACTTAGGCTCCTAAACGATTTAGGCACTTTTGAAAATTTTACCTGAGGCCTACTCTCTCTGGTACTATTTAAGAATGAAAAAAATCCAAGGCCAATTTTTTTTAATTTTATTTTAATGCATATCTAAAGGTAGGTGGCTGAATAGGGAATTAGGAGCCTAAGTGGCCTGATTTTCAGAAATGCTAAGTAACTAGGGCACTTTTATTTAGGTGACTACCTAAGGAATTAGGCATGGGGTTTTCTAAAGTGCCTAAGATATAGTCAGGTGCCTGAAACCCATTGATCTTCAACAAGAGCTTGTCACCAACTCCTTTGAAATTCCCAGCCAAGGAGCTTAACTTCAGTCATGCGCTTTTTAAAAATCTCAATCCAGAACTCCAGGCAGCTGAGAGCGATTGCACAGGCCGAGAAGTTGCACAGGTTGATTACATTTGTGCTGCTTGTCCAGGTGCGGTCTGCTGATTCTGTGAGAAAACAAGCATGAAAAAGAGGGGAAAGATCCCCTCCATCTTCTCTTTGCTGCTTTAAAAGTGGGGGAGCCATGCTGACAAAACCAGATACGCTGCAAGCGCACTGGATAATTGAGACAAAAATTCCACTGCCCAAACCCAGCACAATGAAACATACAGCTTTAACAATCACTGCTTCCTCAGTTGGCGAGAACAAGATGTTTTACCTGGAATGGCTTGGAGATGATTGTACTAATGTGAAATTCCCTCAAGCATTCTCTGAAATTAGGAAGGAGTTTATAGCTAAAATCTTCCCATCAGTCAAAAATAATTTAATCACAGCTTTTTTCTAATGAACAAAAGCATTTGTATTAAGATTGCTTATTGCTGAGCATCTTTTGATTTCTTTCTTTTACATAGAAAAATCAACCAAACCTCGAGTAGAACTCTTTTGTAGGCTGTGTCTTTTTGCCATGAACTGCAAACTTGAGAGGTGGAACTATTTTAGTACCATGAACGTCATTTTTCAGCGTTTTCAGTTTTTATAAAAAAGGTTTTGTCTTTTATTATTTAGCAATCAATCCTTGAGGTCCCTACTCAGTTTGCCTAAGCAGGGCCAGCGCAACCCATTAGGCGACCGCGGTAGTATTTTGGCAGCGGGACCTTCCGCCTCCTCTGTGGGGGGCAGCATTTCAGGGCGGGACCTTCCGCTGCCTAGGGCGGCAGAAAAGCTGGCGGCGCTCCTGTGCCTAAGTAAGGGCCAAGTAAGGAAGCAGTCATTGATATCAATGGCTGCTTTGCCTGAGGGAAGATTGACTAAAAATCTCAGGTTTCGGATCTACATCAGCATATGTTTGGTTACACGTATTTGCTTATTACTGTAACACTTCTGAATGGTCGCTCATGAGTTCTGGTGAAAGATGTTTAATAGTAAAGACATTCTTCAGGACATTTACATCCATCTCCTAAATGTCTTAGTCTGAAAATGTCTCTTTTCTTTTCTTTTTTGACCAGGTCAACTAGAACAGTCTCTGTAGTGCAGAACTCTCATAAATGTGAAGCAAACCATCCACCATTATGTTTGGCACTAAAAGGTTAGTTTCTGTATTCTCTTACGTTTTTCATCATTCAAAAAATGTATAGTGAATGTGACCATACGGTAAAGCTTTATTTGTGGTAAATATATTATGATGCAAGTTACATAAGCAGGATATATGACTGTTGTTTTGTCTGTTTCCCCCACCCTGCTGTATAGTCCCTTAGTTCTTTTTCATGCACAGAGCAATATATAAACAGAATTATATTACTACTACCAGAAGCACAATGTGACACCTCTAGCTTATGAAATAGAACATTATATTGGTATCAGAGTGCATCCAGCATTCAGAAGGAGAGATGCTGGAAATACACAAAATGGAGTAATACATATCCCATTTTCATGAGTGCAAATGTACCATTGCTGGGTCCATAGTAATGGGCTTCTAAAGCTGCAATTTTGAGGATTTCCATTTCTTGCTGATTTTCTTTCAGGGTTGTGGGAAGTTAAAGCTTGTGTCAGATCAAATGATTCTACTAAACGTAATATTTATGCCATGAATTATGCTACAGTTGAGCTGGGATTGATATTTGATTTATCAGTGACATAATTTCATCTGTAAACCACGTTTCAAAACATTTTGTTCTTCTACTATGTCTTTATTTCTTCAGAGTTTTACAACAAAAGGTCAACAACAGGTTTCATCCATTTCATCCATCCAGTGGCCTTGGAATTTTATTCTTTTTATCCACCCCCAGATGGTATTTTAAATATTATGTAAATGAAAATTCCCCACACAGATTCCTTTCTGAAAGCCAAACACTTCCGTGTTGTATATGAGAAGGTCAAATACATGCCAAGAATTATGTGAGGTATTGTTAGACCGTGGGTACAAGAAGTTCTCAGTGTCCACCTGCGAGATGCAGCTATTATGTAACATCTGTTTACTGTGTGTTGTATTATTCCCTACCTCAAACAGCTGTGCATCATGTACAATAGCTAAATGGTTCACTATATTCTGGAAGGATATAGACAGAGTAGACCTTCCTGGCATACTGTAGATTCCTATGTATAAAGTGAGGAAATGCCTTTGACTAGATAGATAAAAAGGGTAAAATGTGTCATCACACTGTGTTATTTTCAATAGATCGTGATCCCCTTGTATTTAGGTCCAAATTTTCAAATGTGGCCATTAATTCTGGATGCCCAAATGTTGGGTGCTCAATTTAGAATACTCAGAGGTGCTGAACCCGCCAGCATCACAGGTTGACACCATCCCCCCAAAAAATCAGTGGGTACTTTTTTGAAAATTTCAGACTTCATATTTAATTGTCTGTTTATGGAAAAATACTGTTTGCAAGGAAATGTTGTGTTACACAAAACAGTTAACTTATGGAAAAAGAAATTAAAGGTTTATTTTCCTCTAAAATGAAATCTGAATGAGTTCTAATATTGTGGTGCCAATTATAATACAAAAGAGTTATTTTTAACAAAATCACAGCACTTTGATTTAAAGCCTAAACTCTCTCATCATCAAATTGTCAAAAGTTACCAGGTATATTGTAGCTGAACTCTTTGATTTCTACCTATTGCTGTGTTTTATGTGCAAGGTTTGCATTCAGTGAATCATATCTATTTGAACTAGTCCTGACTGAATAATAAAGTTGAAAAAAGCAATTGTTCTATCAGAATAATTTTTTTGAACATGCAGCTTCTGAGGAAGGAAAATATTTCTAAGATGCTTTATCACAAGCCTCATTGACAACAGGTTCTGACATTTTTAACAAAGATGTGAATTCCCCTTCATTTCAGTTTAATTTAAGAACTGATCCCATGCCTTTAAATACTAAACTGTCATAAGTGTTTTCAGTATTCCATTCTCATCTTTTTTTATTTACCATGCTAATTTCTCTGTGATTAATTGAATCTACAAAAGGCACCAGCATGGAACTAGCAGAGGTGAGTATTTTTCCCCCCCAAATGAGTGTCTGATGCGATGTTTTATTCATGCTACATACTTACTCCAGTTTTGCAAAAGCAATTTTTCATACCATCCCTTTGTGGAAAAACCCATAGAAGGGGACTCTTGGGTAGAGTTTCTATGAGCATTACCTTGCAGAGATCCCCTTCAGACTATCCCATTGGCATGGGGTGGGATTTGTCCCATCCATACAAGAGGCTAAGTGGTCTGCTGCTATTCCTGGCAGTGCCTCTGGGATTTACATGTGGCTCTGGCTAACAGCTCTATCTACCTTCCATTGGAGGAGTCAGGCTATCAGGGATATCCCCAGCTGTGACTATCCCTGGGTTCCCAAGCAGGGGCTACACAGAAGATATAGTATAACCCAAGGTTCCTATCTTTTTGAACTAATCCCATATGGCTGGAGGAGATTTCTATTCACTGGCCTGCAAACTCTCCACGCTGTCTCCCAGTACAGACTCTGTACCATACCATAATGTCAAGGGGGGAGCTGCCACAGAGGCAATTGCGGTCCCTGTATTCCTCTTGTATCATACAGCACATTGACAACACAATAACACTGCTCTACAGCCAAAATGCTTCTGAAATAAATGTAGTCAAACTTTACTAATTCTGGGTCACTGAGAACGAAAATGATGCTTAAAATTGTTGATTGGCTCTAGTTTTCAAGATATGCTATTAGGTCAGTATATACGACCCTTGACTTGGGAATGGCAGAGGATACGTGAGTTATAAAGGGAAGGGATCTCAATTTAAACCAGAAATGACTAAAATACATCTTTGACTGGATCTATGAATAAATCTATGACTGGGTTTGGACAGTACTTGCTTTTTAGGCAAAACAATGAATGATGCAATCTGAAGCTGGTATTGCATCATACATGATATGAATTGCATCATGTTATTCCTAGAAGTCATGGATGATGCAATCCTAACGAAGCTTACATCACTCTGCTGAACAAATTGCCCTATATCAGCTCTAGAAATCATACAGTGTC
>NW_020664409.1:82200279-82265818 GCF_002925995.2 Terrapene triunguis
TGCAAAATTGGAGATCAGGACAAGAGGTGGGCCCCACACATATGCTGCAACACTTGTGCAACAAATCTTCGCCAGTGGTTGAACAGGAAAAGGAAATCTATGCCTTTTGCAGTGCCGATGATTTGGAGAGAGCCAACAGATCATACCAGCAATTGTTACTTCTGCATGGTGCCTCCAGTTGGGAAAGGTGTGTCAAAGAAGAAAAAGTGGACTGTGCATTATCCAAACATTCCATCAGCTATACGCCCAGTACCCCACGGAGAAGAACTGCCGGTTCCTGATGCACCAGAATCATTCTCACTTGAGTCAGACGAGGAAGAGGATGAAACTTCTGGTCCTGAACCATCAATGTCACAGGACCCACATTTTCTCCCATCCTTCTCCTCTGAACCACACCTCATAACACAAGGTGAACTGAATGACCTTGTCAGGGATTTGGAACTACCCAAGAGTAAGGCAGAGCTGTTGGGCTCCAGACTACAGCAGTGGAATCTCCTGGCAGGTGATGTTAGGGTTTCCATGTTCCGTGACCGTCAAAAGGATCTTGTCCCATTCTTCTTCATGGAAGGTGATCTTGTAGCCTGCAACAACATTGATGGTGTGATGGCAGCCCTCAACATCGTTCACGATCCAGATGAGTGGAGACTGTTCATTGATTCATCGAAGACGAGTCTTAAAGCTGTTTTACTGCATAATGGCAATGTTTTGCCATCAATTCCAGTTGGTCATGCAGTCCATATGAAGGAAACCTATGACAACATGAAACAACTTTTGAGGTGCATAAACTATGACCAACATCAGTGGCAGCTTTGTGGCGATTTGAAGGTTGTTGCTCCCTTGCTTGGTCTGCAGACTGGATACACAAAGTACTGCTGTTTTCTCTGTGAATGGGATAGTAGTGCAAGAGATTCCCACTACATCAAGAAAAATTGGCCACTCCGACAGTCATTGGAGCCTGGGAGGAAAAGTGTTCAGCATCCACCACTTGTTGAATCAAGGAAGATTTTGTTACCACCCTTACACATCAAGCTGGGTCTGATGAAGAAGTTTGTCAAGGCCATTGACAAAACACAAGCAGCTTTCAAGTACCTCCATGGAAAATTTCCAAGGTTAAGTGAAGCTAAGATAAAGGAAGGTGTCTTTGTTGGTCCTCAGATTCGTGAACTTCTTCGAGATGATGCATTTGACCATGCATTGCGGGCAAGGAAAAGACGGCATGGAAAGCCTTCGAGTTAGTGGCAATAAATTTTCTCAGAAACAACAAGGCAGACAACTACAGGTTGTTGGTGGAAAACCTCCTCAAGGCATACAAAAGCCTTGCTTGCAACATGTCAATAAAGATACATTTTTTGCACTCTCATCTAGATTTTTTTCCACCGAACTGCGGAGCAGTGAGCGACGAGCACGGCGAGCGATTTCACCAGGACATTGCAACAATGGAGAAAGGCTATCAGGGCAAATGGAGCCCATCAATGCTTGCAGATTATTGCTGGACAGTGACAAGAGATGCTCCATTTAATGAATACAAGAGACAAGCCAAGAAGCGCGGAATAGACACTGAATAGGACTAAACTATGTACAGAATAGTTTTTTGCCTTTTGTTTCATAATAAATTTTATTTATATAACCCTTTTGCTGATTTTTAAAGTGTTACATAAACAGGACAGGTGAAATATTATCATGTAAAGCAACCATAAACACATGAAAAGACCTAGGTTTACAATTTACGATTAAAACTCTACTATCTACACAATATACATAGACATAAAATGTAAAAACTTAAATATCTTAGAAACAGTAGCCAATCAGTTGTTTTAATTGTCATATTTGAATTCAGCACATCAAAATACATAATAAATAGCACATTTTATCTCTGAAGCAGACTACTTCTCAAAAATTGTAGACCAGTGTAATAAGTAAACCCGGAATAGGCTTCCACAGGAGGTTTTGGGATCCCCACCATTGGAGGTTTTTAAGAACAGGTTGGACAAACACCTGTCAGGATAGTCTAGGTTTACTTGGTCCTGCCTCAGCTCAAGGGGCTGGATTTGAGACTTCTTGAGGTCCCTTCTAGCCCTACATTTACATTCCTATGATACTAAATTAGTGCAAACTCAAAATTTAACTTAATTGAAATTGTTAGTTTGGTTGGAAACATTTTCTGGATTCTGTGTGTGTTTATAAACTCCATCAGTCCTTAAGAAATCTGTAACAAGCATAGCTATAACTGATGTTTGAGGGAGCCACATAACAACAATGGTTTGTGTCTTTGTGCTCTCTGCTGCTGGCTGTTTATCAGCAATTAACTAGTACATTTTGGGCTGGTTTGGTTTCTCTTCCCCCCCCCCCCCCCCCCCCCCCCCCCCGTTAGATGCACCTACATGATTCTCCTAAAATGAAGACAGAGGACTTCGATGGAAGTCCCCAGAGTTCAGGGAAGAGCTGGTGCAGGACTGGCGTGTTTCTTTTTTGGATAGATTGTAGAGGCCTTTGCCTTAGGGGAATAGGACTGGATACAACTGAAGATTACTTCTTGGAAAAGTAGAAGCTGGATAAGAAAAGGGAAAGGTCTCCCTGACACACATGATCACAATCACTGGTTGCAGGAAGTTGTGGGAGGTTTTTTTTTTTTTTTGAGCTCTTCTTTGTGAAAACCCCTTTGGTTTCATTTAACTTTTGGCCATAAGATGTGGTTTTACCCTGAGTCAGATGAACAGTGAATATGGGCCAATCACTTCCCACTAAGAGTGTCTATACACTCGTGCGTGTATGTGGTCACATGTGCGTCGTTGGGCCAAAGCCCTCTTACTGTCCTCATCTGAAGTACATTCCTGAAGCTAGCATGCCTAAGGGGTGTGGGTATGTACACACCTCCGCTGTGGCATGGCTATGTATCCCTTCTATAGTGCAGTGTGGACGGGGTAAGGAGTGTGCACCAGGTCACAGGTACTGATAGTCCTTTAGGGCCATTCCCCCAATGCACTGATCACTTTGCTGTCTGACACTTACCCAAAGGTATAAAGGTCCCTGATCCCCCATTGCCAGCAGTACTAGGGACCTACACTGAGCAGTTTGTTCTCCTATGAACTGTACTGATCACCAGTGCTGACCATGGAGCATGTTCCAAGAGCTGTTGCTTGGTCTTTGGAGCACGCCCAGGTGCTGATCAATGTGTGGGCAGAATACCCCATCCTCCATAACTTTGCCTGTACCAGCAGGAACAAACACCTGTATTTGGAGATTTCACAGAGGCTGGAGGAGGCAGGCATTCACCACACTCTGTCCAAGTGCTGGGAGTGCATGAAGCACCTCAGGCTCCTGTACCAGAGGATGAAGGACTCGTACAGTCACTCTGGGAGAGTGTATATGCCCCTGCTAGCCTCATTGTACTGTGGGATGCTGGTGATGGGCAGCGTGAGAAGGCAGCCCAGGCCTCGGAGATAGTTCTAGAGGAAACCATGGGAGACCCAGAGGATTCCGCACATCTACCTGGCAGACCCGGTTGAGGAAGCCCCCTCTGAGGAGCCTGGGGAGGACCCCGAGCTGTGGCAGGAACTGGGATCCAAGTCTGGTAAGTTGTAATATGCCCCCAAACACCCCGTAAATATCCCCTATTGCTCTGGTAATACATGCCTGAAGCCAGTCCCCTCACCCCACCTATACTCCACCCTGACATTGTCCCACATTGGCTGCAAAGGGGGTGGTCGGGAGGGCTGTTCTTTGTGGTTCTCCGTTCCTCTTCCATGGCAACTCAGTCTGCTACCTTATAATACAGTCAGTTTCCTCATGAATTGCCATCAAGTCCTGTAAATCTAATCCAGCAAATTTTTGTTTTAGAAGAATTTGAAGCTGGTTCCTCAGGTTTAACGGCAGGACAAATGTGCTTGGTCTACCTTCATAGCTCACCAAACCCCTCCACTCAGCAATATGAAGAGGGGTCACCACTATCAGAAACATCTCTCTTACACAGGTGGCTAGGTGTCCTCCACAGTACTGGAAAGCCACTTTTCTTTTCCATTCTGAGGTAACTTCAGTACAGCTATGTTCTCCAAGCGATGGCCAGCTTTTAAAGAAGAGAAAGATGACTTGGTAACATTACCCTAAAGAAACCAAACCCCCGCCCAAGTGGCCCATCAATGCACTGTAAACTTTACATCTGAATACAATTAATTCATGTATCTTACCATTTTTAACCTCAGCTCTTTCCTTGTGGGCTGCAAAAGTAGCCTGAAGGAAGGAGACTGTAACAGCTGTGTTCCTTGGATTCTAAGTAGTATCAATATTGTGGCCTTTGGCAGCACAGTTGTGTTATGTGAGGGGGAAGGGAGATTTAGGTACCTTTCAAAGAAAAATAAAATATAATGCTACCCTTGTCTTTGACTTGTTAGGACATTCTGATGCTGACAGAGAGCCTATTCCACTGGGAGGGCAGAAGCAGCACCACAGAGATAGCAGAGGAAGACGCCAAAGGACTCTGGAGGACCTGCTTGTTGGCATAGACAGAAGGAGTCAAGGGTAGCTTAGGGTAAGAGAGGATTGGGCTCGAAGGATGAGGCATTCCTGCACAGAGAGAACAGGATCTTGCACTCATGCAGTAGCTAGTCCAACTTGTGGTGGAATGCTTTCGAGGCCTGTTTGATGCTGTGGCCACTGCTCCTCTGCGGGAACAGGCACCACGTGTTGCTCCTCCAGCTGCTGTGCAGTCTGTTGCTGAAGTGGTGAATCCCAGCTCCCCTGCCAGGGAAAAGCATGCTGGACACCTGGCACCACATCCTCCTCAGTCACCCGAAACCCCTCTTGGAGGAATCCCCCCAGAGTATTAAGGAGGGGAATGATGAGCCTGACCCAGTCCCTGTCGTCCAGCCTGTTTTCAGCCCCCAAATCTCACTCAGGACATGTCTACATTTGTCCTCCCACACACTATTCCATGGCCGTTCCCCACCCTTGTCAGGGCGAGGGGGAAGTGATGTCTCCTGAAGGGATTTGGCTTTCTTTTTTTGTTCATTTGTTCCTATTACAAACTGTTCCATGTATGTATGTAAATAAAAGTTACTGTTCCTTCACTTGTGTCTGTATCTTGTTTTCTGAATATGATACTTGATACTTCCCAGAGATTTGGGGTAAGTAACAGGATTCACAGCACGTGACGGTGTGATTTCTGCAAAAGTCTTGTGCCAAGGAAATGCTAACAATTCCATCCCTTCCCAACCCTTCCCCATGCCCCTCAGCCATTAAGAAAAAATAAAAAAAGTTCATGGGTCCAATGAAGTATGCTGTGGTTCTCTAAAGCACCACAATGAAAAACAGAATTTTATTGAGAAGTCTGTCTTGCTTAATAATGAAAAGTGAATAGAAAGGAATCAGAACTAAACTAACAGTGAAGATACCTGACACTGAGCGGTATTTTAAGGACAAACCCACCTGCACCAAACAAATACCACCGGCAACTAATGCCATGGGAGCAATCATAGAATTGTAGGACTGGAAGGGACCTCAAGAGGTCTTCTAGTCCAGTCCCCTGCATTCATGGTAGGACTAAGTATTATGTAGACCAGTGCTTCTCAAAGTCGGGCTGCCGCTTGTTCAGGGAAAGCCGAACAAGCGTGGTGGTCCGGGCCGGTTTGTTTATCTGCCGCGTCCGCAGTTTCGGCTAATCGCGGCTCCCACTAGCCGGGGTTCACCGTCCCGGGCCAATGAGGGCTGCGGGAAGGGCGGCCAGCACATCCCTCGGCCCGCGCTGCTTCCCGCAGCCCCCATTGGCCTGGGATGGCGAACCGCGGCCAGTGGGAGCCGCGATCGGCCGTACCTGCGGACATGGCAGGTAAACAAACTGGCCCGGACCGTCAGGGGCTTTCCCTACACAAGCGGGGGACCGGCTTTGAGAAGCACTGATGTAGACGATCCCCTGTTTGTCTAACCTGCTTTTAAAAATTTTCAGTTATGGAGATTCCACAATCTCCCGAGGCAATTTATTCCAGTGCTTAGCTACACTGACAGTTAGGAGGTTTTTCCTAATGTCCAAATTAAACTGCCCTTGCTGTAATTTAAGCTATTGTTTCTTGTCCTGTTCTTGGAGGTTAAGGAGAATAATTTTTCTCCTTCCTCTTTGTAACAGTTTATGTATTTGAAAACCATTATTATTTCCCCTGTCAGTCATCTCTTCTCCAGACTAAACCTATCCAATTTTTCATTCTTCCCTCCTAGGTCATGTTTTTCTAGCTCTTTAATCATTTTTGTTGCTCTTCTCTAACTTTTTTCAGTTGTTCTACATCTTTCCTGGAATGTGGCGCCAGGAACTGGACACAATACTCCAGTTGACACCTAATCAGCACGTAGCAGAGCGGAAGAATTACTTCTCGTGTCTTGCTTACAACACTCCTGCTAATACATCCCAGAATGATGTTTGCTTTTTTTGCAACAGCGTTACACTGTTGACTGATATTTAGCTTGTGGTCCACTATGACCCCCAGACCCCTTTCTGCAGCATTCCTTCCTAGGCAATCATTTCCCATTTTATGCAGAGGCGACACGGGGGTGAAGGGGGCTATGCAGGGTCCCATGCCCCACCCAGATTGCTCAGTCACATGGTGCGGCTGGGTCCCTTCCCTGCAGAGCAGCTGAGCCAGCGAATTGCACTGGGCAGGGGGAGGCAGGAACAGAGGAACAGCTGGGCGCTGCAGGAGGGGCTGCTGCTTTCTGGAAGGGAAGGGTCTGCTGGGGGGAGGGAGGGGCATGACTTGAGCTGTTCTGGGGTTGTGCCCCTCCCCACTGTCAGCAGGCATGGGTTGTCTATGTGTGCAACTGATTGTTCCTTTCTAAGTGGAGTACTTTGCATTTGTCCTTATTGAATTTCATCTTATTTATTTCAGACTATTTCTCCAGTTTGTCCAGATCATTTTGAATTTTAATCCTGTCCTCCAAAGTGCTTGTGACCCCTCCCAGCCTGATATTGTCCGCAGACTTTATAAGTGTACTCTCTATGCCAGTATCTAAACCATTGATGAAGATATTGAACAGAACAGGACCCAGAACTGTTCCCAGAACTCGGTATGTCCTTCCAGCTTGACTGTGAAGCACTGATAGCTACTCTCTGGGAACGGTTTTCCAACCAGTTATGCACTCACCTTATTGTAGTTCCATCTATGTTGTATTTCCTTTTGTTTATGAGAAGGTCATGCGAGTATCAAATAGCCTGACTAAAGTCAAGATATACCACATGTACCACTTCCCTCCTACCCACAAGGTTTGTTACCCTGTCGAAGTAAGCTATTAGATTGGTTTGACACATTTTGTTCTTGACAAATCCATGCTGACTGTTACTTATAACCTTATTTTCTTCTAGGTGTTTGCAAATTGATTGTTTAATTATTTGCTCCATTATCTTTCTGGGTATTGAAGTTAAACTGACTGGTCTATAATTCCCTGGGTTGTCCTTATTCCCCTTTTTATAGATTGGCACTGTATTTGCCCTTTTCCAGTCCTCCAAAATCTCTCCCGTCTTCCATGACTTTTTGAAGATAATTGCTAATGGCTCAGATATCTCCTCAGTCATCTCCTAGAGTATTCTAGGATGTATTTCATTAGGCCCTGATGACTTGAAAACATCTAACTTGTCTAAGTAATTTTTAACTTATTTTTCCCTATTTTAGCCTCTAATCCTACCTCATTTTCACTGGCATTTACTATGTTAGATGTCCAATCACTACTAAATTTTTTGGTGAAAACTGAAATGTAAAAGTCATTTAGCATTTCTGTCATTTCCACATTTTCTGCTATTGTTTTTCCTTCCTCAATGAGTAACGGGCCGACCATGTCCTTAGTCTTCCTCTTGCTTCTAATGTATTTGTAGAATGTTTTCTTGTCACCCTTTGTCTTTGGCTAGTTTAATCTCATCTTGTGCCTTGGCCTTTCTAATTTTGTCCCTGCATTCTTGTGTTACTTGTTTATATTCATCCTTTGAAATTTGACCTAGTTTCCACTTTTTGTAGGACTCTTTTTAGTTTCAAATAATTGAAGATCTCCTGGTTAAACCAGGGTGGTTTCTTGCCATACTTCCTATATTTCCTATGCATAGCATAGTTTTCTCTTTTGTCCTTAATAATGTCTCTTTGAAAAACTTGCCAATGCTCTTGAACTGTTTTACCCCTTAGACTTGCTTTTCATGGGATCTTACCTACCAACTCCCTGAGTTTGCCAAAGTCAGCTTTCTTGAACTCCATTATCTTTATTGTGCGGTTTTCCCTCCCACCATTCCTTAGAATCACGAACATTCAAATTTTCAACCAGTTCCTCCCTATTTGTTAAAATCAAATCTAGAACAGCCTCTCCCCTAGTAACTTTCTCCACCTTCTGAGATAAAAAATTGTCTCCAATACATTCCAAGAACTTGTTGGATAATCTCTGCCCTGCTGTGTTATTTTCCCAACGGATGTCTGGATAGTTGAAGTTCCCCCACCGCCACCAAGTCCTGTGCTTTGGATGATTTTGTTAGTTGTTTTAAAAAAAAGCCCCATCCACCACTTCTTCCTGGTTAGGTGATCTATAGTAGACCCCTACCATGACATCACCCTTGTTTTTTTTAACCCCTTTTATCCTTACCCAGGGACTTTCAACAAGTCTGTCTCCTGTTTCCATCTCAACCTCAGTCCAAGTGTATACATTTTTAATACATAAGGCAACACCTCCCCCCTTTTTTCTTCGCATTTTCTTCCTGAGCAAGCTGTACCCTTCTATACCAATATTCCAGTAATATGTATTGTCCTACCTGTGATGCCAACTATATCATAGTTGTGTTTATTCACTAGCATTTCTAATTTTTCCTGTTTATTCCCCACAATTCTCACATTTAGTATACAGACATCTAAAATACTGATTTGATTCCCCACCTCCATTCTGTCTGGTCTCTCCCTTATCCCTGCTATAACAACCCATGTTCCCCCTGGAGTCTGACTCTTCTCTCGGGTCTCCATATTTTTGACTTACTTGTGGGCTTTTGTCTCCTGCCCCCATCGAACCTAGTTTAGATGCCTCCTTTGTAGGTTAGCCAGTCTGTAGCCAAATATGCTCTTCCCCGTCCTTGATAGGTGGACCTCACCTCTGCTTAGCAGTCCTTCCTCTTGTAATAGCATCCTGTGGTCAAGGAAGCTGAAGCCCTTCTGACAATACCATCCTTGCAACCAGGCTTTCACCTCCAGGATGCATTTGTCTCTTCATGAGCCCCTACCCTGGACTGGAAGAATTGAAGAGAACACTCCCTGTGCCCCCATCTCCTTCACCCTTATTCCCAGAGCCTTGTAGTTATGTCTGATCTGCTCAGGGTCATACCTTGCAATATCATTAGTGCCCACATGGATGAGTAGCTTGGGGTAGTAGTCAGAGGGCCGGATAATCCTCGACAATCCCTCCATAACATCTTGGATATGGGCCCCTGGCAGGCAGTATACTTCCCAGGATGCCATGTAGGGCTGACAGATGGGCACCTCTGTCCCCTTCAGAAGAGTCACCAACCACCAATACCCTACATTTCGTCCTGGAAGTGGTGGCTGTGATCCTACCAGCCTTGGGGGTTCATGGCTTCTCCTCCTCCACCTTTGGGGGCGATTCCTCATCACTTGTTGCTAGAGCAGCATAATAGTTCATCACTACAGTGGGTCGGTTGGGAGTAGAGGTGGAGCACTGCCTGCTGCCAGAAGTAACCAGCAGCCAGTGTCCTCCCCCAGTGGCGTGACAGCAGTGCATAGCACTTGTTAAGAGCTACAGTGTCAGAGAGAACTGTGTGGAATGAATGGCTTAAGTCCCTTCCAGAACCTTACAGAACTGTTCTTAATAACTTTAAACAATGCTTCAGTGCTCCCTATAAAACAACTTGAAACAGAGCAGATAACATGTGGCAAAACATTGCTAAGTCATTAAAGTGCACTAACAGTCTCCACAGCACAACACCAGAGCCAAAGGTATTAACCTTGAGGGTCCGCCCCCAAATGTCTGCTTTCAGTTAGTACATTACCTGCAAGGGATCAAAACCCATCAAAGTATTTTACAACGGAAATACATGGCAGTGCTTAATTGAGAACTTTCAAGCAGCACCATAGCATCGCAATAGTGTACCTTGATAGTCCAAGTCACCTTTTGACTCCCCAGTGTTCCATTATGTATGAGCGCACAGCATCACAAATTTCCCTGGCCTGTTGGGAACCAGGAGCTGTGTGCACAGCGTGGGATTTGGCTACCTGTAAAGGTTTGGAAAACAGAAGTGCCCTGTGCCCGATCACTATAGCAGTATTCCCCTTTAGCCTCACATACATTATGCAAAGCACGGTATGCCACAATAATCTGAACTGTCTTGGCCACATTGGCATCCAATGGGTCTAAAGGTGTCCCCAATGGGTTTTCAGATGCCCCAACGCACACTACACCACCATTCTACCGCTACTCAGTCTGTAGTCAAATTCCCCTTTTCTTGGGTCAGCGATGTTGGGGTAAGGTTTCGTTAGCCACAATAGTAGAGGGCATGTGGGATCCCCCAAAATACATGTCTGCACAGAAACACTGTACATAGTCACATCGTTTTGTGGGAATAAAGTCCTTTCTTCCCTTCTGTGATACAAACCCAACCTCCTAAGCACCCTGGTTTCGTGGACCTTTCCCCATGTGTCCCAACTTTGTGTTCGTGAACCGATCCCTGTGGTCCACTAAGCTGTGGAGAACCAGCGAGTGGTAACCTCTGCAGTTTACATATTTACTGGCCCCTTTTGGTGGGCAAAGTATAGGGATGCGCGTTCCATCGATGGCCCCCACGCTGTTTGGAAAACTCATCCTCTGAAATCTTGCTATAATTTCAGGGACTTGGGTTATGGGAATCACCTGTGGGTAGATCACAGTATTGATAGTGTAGCAGACTGTACAATTACTGCCCTGACAGTTGACTTCCCAGCCCTAAACTGGTTGGCAACTGACCAGTAGCTGTCAGGTGTTACCAGCTTCTGAAGGCAATAACCACTTACTTCTATACTGGTATGGGCTTCTGAAATCAAGTGGTCTGGCACTGGAGAGTTGTGAGAGCAGCTTGCACCAACTTCATGACTGCCTGCTTCCTCATTCTGAAGCTCTGCAGCCACTGTTCGTTATCCCTGTTTTCCAAGACAGTGTGTTCCCACCACACTATGCTGGTTCTCTGGGATCAGAAGTGGCGTTCCACCCATGGCATTCAACAAATCTGTTTCATGAGACAAGTGGATTTTCATTCCCCCTCCCCGGTCAGCCATCTTTGCTGTCTGAAATCTCTTTGGACTGATTCAATCCAGAGTCCAGCATGGCACCACATGAACATTTGTCCAATGAGCAGGAGCAGAACCACATCTTCATGGACTTACTTCATCTCTCCAATGGAATTTGGCAGAAGGGAGCGATGTTGGAGAGATGCAGGAGTGCTTGAACAATTTTTTATAATGGGGGTGCTGACAGCCATTGAACCAAACTGCAAACCTTGTATATAATGGAAACTCCTTCAAGCCAGAGGGTGCGGCAGCACACCTAGTTCCAGTACTTATGGGAGGTGCCGTTGTCAAATGTGTGTAGGTGGTGCACAGTGCTAGCAATATGCAGTAAGGCTGTTCATAGAGCATCTCCTGTGATGCACAGGAATCTGGGATACTGCCCCTGAAATGTTAGCGCTAATGACGCATATTGAAAAGGGGCATGGTGGATGAGGATGCATACACTAGTGTGCAGAGTGTACCTGTGCCCAGCACTGTGTATGTGGATACTTGGTGCAAGTATGGAGAACACGCACAAGTAACTGTCCACTTGCAAATATAGACATACCACTGCCCCTCTAAGGGTAAATTAAAAGAAAAACTGTTCTGTTTTGCATTGTCAGACTTTCAACCATCTACTAAAGGGTCTTTGGGTTAAAAATGTAAGCATCAGACTAGCCTTTTGTGTTGTACCGTTGTAAATCCTGAGGTCCTTTTCTGCGGTTGGCTCCAGAGCCGTCAGACCTCTGTCACTTTGTAACTTCTCTTGTTTAATGTCACCACTTTGCTTTGTAGTTTATTTATTGGTAGAGGAAAGAGGCATTAGTGTCCACTGCCTACACCAAAGATTGAAACACCATATCATCCCATTCATCATGAAGCAGAACTCCCCTTTGAACTGGATTGTTTTCTGAAAAAGAGATGGGATGATACAGTCCACAGCATTATGCTTGGGGCTTGATCCTGCTTAATTCTATTCCCATGAGTAGTGCCATTGCTTTCACATAGTGGACATCTGTGCCACATGTGTGAAACCAAACACTGCATTTATGCCTGAGATCACTAATGGCTTTGTAAGGTATGTTGCGTTTTAAAGTAAATGTGTGGCTTAACAACTAGACTGAGGTACATATTTAGAGCTTTGGCCCTCACTCCCAATGCCAGTTGCCACTGGAGTGCTGAGGAATCTCAGTGTGGGCAAGGAACGCTTCCCATTGCTCTCAGCTGATCCCAGCTGGCAGTCACTCAGAAGAGAATAGCATTTATGCGAAAAGCATGTTTTTGTTTAAAAAAATAGAATATGCAAAACTGAGAGTCAGGCAGTGCAGATGAATGCATTCTTCTGCCCAGCTATAGTACAGTATACATCTGTATGCCATAGTATATCTGCTGTGATCAAATTAAAGAACAAATCCCATAGCTATCAAACCCTTTTATATCACTCAGATTGCATACATGGAAGTGATAAGATGCTGCTGCATATTTGAGGTTTATATTTGGAAAATGACTATAAAGTTTATTACATTTTAATGGTGTATTTTGCCGCTTGCTACAGTAAAAAAATTCAGCAATAACAAGCAGAAGAGACAAGGCATGTTAAGTTGTATTCAAGCAGCGCTACTCTCTATTGCAAGGATCCAGAAAGGGCGCAGTGAATGTCATATGCACTCAGGCCATTTGTTTCTCACAGTTTTAAATATACGGGCGATTACGTACTTCTACTGTTTGTGCTGCTGAAGATAATTTCTTAACAGATATTCATGTGGTTTTGACAGAGAAGCGATTAGCAGTGGGGGAAAGACACAAGAATGCACAATGGTCCAAGCAGCCTCAGAGAGGGAATGGGAAAGCATGGTCCTTTGTGCCTTTGAAAAATCTCCTCCTTTATTTCAATGTTACCTTTTTTGTCATTACTGTAATTTATAGAATTGTATTCTGCCATTGTTTTAATTGCTGTATCTGGGAGTTTTCATAAGAATCATCTGATTATTTCCTGCAGAGTCCATAATTATAGTACTGTATTCTAAATTCAAGTATAAACACTAATACCATAAATTATAGCATCAAAAGTGGTTGACACTTGAAATTACAGAGCACTCTCAATAACTCCATCTTTTGTAATTTGAGTGTTAACATTTTTTTAACTCTCTGATTATGGGAGAATAACTTGTGAGTAATGCTATGCTCAGCTTTCCCATTGTAGATCAAAGTCCTGTCCTGTTTTATGAAATTGATAAGAGTTAGGAGGCAGTGTGATTGCTCATGGTTCAAGGAGAGACTCCTTCTAGATATTCATGGTTGGGCACCTTCCAATGCATGGTCTTATGGATACATTTGGAATGGGCATGGATTACACAGCATGGCTCTGCTCCTGCTCCTATTAAAAGAAGAAATCGTGCCACAATTGAAATCGATGGGAGTTTTGCCATTGCTTTAAGTGGAGCCAGGAAGTCTTATGGGAAAAGGCACATTTATTTTAATGATGCAGGATCAGGCCTTATTGGAGCCTCCTCTATCTGGCCCTGATGTCGCACCCTCCTGGTAGCAAAGGTAATGCTTTGTCAAATGACTTCTGAACAATTTTGGGAGCCACAATGTGAGGCCACTTTCTCTTTCATGTCCATAGAAATGAATCCAGTCCCCTGCTAATGCAGGGAACCCTGTCATATAAATCATTTCATAAACTTATTAAGCTCCATCTTAAAACTAGTTAGATTGTTTGTTTGCCCCAACTACTCCTACTGAAAGCTGTTCCAGAAGTGCACTCTTTTAGTCTCCCCTTGTAAGATATGCTCTCCATTCTCCTGATCATTCTAGTAGTCCTTCTCTGAACTGGTTCTAGTTTGAATTTATGATTCTTGAACATGGGTGACCAGAACTGTACAGTGTATTCCAGATAATGTCTTACCGTGTACAATGACATTAATACTTCCCCATCTCTATTGGAAATACCATACTTGATACAGTCTGTGATCGCATTTTCTTTGCCACATCACATTGGTGGCTCAGACTCGTCCTGTGATTGAGTAATACACCCAGGTCTGTCTTCCAACTGTTACTCTCTAGTTTATAGCAGAAATTCTTGTTGTTAATCCCCAAATGCAGGGCCTTGCACTTGGTACTATTGAATTTAATCCCATTTCTATTACTCCAGTCCTGTTGTGAATCATCTAGTTCTTCCTGTTGGATATTCTGCCTTCCAGATTTGTGTCATCAGCAGATTTCATTAGCACGCTCCTACTTTGTGTGTCAGGGTCACTCATGAACATATTAAATAAGATCAGTTCATAGGTCAGTTCTTGAAGGATTCCACTAGTATGGGACTAGAGCAAGGGGTGGGGAAGAGAGGACTGGAACAGGACAGGTTGGAGGGGACAGGGCAGACAAGGTCATGCTTGAGGGAAATGGGAAGAAGAGTCTGTGCCCACTAGAGCACACTCTCTCCTGTGCCTGGAGTGGAACCCAAGATTCCTGAGTCTCACCATTTCTCTGCTGTCAGCAGATATCTCTGAATCTCACTGGCAAATTGTGTGATGATGAGGAGAAAACAAAATATAAAAAAGGTGCTCATTAACTGAAGCAGGGGTCCTGTGGAAAAATAGTAGCTAATTGCGTAATTAAAGACTATTATAATGCATATGCATCAAGAGGTTGAAATAGGATTTCACAGGCAACTTTAATTCGGGCATTTCCTAACCTTTTGGGGGGGGGGGGGGAAGAGGAGTCCTTGTGGCACCTTAGAGACTAACAAATTTATTTGGGCATAAGCTTTTGTGGGCTAGAACCCACTTCATCAGATGTATGAAGTGAAAAATACAGGAGCAAGTATAAATACATGAAAGGATGGGGGTTGCTTTACCAAGTGTTAGGTCAGTCTAACGATAAATCAATTAACAGCAGGATACCAAGGGAATAAAAATAACTTTTGAAGTGGTAAGAGAGTGGCCCATTACAGACAGTTGACAAGAAGGTGTGAGTAACAGTAGGGAGAAATTAAGTTTAGGTTTTGTAATGACCCAATCACTCCCAGTCTTTATTCAGGCCTAATCTGATGGTATCCAGTTTGCAAATTAATTCCAGTTTTGCAGCTTCACGTTATTGTTTTGGGTCACCCAATAACAGACCTCAGAAGAATTGCCACTTTGAGGTCTGTTATTGAGTGACCAGAGAGATTGAAGTGTTCTCCTACTGCTTTTTGAATGTTATGATTCCTGATGTCAGATTTGTGACCATTTACTCTTTTGCGTAGAGACTATCCGGTCTGGCCAATGTACAGGGCACAGGGGCATTGCTAGCACATAATGGCATATATCACATTGGTAGATGTGCAGGTGATGTGGTTAGGTCCTATGACGGTGTTCCTTGAATAGATATGTGGACAGAGTTGGCACCGGGGTTTGTAGCAGGGTTTGGTTCCTGGGTTGGTGTTTTTGTTGTGTGGTGTGTAGTTGCTGGTGAGTATTTGCTTCATGTTGGGGGGCTGTCTGTAAGCGAGGACTGGCCTGTCTCCCAAGGTCTGAGAGAGTGAGGGATCGTCCTTCAGGATAGGTTGTAGATCCTTGATGATGCGCTGGAGAGGTTTTAGTTGGTGGTTGTAGATGACGGTTAGTGGCTTTCTGTTACTTCCTTTGTTGGGCCTGTCTTGTAATAGGTGACTTCTCGGTACCCTTCTGGCTCTGTCAGTCTGTTTCTTCACTTCACCAGGTGGGTATTGCAGTTTTAAGAACGCTTGATAGAGATCCTGTAGGTGTTTGTCTCTGTCTGAGGGATCGGAGCAAATGCGGTTGTATCTTAGAGCTTGGCTGTAGACAATGGATTGTGTGAGGTGGTCTGGATGAAAGCTGGAGGCATGTAGGTAAGTATAGCGGTCAGTAGGTTTCCGGTATAGGGTGGTGTTTGTGACCATCACTTATTAGCACTGTAGTGTCTAGGAAGTGGACCTCTTGTGTGGACTGGCCCAGGCTGAGGTTCATGGTAGGGTGGAAATCATTGAAATCTTGGAGGAATTCCTCAAGGGCCTCCTTCCCATGGGTCCAGATGATGAAGATGTCATCAATGTAGCGCAAGTAGAGTAGGGGTGTAAGGGGACGAGAGCTGAGGAAGCGTTGTTCTAAGTCAGCCATAAAAACATTGGCATACTGAGGGGCCATGCGGGTGCCCATAGCAGTCCCGCTGACTTGAAGGTATAAATTGTCCCCAAATCTGAAATTGTTGTGGGTGAGGACAAAGTCAAAGTTCAGCCACCAGGTTTACCATGATGGTAATAGGGATGCTATTCCTGATGGCTTGTAGTCCATCTTTGTGTGGAATGTTGGCGTAGAGGGCGTCTACATCCATAGTGGCTAGGATGGTGTTTTCTGGAAGATCACCAATGGATTGTAGTTTCCTCAGGAAGTCAGTGGTGTCTCGAAGATATCTGGGAGTGCTGGTAGCGTAGGGCCTGAGGAGAGAGTCTACATAGCCAGATAATCCTGCTGTCAGGGTGCCAATGCCTGAGATGATGGGGCGTCCAGGATTCCCAGGTTTATGGATTTTGGGTAGCAGGTAGAATACCACTGGTCGGGGCTTGAGGGGTGTGTCACCGTAGATTTGTTCCTGTGCTGCTTTAGGGAGTTTCTTGAGCAGATGGGTAATCCTCAGTGGGGTCAGAGGGTAGTGGCCTGTAGAATGTGGTGTCAGAGAATTGTCTAGCAGCCTTTTGTTCATTCCGACCTATTCATGATGACTACAGCACCTCCTTTGTCAGTCTTTTTTATTATGATGTCAAGAGTTGTTTCTGAGGCTGTGGATGGCGTTGTGTTCTGCACGGCTGAGGTTATGGGGCAAGTGATGCTGCTTTTCCACAATTTCAGCTCGTGCGTGTCGACGGAAGCATTCTATGTAGAAGTCCAGTCTGTGGTTTCGACCTTCAGGAGGAGTCCACGCAGAATCCTTTTTTGTAGTGTTGGTAGGAAGCTTCCTGTGTGTTAGTGTGCTGTTCACCTTCGAGTGACTGGCTTTGCAACTGTAATAACATTTTTTTAATTTAGTATTTTTGTGTGTAATCTAGATTGGGTTCTCTGGACTAATTTCTGAAGGCAGCACAAACTCTCAGTGACTGACAGTAGGTTCAGCTTCTGGTAGCATTAGGTCTGTTCACATTGTCGCCTTTAAATTTTGCACATCCCCATCCCTCCTGTACTGTTTCTCATTTTTCACCATATCTGGCCTCTCCATTTTTCCTCCCTTTTTCCCTCTCCCTGACTAATGTCCCCACAGCCTATCCTCTCAATTCTTAACTTCAGTTCTAATAGGTAAAGAAAATATCTAGGTAAGAAGTACGAGGATGGGAATGGGGAAGGGAAGAAAACTGGAGAGGAGCCATGAGAATGTCATGTCTTATTTCTTAAAAGAAAACATTGTCTCTGTTTATCAGAGACTTATATAACATTGACCAAGATGCATTTAGATTTGAAGACATGGTTACAATGTTTTGATAAAAAGTGACTAATTGGTAAGACTTTTGGGGAAAGGTTCTTCCAAACCTTAAAGCAAGTGGTCTGAGACACTTGTGAATAAATCCTGCACATGCCACTGCAAACCTGGTTTTGCCTACCATTTTCTGTTGCCACCAGCATCAACAGCCCAGGCATTTTGTTGGCTTAGTGACAATGCAAGCCCCCTTTCTCAGCTCCAATACTTTCAGCTCTAAACTCAGCTCTATCGCTAAGATGACCAAAGTATCAAATGTCAAGGTGTAGCTGATGCTTCTCCAGCAGGGCCATCTGGCTCCTTTCAGCCTCTGCAGCTGTTCCAAGGGCCTTTAAGATGTCTCTGCTATTATCATGAAGATGGTTAAGGGAATGGCTGGACAACTTTGCCCTCCTGAAAACAAAATTTATTTTGACTCATCTTTGCTGTGCTTAAGCCAATGGGATGTTAAAGTACAAGTTCCTTTCATAACCCCAATGATATCCACAAGGCATATTTATAGAACAATAATAAGAAGTTCCAGGTGGTATGTATTTGGCTAAACTATTAATATTTAGTCAAAATCGTGGGCCCAGTTGAAGTGAATAAGAATTTTGCCAAGTCAGGATTTTGACATTAGAGACTGCCTTTACTTATAGATACTATGTAGATCTGCATGTATTATGGTAATACAGAATAAATTCACTATTTTTTCTTTTGCTTAGCACAGTTTGGAGGAGAGATGAAAAGTGCTTAATTGGTAAGACTTGAGATATGCTGAAATCAGTGAGAGCAGAGGGTACTTAGGTCCTGACGCAGCAGTCCATCCCTATCCAGAAAAGCACGTAAACATATACCTAAGTACTTTGCTGAATAGGGATAGACTTAAACATGTGCTTAAATTCTTCACTGAATTGGGCCCTCGGTGCTTTGTATTTTGAGTCCTTAGTATGCTAATGGTTAGCTCTGATTTTGGATATGGCTCCAATTTTTACTAGAACTGTTGTTCTTGTCAGATTTTGGCCTCAAAATATCTGGAATCTCATGAGAACAATTTATCTTAATGGCAAAATCTTTGAGATCTGCTGGTCCCACAAGATATCTGCCACGATCGTTGAATTTTACTGAGACTGTTTCTCAAGATGATCAGTGCTGTGAAACTGGAAACCTAGCCCTGATTTGGAACAATCCTAGTTTCATCTTAATCTGAATGTGAACCCTCTCTCCCCAACCTATCTGAAATGTACATGTCTGGTAACCAGTGCCTGGCATAACACAGCAGCAGTTTCTAGGCACGATCACAATACAAATAATAATAACTGCCTATTCTCTTTCAGATATAGAAATAACAGCACTTCATCTTTGGCCAAAAGGAGATGTTTCCTTATTAGGATGTCTAGTAACTTGTTCACTAGGTATTTTTCTGCTGCTTTCTGCTGCCTTCCGAGCATCGCAAGTGCATTGTAATGAAAATTTTTGTAATATTTTGCAGGCTTTTCAAACACTCCTTGCAATACATATTTTTTTAAGTGATCTTCATTTCTTCAAGTGCTTTTTTGTCCCAGCCCACAAATTATTACAGAGTCTTTAATTTGTCTTTTTGAACCTTTACATCATAACAAGAAATCCAAATAATGATTTTTTTGTGAATTCTATGATGTAACTGTAATAGCTGCATCCAGTAACATCTGCATCTTTTTTGTTTTGTTTTTGTTTGTATAAGGCCCTAAGGGTAAATTTTGAAAGTGGAGAATAGGAGCAATCTGCACAGATGTTGTTTGATAATGGGATTTGTTCATGCAGTTCCCTAGCACCTTTTAAAGGCTCAAATTGGTGATTTACTTCAGTATGACGTTCTAGAAGATAACTGGTGTAGTATCTTCAGTAAGCATTCGGTAACATGAACCCGTCAAAAGCAACCAAGTGACTGTGTCTGAGACTGTATTGCACCAACTGCAGATGGTAGACATATGTTGTCTGCTGTATATTTATATACAGTATGATCATAAATCATCCTTTTCATTGATACTTTAAACTACTTTTCATTAACTTAAGGGAAGAGTCAGCACTGCTGGTTTTCTGGCAGGGAGTCTAGGTACAACTTGGTATGCTTGTGTGTCTAGCTAATGGTGCTTTAATGGAAAGTTTTAATTAAGCACGTCTCTGCATGCAGAGAGGAAATCAAAGGCTCTTGGGAATCTACTCCAGACTTACTTTTGTGAGAGCACCAAATGAATTTAAATTAATTGGAATATATTTTTTTAAATATTGCCAGAGTAAGAGAGAGCAGCTGCTGTGTAAAGGAGGGTTTACAAATGTTAGTCTGTAGACATTTCTTATACCCCATTTTCTTTCCATATCTGTTGGAAAATGTCATGAACACAGCAGCATTATTCAGAGCAGTGAAGTTAGGCACAGGACTGTGGCTGACTACTGCCAGTTTGTATTTCATTATCCTTCTAAATTTTAACTAGCTTGGGAATACTGGTAGCCAATGTAGTCAGTGGTGAGGATATTTTTGATTTGCCATTCATATAGCAGTTCCTAGTCCACTAAACATCCAGGTATGTAGTGTTGCCATTTTATTGCAAGTTACATGATATTGGTATTGTTCTTAAAGCCCGAGCTCTTGGAGTCAGGTGGCTTACAGGTCAGTTTTTATTTAACAAAAAAGTCAGTTCATAGCCCTCAAGATTGCAGAGGAAAATTTGAAAACAGGAAAGAAGTGTAAACTACAGCCACACGGCAAACATATGTTTAATAATATGATTTTTCATCCATTCATTTTTGGAGGTCTGAGTCATGATTTTTGAATGCTTGTGGCTGGCAATGCTGAGTATGGGCTGATCCTACCTATCTGTTTCGAACACATGACAATGCTGAGGAATACAGTTTTAATCTTGGACACGGTGCCATTGTGCTAGGCACTGTGCATACACATCATATGAGACAAAATCTATTTGTCTTGATCACCAGAGTCTGTCCATATCCTCTGTTGGTTTTGAGTGTAGCCAGACACAACATTTATTCAATTTTATATCCCTCTATGGGCCAACACCAATATGCTGCCTAAATGCTTATAGAGTTTTCTCAGGGGCTGGCCCAAGGCTATGGGACAAACTCCCACAGGAGCTAAGGACCATCACAGACTCGCAACCTTCCAACCCTGGTGCACGGTGCACTTCTCTGACCTGCCTTCACTAATATAAACACAGAGCAGCATGAACATATAAAAGAAAAAAACCACCAAAAACCCTGCCAAAACAGTATACCGTGAACACAGTTTTTCCCCTAGGAAGAGGATGAGAGGAGGAAGGGACCACGTGTGACAGATGTTAGTCTTGTCGCTGAATGCACTCAATACTGCAGGGATGAGAATGGTACGAGAACCTAGACAGAATGACACTCACTCTACTGACAGCCACTGAGTGTATGCACAAGGAGCTAAATGCTTTTCCCACTTCTATTCTATTGGAAGACGATGGAGCATTCAAAGATTATTTTTTAATGCAGACTCCTTGTGACTTGTACTGGCAGCTAAACCACCAACCTGGTCAAAAAATTACCCTATTTTATTTTTGTTTCTCAGCATTATAGACAGAATAGTTTTGTGAACCTGCCCTTTTTGAACTACATGACAAAAACGTTCAAAATCAGGTTTGTCTTCCTGAGGATGTGAAATTTATAAAAGATCTTACAGCATTTTTCTAATATCTTTTACCAGTCCCATGGATATTTATGTAAAGGTTAATTTCATTACATATATGGGTAGGGTAGGTCTGTTTCTTACAATGAATAGTCAATCACTGTTTAAATTGCGTGCAGCAGTGGCTGGTGAGAACAACAACAACAAAAAAGCATACTCTTATGTATCATAAGAGCAAAAAAATAATTAACTATTTAAAGGTTGGCTTATAAGAATAGAACAAGATGTTGTCAAAGGGTTATAAAAGTTAGTATTAGCTCTACAGTTTAAGAGCAGCTCAGTAACCAGTGGAAAAACTTAGAGGGGAATGTGATCTAGGAGGAGATGGGAATAGTATTGTGACAGGTTGGGACTCACTACCTCAGCGCCTCCCACTGGTTGTTCTGGGAATTAGCTCAGTCCATGGGGAGCACCCTCTGCTCTGGTGGTGTCCCGTCCGTCGTCTCTACCTCACTGGTCTCTGGACCCGCGTAGCTCCTCACGCGGCAGCATCCTCTTCAGGCCACTGCCCTCCGGCAGTGCCCCCTAGTCCCACCCCCTCCCCTTCCGGGGGGGGGGGGAGAGGGGGGTCGTTCAGCAGTCCTTGCACTGGCCTCAGTGGCCAACTACAACCACCAAAGTCTAGCCCCTTATCTCTAGGGCTGGTTGCAGTTTTGTCTCAGCCACCCTACTGCATGGCCAGGTGCAGTACAAGGGGGTGGGGGTGGGGGGGGAGACCCAGGCCCACCCACTACTCTGGGTCCCAACCCAGGGACCCGTAGTGGCAGCCTCCCTGCCCTCCTTCTCTCCCCTTGTCCCACTGTCCCTGGGCCACTTCCCTCTGGCCCCTCACGCCCCCTTGGCCCTTTCTCTCAGGGCCCGCAGTCTGGCAGGTTTGGGGCTAGAGCCCTACTGTGCTCCCCCTGAGCCTGCCCAGCACTGCTCTGTCCGAGGTGCTGGTCTCCTGCTCTGGAGACAGACCTTCCCCCATGAAGGGCTGGGACAGACTGACTGCTCCCTTCCTGAGCAGCCTTTTTATAGGGCTGAGCCGGGCCCTGATTGGCTGTCTCCAATCTGGGCCCTGATTGGCTCCCAGTAAGCCCTCTTCCTATTGGCTGTTTGTCTGCGCAGGCCCACTGGCCTGCTGCAGCCCCCTCTAGCATGGGGGTGGAGCAACCGCCCCACCACAAGCATGGAGTCTACTATTATAAGCTATGGCTGAGTAGGAAAGGGAAGGTCCTTGATATTTTTGGTACTGTCCTCAGTGCTGACATTTCTCACCCCATATATAGGCCAAACCTCCCCCACCCCCCCAAAAAAACAAAAACAGAACAGCCTTCCATCCCCCCCAAAATCTTCTGCTCCTCTTTATGATGTCAGGGGGAATGTTGCCTACAGACTTCCAATCTTTTTCTTTTTTAACAATAGTATTCAGGTTCTGCCTGCCCTGGGAGAGTTAGTAATGGCCAGAGATTTTACAAAATTATGACACCACAGGAGTCAAGGAACTGAAACCTGAGCAGCTGTGAGGAGAAGGGTGTTTTAATTAGACCGTTTAGAGCTGTTTGATTTTTGTTTGTTTTTGATATCACTTATTTAATTTCAATGTTTAACAGACATTTTGGCAAGTAGACATCTTTGTTAAAGATTCTACAGCCTACCTCTTTAATTAAGATGCAAGAGCTCACAATGCACATGCTTTTAAAACCCATACGAGTTCCTCCAGGAAAACCTGGGAAGACCAAATTTAACATTTCTGATATTTCTAAAGTCAGTCAAACAAACAAAATAACTAAATACAAAAAAACCTTTCATTTCTTCCTCATATACTATAAAGAAGCAAAAAAGGACACAACACCAATTATTTTAAAATCCATAGCTGGATGTTTATAACAACTTGCCCTTTTTACATAATCATATTTCAATAAATCTAAGACTAGGGTCTTGGTGAGAAATAAGACTTTAATCATCTGCAGGCCTAGTCTCCCCTTCATATGTCACCTTACTTGCTTTGACTAGAGAATAAATCTTAGCTGTATTTTAAACCTGCCCTTTTCTGGGAACCCTCCTGGTTGTGTGATTGTCCTTCTGGAGGAGGTTGTGATACTTCTTTACTCTAGCTCATGCCAGTCAAGAATGCAAATATCATTATATGGTATTGCACTTTTGTTCCTTATATGCCATTAAGTACTGCTATAAAATTATGTTCCTAAAATGAAGCAGTACTTCTTGGGTAGGTGATCTTAGCATGTCGGACAGTGGCCATAAGCTGTGATAAAGGCCTCAGGAAACACCTTCTGTACACTGTGGAATACCAGCATCTACCACGGAGAAGCATAAAGAATGTACAAGTACAACTGGAGCAGTAAGCCTGAATTATCAGAAAAGAAAATGTCATGACTTGTTAACATTTGCCTCATTAAAAATTACCAAAAACTTACAGTGATTTAGGAATTTCTAGTCAATATACCGGTAGTCTCTTTACCAAGGAGGCCAAAAACTTTACAGGATTAAAGACTACATTAGCAGTTTCCCCGGAGCTTGAATATTCCACTCTATTTTCATACCTTTAATAAAAAATAAGCACACACACACTGCGTGCAGGCAAGGAACTCGACTGGTGCGCTGCTCTCCAGAGAAAAGGTGCCATGAAGGTAGGAGTAGGATACTAGGGCTGGGGTAACAATTGACTGTGGAGCACAGTGCTGATGGGCAATGTTTGAGCTTCCTGAATAAAGCAAGAGATACATAGGATTGGGAGATGTAAAGGTTAATTTTTTCATGAGCTGTTTCCACTCCAGCACAGTTCTTTTCAGTGAGGCAGCAATGGAACCTAATGAATAGCTCAGATAAATTTTCTGAAGAAAAGCCTCCACTGGATGGAGAGTCAAGGACCTTGACAATTTATTATATGTGAATATTGATAATGGAAAATGTTGCTTTGTGAATTGTTTCTTGATTGTGATGTGCATTTTTATTACAAGAAGGCTCCATAAGTACAAATATAGTTCTAGTCTCTCTTGTTGTTCTGCTAGGAGAAGGAAAAGATTGTGTAGGAGGTGAGGGATTTAATTCGGATTTTCTTGATGATCATGTTGTATGAAGTTTGTGTGCCTTCTTCACTGACATTGTATATTTTGAAAACAATTTGACTTGACATGTAAAATTGTGTTTCCTCTTCATTGTTACTTTGGGGCAGATGGCTGCAGCTAGTAATGTTGTTTAGGCAGAAAGCCATTAATCCATCCACAAGTCTGCAGATTGGTAACAGTCACTCAGGTGTAGAAAATGATTCTCAAAAATGTAGCACCACATGTTTTTGTTTGTTTGTTTTAAAAAATCTTTTAAAAAACTGAGAAGAAATAAGAAAAGTTAAGTACCCCCTGTGCCCTCCCCCAAATTAATCATAACAAATTTGACAACAGGAGGTAAGGGAAAATCTCCTGTACAGGCTTTTCCTGCTCTTTTGCAATAGGCTAGCTTTGGATTGATTTGTGTGCACATGGCATTTCCCAGGACCTATTGTGAAAATCTGCCTCTTGAGAACTAACTTTCCACATAGACCGTATGGACTGGATTCTCTTGTCCACTAAAGTCACTTTGAACCACATATGTGGAGCAAATGGCCTTAAAACAGCTGGGAATGGTCAGTGGAGAATCCATTGTGCGCAAGGGAACTCTGCTGGTGCAAACCTGGTGAAGACAGCTCTGCCTCCTATTCCTCCACCACCACCACCCAGTGTAAGGGGAGGGTGGAATATGTCAGGGTTGTTCTGGGAGTGGGACAGGACAAGAAGGGGAGAAGGTGTGGCAGAGCATGACCCTCCAGTGGCATAAGTCAGCACTCCTGTGCAACTCCTAGGTTTCAGTGGGTCTGGTCAGCTCAGAATCAGCCTTAACCATCTCCCTAAATGCCCATAGAGAGTAACTTGGGGCCCTGGTACATCATGTTCACTGGGGCCTCATGCCCTCCCCTTTCTCTTTATTTACACGGACGTTACAGCTGTTTTGGGAGCTCCGTGAGCTCAGAGGCCCTGGTATAGTGGTCCCTCCTTTCCCCCCTTCTGTCAACCCTGCCTCCCTGTGACTGACTTCTTCTCTCCACTGTATCCAAGCCCAGCTCAGACAGAGTAAAGAATCAGCACTCATATATGTAGAAAAATAATCTGTCTCTACATTGATATTTATTATTGCAAAAACAATGCATCCTTAATATGAACTCAGAGTGCAATTATCTAATCTAAAACCAGCCCTGGAAGCAGCACGTCACGAACATCAGAGATGCCTTCAATAGAGTTATTCCAGATGTCATCACTTGTAACAGTGAACAGTTTGTGCTCCAGGACCTGCCTTTCAAGGTGGAGTCACTTAAATCATTAGCTGTTGCTGCTGGCTTGCTCTTTAGTAAGATAAAGAAATGCACCATTCAAACACACTTTGAACTACCTGCATGAGCAGGTGAGCTATGGTATTTCAGTTACAATCCATTGAGCTCCTGTAAAAAATATCCTTATAAGAATACTAGCAGTTAGAAATATACAGAACTGCACTCTAATAAGCAACACAACTAATGAGCATTGTCTCACTAGAGCTTTAAATATGATGCCCTCAATGCCCACCTATTCAAAATATGTTTACCTGAACTTTAGATACTTTTTAAGTGACATGAAGGTTTGGTACAGTACAGAACAAGTGGGAGTAGATACTATTCATTTCAGACATTTGTTCATTTGTGTGTATATGTGGTGGTAGTGCTTAGAACAGTGGTCCCCAAACTGTGGAGTGCTCCTCCTAGGGGTGTGTGGAGGAACATTTGGGGGCCGCATGCAGCAGGCCCTGGGCCAGCTCCCACATGTGGGTTGGGGGAGCACCACCCAGCTCCACTCTGCCCCCAGCCCAGTCCCTCTCTGTCTCCAGCCCAGCTCTGGCCCTGACCCCAGCTCCGCCCCCTGCTCCACACCCAGCCCAGCTCCAACCCCAGCTCTGCCCTCATTCCCTCTCCAACCCCAGGCCAGCTCTGCGTCTAGCCCCAGTTCCTCTCCCATCCCCAGTTCTACCCCCAGCTCCACCTTCAGCCAAAACTCCTCTACTGAGGAAGCCTTGGTTGTGTAGTAATCAAGGGGGAGGGGGCCATGGGCAGATTCCATTACTGGTTGGGGGGTGACAGGAAAAGTTTGGGCATCACTGGCTTAGAGGCACCAGCCAGGACTGGGGCCCCATTGTGTTAGTCGTTGTACGAACGGGCCAGAACCTGTCCCACTTCACACTACATTCACTTCCGTTGTACAAAACCAGAGCAGGAAGGATTTGTGCTGGAGACCAATGTTTTGCAAGGAGGTGTTGTGTACCCTGCTCCATGCCCTCAACATGGGACATGTAGTCAGTGACTTGAGTTGGAGGATCCAGTAATGATAATTTTACTAGCCTTGGCCTATTCACAAACCAATCTTCATCTTCCCATAGAGAGAGCCCACACAGAACTCTGCTCTGGCAAGCAATAAGATAAGTAGCATCCTCCTTCTGTCCCTGCTTCCTGACCTCCAGGTGCAGTGGAACCATCGTGGTTCCATTGACGTTGTCTCTTAATAAAGCTGCACAGGAAGCCAGAAGATTTCACCCTGACGTGTTTGGAAAATGAAAAGAGAGTATTTAATGAATACCATACTAGCATTTCTAAAAAAAAAAAAAGTGGGCATTAATTCTTCCTTTTGATAAGGGCCAAGTTCTTCCCTAGGTTTCATATGTAAGGCTTGCATTGACTTCCTATCGAATATATTCATGCATTTGAGAACATAAATCTGTCTCTTACACTCTGAAAAATAACCGAAGGACCTAATAATGTCCTAGCAGCTTCCTTTTCATTTGCCAGAAGTATCACACTGTCTGCCACTTCAAAGGGATTAAGATTTCAGAGCTGCTTTCAGTTTCATAATTCCTGCTGTGAAATTTTCTTTCTGAAAATAATCTGCGCTGTGCGTGACTAGTCAGTATAACGTTTTTTTAGTTGCAACCCTTATTGTTGGAGGTGGTTGTGATGCAGCAGGTTTTAATCTCATATTAGAACAAAGTAATCACTCACTTTCCTAAATGGAAGAGATTGTTAGAGATGGAGTCTCTTGTCTATTTAAAAATAACATTTCTTCATTTCAGTTTTAAAGCACGTAGAGGGCTGATCACTCATTTATATGCAGGCCTTGCTCTTGTCTTCAAACACAGACATATAGCCATACATCTTATATATAAAATCACATGCATGCTTGAGTCTGATTTAATTATCCTAGTATTTCAGTGTTTTCATATCGATGATTACCTTGAAAGCAAATCAGAATACCTTGTGTCTATTCAAGGACATGGCCTGTCCAATTACTGTCCATTTGGGAGACAATGAATGGAGAAGTTTTAATGATTTAAAACATGTTGGTAATATATTATAAAATTTTAGAAATTAGCTGATAATTATTATTGTTTCAGACAGTAAGGTGTACACTTTTAGTAGAGAGGTTAATTAGCCATTGGAACAGTTTACTAACACTGCTGTGCTTGAAGACTTTAAATCAAGATTAGAGGTCTGCCATAAAGATCTACCGTAGTTGTACCACAAGTTACTGGGTTTAATTCAGGAATAATTAGAAAAAATTCTGTGCCCTTTGTTATCATAATGGTCCCTTTTGAACTTAAAATCTGTGAAATTATGAACTGAGAAATAAAACCTGGTTTTGCCCAATTATAGACAGTGTGCGTAGAAAGATTAGCTGACTTTATACAACAGTTTGCAATGGATGGCATTCTACTGGAAAACCCAAATGAAATCTTATGTTCTTAATTGGTTACTTAAAATTAACTGTGAATTTGAAAATTATGAATATAAGCCATTCTTCCTTTGCCAAGTGCTCATGGGAGGTAAATGTTGCTTGTTACACATGTTGTAAAGCTCATCACAGTGGAATGATTAACATTCGATACTTTTCATGGCTCCTGTTATGTGACTGCTACTTTAAAAATGTCACATCTTTTGCAAATCTAAAAGCAAAGACCATGTTTTGAAACATGGGATGAAATCCTGGCTCCACTGAAGTCAATGAGAGTTTTGCCATTGATTTCACACTCATAATCCTCTAAAATGAGGATTTTACTCATTAATTGATTCATTACTACTAGAATGCTGTGAAGTTTTGAAACATTTTGTAAGCCTTTGAGCAGGAATTGAAGCATACAGTAAATGAATGTATAGAAAACGAAAGATATCGTGCTATATGCACTTTTGAGTGCAAAATCTATTTACTGACACCTCCTGTCACCAGTGATTTTACGAGGACACTTTAACCACCTCAGATATTATCATAGATAATTTTGCTGGTTTTTGTGATATAAATAGGGATCATTGTGAGTGTGAGCATAGTAAGGGGCTTCTAGATTTCATAGAATGTAAAGGTTGGAAGGGACCTCAGGAGGTCATCTAGTCCAACCCCCTGCTCAAAGCAGGACTAATCCTGAGGCAGATTTTTGCCCCAGATCCCTAAATGGCCCCCTCAAGGATTGAACTCACAACCCTGGGTTTAGCAGGCCAATGCTCAAACCAGACTTGAAAGCTTAAATCTTGTCCTAGACACGCAGATATTTATTGTGTGTCATACATATCAAGGTTAATTACTTCACAACTATGGAAACATCTGTGAGAATCTGTGTGGCCAATTTAGGTCAGCCAAGCTAATTATCTAAGTTTGGCTTGTTACCCAGACAAGGTGGATAACGTGCCTAGTCTTGCAAGAAGTGTTATTGGGTCTTTAATGACCATGACCAGCCAGGATGTTTATTTTCAGTTTCACCCAAAGAGGGTGCCAATATAGGACATTTGTTCAATAATGACTTGGAGTGAAGATTCCCAGCTACTGAATTGCCTTTTTATATGGCACCAGCAGGGTCTACATGGGGCAGTTGGAGTGCAACACAGTAGAGTGCCTTACAAATCACACCCCTTTAGGGCACTTTGCACCATGTAAACAAGCTCTAGTTGACCTAAGGGATGCCCCATCCAGATCTTGATCCAACCCAGCCCTGCTTAGCTAGATCACAGCATAAGGTTTGGTTGCAGATGTCTTCTAAATGGGAAGTATGGATAGACGAGCAACTCTAGGCTGGGATTTCGCTGACACGGTCACCGGTGGAAAGTATTACAGTACTTACCGTTAGCTAAGTCTGCATTCATATCAGATAGTTAAAAACAATCCCCCTGTTCATTCATTTGGAATAATTCATTAACTCAAACATTTCAGCTGTGACTGTGTAATGATCCATTGCTGTGTGCATTCAGAGATCGCTGTTGCTGGTCAACTAAATATATGCAGCACTGGGATTACAGGGGGCTCAACTTTTGGCTCCAAAATGTCAGGTCTCTCCCCAGTGGAAAATGGAGTGGCTCCACTAGTTCATTCAGTGGGCAAATGTGGTTACATGAATTCTTCACAGCTGATGTTTGTGGCCCTGTTTCAGGAAAGCATCCCTATTCCAGAACAGCTCTTAAGCAGGTGCTTAACATAAATATATAACATGAAACTTTAGAACATGAGCTAACCTAGTAAACTAATTTCTTTATATGATTTTGAAATGATGTAAATTTCAATTAAACCAGAATATAATAATTATAGTACTATAATTTTTTTTAACTTGACAAAAAAAGAAGAAGCTCTAATAACTGGTGCTGGACTCTAGCTGCAAAATGTAAATCCAGACTTTGAAACCCTAAACATGCAGGGGCTGTTTCAATTTGAGGTTCGGGTTCAGCCAGTTATAGAGATAGAAAATAGCTGCAAAATTAGGGTTTGGATTCTGAATGGCCTCTTCCCCAGGTTTGGGGGTAAGCTAATGTTTAGGGTTTTAGTTTAGGATTGGGCTCACCTCTAGCAGTAGCAGTGGTATATAAATGAGCTTCTGTAGTGTTATATTTTATCATTTTTATTGTGAACTGTGTTTATCTTAACATGCATTCTAAACTAAAGTGTTTATTGCATTGAAAATAAAATAATTTTGAATTATTGATGGTGTATTTGATGTTTACTTGATATATTGAGCTGTTCTGTAAACAGCTAACTTCAGGAATTTGTGTACTTTCAGTGAAAGCAGGAACTGTGACTACATGCGTAAGTCAAGTACAATGTATTGTTAAAGTTATTATATTCTAAGGACACATGGAGATGAATTCAGTATGTTGCACAAGAGAGTTGCTTAAGGCTGATTTGTTTCTTGTGACATGCACAAAAATCCCCCTGATGCAGAATATGTTCTTCATGAAGACATTTGAAAGAGGACTGTGACACTGAAGCAACTTGTGTTTTGCTGTTACTGCTGTACAGCATTATTATAAAATGTATGTGTTCTTGCTTGGAAGCTGCATTCAGAGGTGATGAAAGCATATTCACTAGAGAATGTTTTCATGGAAAAAATATATTTTCATTAGTTCGGAAAAGCTACCCCAGGGAACGTCTATAATGGGGGGCGGGGAGGGAGAATCTCTGGAAAGGATGCCTCTCTCAAATTAGGGTGGAAAAGGAAGCTCAATATAAAATGCACTGAATATATTTGTAATGGTTGTACATTCCCAAACTTAGCTCCAGTAATTTTGACTTATTTTAAATGTGGATTCAAACCAAACCTCAGGAACAGGACAGTCCTGAATTTTGAAGATGTTCAGGATCTACACCTAGATCCAGATCCAAATTTCAACACTGGCTACTCTCTCTCTATAATATGCCAAGCTAAAACCCTGGCTTCAGCCCGTGAACTCTGGGGAGCCTTCAAAATCCAGATATAATATTTCATCCCAAAAGATTGCAAAATGATTTACAAACATTGACAATGCAGTCTTACAGCAATAGAGATCAGGAGGCCTACAATATCTGATTGAAAGTGAAGAAGGAATGTAGCTTAAATGAGTTGGAATTTGTCCAGGAGACCATTGCTGCTGTGAAAAGTGTCATGGAATCTTTAGAGATCACAGTAATGTAAGGACTTATTAATTATTTTGTCCAAAAAACAGAACTTCCAGTAGGATAGTTACCACTAACATTGTGTTGTGATACTCATAATGAAAATAGCACACTTCTGTTGTGCCTATCAACAGTGGGTCTCAAAGGATTTTTACAAACGTTAATTAATGAATTACAATGCCCCAGGAGTATTAATCTCCCCCATTTTAGACAGGGTGACTAATGCATAATGATTAATTAACTGGTCCCAGATCACACAGCAAGACATCGACTTTGCTGGGAATAGAACACACATCTCCTGACTCCCTGCCCTGTGTTCTACATAGTAGACATATTCTCTCCACCTATTAGTTCAATACAGGGTTAGGGGAAGAACATAATTTGCTGCAGCATGTGGGTATTCCATTAAGGTCTCTCATTCAAGTATTGGCTCAAATCGACCTTGCTGAGGTTGGGATCAAGGTTGGTCCTGATTAGTTGCAGGCCATGTTTTCATAGCATATTAACTTAATACTTTTGATATTTGCATCCAACATAGACACATGAAGCAAATTCATCTCTGGTGTAATGCCATTGCCAATGATAAATATAGTCTACAGAGTTGGTTTTTAGTTTTAAAATTAAAAGCAACAGGGGGATTACTTCCCTCTCTTCGAGTTAAATCTAGATAAATAAGACATTCTCCTAAAATGAGAAATTCCAGTGGTAGATATTGGCAACAATGCAGTCACAAATACAAACCAATGTTTCTCTGCCCGCCAGTATATGCTGAATTTGAAACCCCAAGTTGATCAATCTATTGTTATTCCACCTTTTTCCCCCTCTCCTCCCCCCCCCCCCCCCCCCCCCCTTTTTTTTTTTTTTTTTTGACAGACCAATAAAAGCTAAGGTTCTGAAGTTTGTTGTCAATTCTGCAGGACATAAGGAGATTTGGGGTAGAAACAGACCTTATGTAGACAGAAAATTCAACCGTCATAATTTCCAAGTGACCCATAGGAGCTTCGGAATAGTTTGAGTCCCTAATCTATCTGTAGCAGAGCACAAAGATCCTGAGTTAGGGTATGTCTACACTGCAATAAAAAACCTGCGGTTGGTCCATGCCAGCTGGCTTGGGCTAATTGTGGTGTAGACATTCAGCCTTGGTCTGGAGCCCAGACTCTAGGATCTTGTGAGCCCTGTGAGCCCAAGTCAGCTGGCACAGGCCAGCCACAGGTGTTTAAGTGCAGTGTAGACATGCCCTTTATGTCTAAACTCAAACCCTGTCTGAGATTTGGCTTCACTGTGTTTAATTTAAAAACACAATATCCACCCCATCTTAAGCTTTTTGCCTTAACCTTGGCTCTTTCTAGGGTATCCTGAGCCTAGGGTGGCCCAACAGATGAGCCTGGTATTCCTATACAGGGTCTAAATCTGCCACTCTGCAGTCCTGCTAGAGCCAATACTTGACTGGAGAAAAAATGCTTATGGAAGTGTTGCTTCTCACTGAAAGCAATTATGATCATGATCAAAGAGCATCACATCAGTTCCAGATAACAGATTCTGAGCAATTTCATTTAGCATCAGAAATTTATCTCACTAACATTATCTGCTACCTAAAATGAGTAGTTATTAAAATCAAATACTGTATTTTAGCATTTTTACTCTAGAAATTCCATTCGCAATTATTTTCAGGCCCTACCAGTATCAACTATCTATATAAATTCTATCATCATAATTTGAGTGCCTCACAAAGATTAATGTGTTTATCCTCACAATAACCTTATGTGGTAGGGAAGTGTTAACTTTATTTAACACGTGGGAAACTGAGGCCCTGATACAAAGTCCTTTGACTTTGGTAAACCCATAGAGATTAAGGCTCTGATTGACTTCAGTGGGATATGTGCTTTGAATAGGAATGGGATTGCTCACATGTTTTAAGTTAATCATGTGTTTAAGTTCTTTGCTGAATCAAGGTTTAAGTGTTGAAGATCACCCAAGAAGTTTATGGCAGAATCAGGAATTCAGCCCAAATTTCTTGCATCCTAGTTCGCCACAAAATCATCTTTCCACAAAAGACAAGATCAAAAAGATGCCTATTAATTTTACTTTGCAGTGTAGTTGTACCCATTTTGGTCCCAGGATATTGGTCCAATAAAATATATTACTTCACCCACCTTGTGTCTCTATTAATTTTAGTGTAATTTGATTTCATTGTTGAGCATTAACACAGTCAGTTTAGCACAAAGCCATGAAGAAGTCTGAGTTAGAAAATAATTTAATTGGCAAACTAAGCCAAAAGATTACATGTAACCTTTATAGAATTAAGGGCCTGCTTGACTTTCATATGTTCTTTATTTAAAATGTTTAATTAAACAGTGGAATATCATCAAGCAGCAGTTACATCAATCTCCTCAATCCCATTTACTAAATTGTGGATAAACCTTATGGATTAGTCTTTTACATTTCACCTTATTGATCCTGGTTCAAATAACTTGTAGATCAGAATACTCCAAAGTTAACATTTGGTAAAATGTGCAACAATGTCATTTAACTTAGCTTTTAAAGGCTTGTTGAATAAATGTATAAAGTGCCACACTTCTTTTGTATGCCATGCACATCTAATGACCGGTTCAATTTGGCCATTAGGATACTCCAAAGTGAACATGAATTGGTCTCTCTAGAACAAGATGCAAACAAATATTCCCTATAAGACAGTGCTCTTGTAGTGTGTCATCCATTTATTGTAAAGCCACAAGTAAAATGAAATGGTGATGAAAAAGGAATATTGCTTTAACAGTATTTATTTAGCTTCCTGCCAAAGAACAGAAAATCTCAGAAAATCATTTTTCATCTGTGCAAGGTACAAAATATATAGTGTCTAGAGATCCAATAGTGTCGTTGAAATAAAACTGTATACCAGATTCTCAGCAAACAGCGGCTTTATTAGTTGAAGATAATAATCCCTGTTTAGTTAATGTTGCAACCAAGTTCCATGATAATCCCTGACTGTATAGTATTTATTAAATTTTGCTTAGGAAAATCAGTTTGCTCTGAAGGCTAAACTTTTCTACAAAGTTTAAAGAAAATTGGTTTACCTTTTTTAACCTATAGGATATTGAAATATTGCTTCAATTTGAAATGTCTTAATGTTTCCTTGAGTCCCTTTAGCTGCAAAATATATCATTACTTACCCTTCACATTTCGCTCATAGTTAAATCTCCTCGAAATCTTGTGCATAGGTTATATTTTAAGAAAATAGGTGTAATTAAGCACATTAATGATTATTGTTATCTGTAAGCCAAACTGTTGTGGGACTTGATTTTTCAGCCCTGTGGTTCTTATTGACTTCATTTGGGAGTTGTGGTTGCTTGATACTGCTGAAAATTAGCCCCATGGGATATTGTCAGGTTTTAGAACTCTGTGTGAAGAGCTATTCTGCTAACCAAATGATTCTCAGAACTACTCAGCAAGAGAAAGGGCTCTCTTACGTAACCAAGCAAGAAGAAGGAATAGGAAGTCCTGTTGGAAGAAGCTTTGTGAGTAAATGACCCTGAGAGCAGGGCCGGCTCTAGGATTTTTGCCGCCCCCCGTTTTTTAATTACCCCACCCCAGGCCCCGCCTCAACTCCTCCCCTTCCCTGCCTCCTCCCCCCAGGCTCTCAAGCCTAGGAGGGAGGGGGAGAAGCAGCGCCCGCGCCGCAGCCACTCGGAGTCTCCCCCTCCCTCCCAGGTTTGAGAGCCTGGGAGGGAGGGGGAGACCCCGAGCGGCCGCGGCGCGCGAAACAGCTGATTCGCGCGCCGCTGTTCCCCCTCCCTCCCAGGCTTCAGAGCCTGGAAGGGAGGGGGAGTAGCGGCGCGTGAGCAGCAGCAGCAGCAGCAGCAGCAAGAACAACAACAACAACAACAGCGGAGGTGAGCTAGGGCGGCCGGGGCACATTTTTAGGGGCGGCATTCTGGCGCCGGCCATGCCGCCCCTAAAAATGTGCCGCCCCAAGCACCAGCTTGTTTTGCTGGTGCCTAGAGCCGGCCCTGCCTGAGAGGAAGTTTGAATGAAGGTCTACGGAGAGCTGTTTTGGGGTACAGTCCTCCCTCTGTGTTGTTACTTGTGTTGATTTTTCTAAAGCCACAGAATAAAGGCAAATCCCAGGAGGAGTAGAGATTTGGATCAAGATCATCTTGTGTGTGCTGTGCACAGGAACAGTGTACTGGATGCAACAGACTACCAGCTTAGCCTGACACGCAGTCCCATGTGCATATCACCCTCTTGCTCTGCTTGCTGCACTGGCTCCTTGTTAAACTCATCTTAGGTCTCTGTTGTGATATTTGAAATCCTCCATGGGAGTGCCCCCTAATTGTCTGGGAGACGGCCGCTGACTCAGCAACCATGAAGTGCTGTGACAGCTACATTCCACTTCCACAGGAGCAATAAACCTGTCTATCACTAGAGGGAGACCTGTGAGCACAAGAAATGTCCCGTAGTGAGTAGCGGTAGCTTCGAGTGAACGTTAGGTTCCTTCTGTAGCTAACAGAGCTTCCTTAAACTCAGGTCATAGAGTGCTATGATTTTGGAGCTGTAGAAGCAGAATTCTAGCCCTAGCTCAGCAGGTGTGAATGGTTCATGTAGTTATTGTGTTATTTGTTCATTTATAACAGTGGTTTTCAACCTCTTTTCATTTGCGGACCCCTAAAGAATTTCGAATGGAGGTGTGGACCCCTTTGGAAATTTTTGACCCCCCAGGGGTCCACGGACTCCAGGTTGAAAACCACTGACTTATAGGAATGGATTTGTTGCGGGACAGCACTTAACTGTCTTATTCTGTATGAAAAAAGTTAGTCAAGCTGTTCATGAGATGCAAGGTATGAGTAACTACAGTACTTTTATTATAAATCCATTCTCTAGAGCTCTGTAGTTTAAAGTTGGTAGGAGAGTTCCATTATACATTCTTTTTTCATTCTCCTTATAACTTTGCACTTGAAATGCATTTATATATATACATATATGTAAAGTGTGTGTGTGTGTGTGTATGTATATATGTGTGTGTGTATATATATATAGTATGTAAAATAATTTGGTAATTTACAAGCTATACTGCTGCACGCTTTTCTGGAAAGTTTGAAGGTGATTCGTCAAACACTTTAAGTTATGGATACTTTAAATTTTTTTTACTCAGGGTCTGTTTTGGGGATCCTCTAAAATAAAGCTTAATCGTAACACTTCAAAAGCTATACAGAGTTAATATAATTAAAATTTAGTGCATAGATTAATTAAAAAATCTTGTAAACTGCAGAGCGCAGTACAAAGGATGGTGCCCTGGATAGCTGTTTAACCCATGCAACTCTAAAGCATTGCAGGGCGGAGAGAGCAAGTGAGAACTAGAAACTCAGATCCTGGCACCAGTGTTAAGAGAAATTTACTTCTATTAATTTAAGAGAAAAGTCAGTTTATGCTAATTTTCCAGACCAAATTATACTTTGTATCCAATTTTACCACCCCGTATACATCAGTAACTCCCATTGGTATCATTGGGAGTTGAGGGTGTTCTGTAGAATCAGACCCACAGCCACGATAAGAACATGAGAATGGCCATACCGGGTCAGACGAATGGTCCATCTAGCCCAGTGTCCTGTCTTCCTACAGTGGCCAATGCCAGGTGCTTTGGAGGGAATGAACAAAACAGGCAATCATCAAGTGATCCATCCCCTGTAGCCCATTCCCAGCTTCTGGCAAACAGGCTAGGGATGCTTCAGAGCATGGTTTTTGCATCCCTGCCCATCCTGGCTAATAGCCATAGATAGACCTAATTTATGATAGTTACCACGTGACTTACCTGTTCTTGCATCTTGTGTGTAGTACAAATACTGGCTCAGATTCTTCAAGATCTCAGTAAACATGGTGATAAATAGCTAGACAGGTGTTTAATAGTGGTCTGTATTAAGGTATGATGTTATGATTTCAGAAGGCCTGATCTTGAGAGCCTTAAAGACACTCAGCACAAAGCAGGAGGTACTGAGCACCTTGCAAATCAGGTCCACTGGAATCCTGACACCATGCCTTACTGAAGAGTAATGTTAAACAGCAGCAATGTTTAACAAATCATCAATCTCAAAATGAATTCAGAAAGTGTTCCCACTTGTAACAGAAAACCACATGCTGCTGATGTTGATCTTTCTGCTTTGATGTAAAGTAGCTGTTATGAATGATGTGTGTTGACCGTCAAAAGTGGTTTGTATGAGAGGAATTTGAATAAAGAGGCAGCCTCACTGATGAAATGAAGCCCTTTAGATGGTATCTGCATGTGCAACAAACTTGCTTTGTTAGAGTCAAGGTGACTCACTGAAGCTGGAAATTTCAATGCAGAAAGATTCCAGAAAAGCAATGAAGATGCATCGTTTTCTTTTGAGTTCAAAGTTGCATGTCACACTGCCTTTTCCTCCATTTCCCTACCTAATCCTTTTTTAATAAGTATGGGCTTGATCTAGTTCAGCTCTGTGTGAGTGGCTACACTAGGAGGAAAGGAAAGAGGATCTAAGTAACTGAGGACTACTTTTGTGCTAAGTGATGCAGTCTTATCTAGTGGATAGGGCACTGGACTAGGGGTCAGGAGACTTGGATTCTAATCCCAGCTCTTCCACCTCTGATGTGACCTTGGGCAAGTCCCTTCACCTCTCTTCCCTCCCACCCTTTGTCTGTCTTGTCTACTTAGTCTCTGCCCTGAGAAGCTTACAGTCTATCTTTCACTATGTTTCACTATGCATTCGTATTAGACATGCTGGCTACCGCTTCCCGCAGCTCCCATTGGCCGGGAATGGTGAACCACAGCAACTGGGAGCTGCAGGGGGCCGCGCCTGTGGATGGTCAACGTCAGCAAAATGTCTTGCAGCCCGCAATCAGATTACCCTGATGGGCCGCCCGCAGGCCGCAGGTTGCCCACCACTGACTTACGCTCTGAGTGCCTAGCTTTTATCTTTGTATGTGATCAAAGGCTCAAAGACAACAACCTCCTCAGCCACAGTGTGGCAGCCATGTGGGCCTAGTGAGGAAGGTGGAAGAACTTGACGGAGTACTTGATATTGGACTTTTGAAAGGAGATTCTGTACAAATAAGCTTGAGACAATGGTGAACCATATAGTGTACATACGCCCCATTCCTATCCCATTGCTTTATAAAGTGGAAACTAAATTAAAGAGAATGGAACTGATTGGCATTATCAAGAAAATGTCTGCGCCAACAGCATGGTGTGCCCCAGTGGTACCCATTACAAAGCAAAATGGAAAGTATCTGTGTGGATTTAATAAATCACTTGTAAGAGAAAACTATATCCTCCCAACACTAGATGACTTCCTCCCCAAAGTGAAAGGAGCCACAATATTCTCCAAACTTGATTCCTCCAATGAATTCTGGCAAATTTCTTTAGCCAAAGAGTTCTAAACTGACTACATTTATCACATCCTTCGGGAGATTTTGCTTTTGAAGATTACCTTTTGGGATTACCAGAAATTTTCCAAAAAAAGGTGGCAGAATTGTTAACCAAAACAAATGGAGTTGTAGTTTTCATGGACGATATTTTTATATATGGGTTTTCAATAGAAGAACACAACAAAATCCTCAACAAAGTCCTAAGCCTAATCAGTTGTGGAATGAAACTACACAAGGAAAAGTGTGTGTTCTGCCTACCCGAAATCAAGTTTTTGGGACAGATAATAAACAAAGATGGAATCAGTCCTATCCCTGAGAAAGTAAAAGCAATTTGAGAATTGACGGCACCAATGAATGTATCAGAATTGAGAGGCATACTGGGGGATGGTGAATTACCTTGGTAAGTACCTAGAAGACCTTTCTACAGTGACAAAACCACTGAATGAACTGTTAAAGTCCAACACATCTTGCTTATGGGTGCCAGTTCAAGACAAAAAGATAAAAGAAAATATTTCAGCCACTTCAATTCTCAAGTACTATGATGTGAACAAACCACACTGGTCAGTGTGGATGCAAGTATCTATGGCAGAGGTGGGCAAACTACGGCCCATGGGCCACATCCGGCCTGTGGGACCCTCCTGCCCAGCCCCTGAGCAATTGCCCCGGGAGCCTCGCCGCCAGTGCAGTGCTCTGGGCTGCGAGCTCCTGGGGCAGTGCAGCTGCAGAGCCTGGCCTGACCTGGTGCTCTGTGCTGTGCAGCGTGGCTGTAGCGCTGCCAGGCACTGGTGCTCCAGGCAGCGCGGTAAGGGGACAGGGAGCGGGGGGGTTGGATAGAGGGCAGGGGAGTTCGGGGTGGTGGTCAGGGGGCAGGGGTGTGGATAGGGGTTGGCGTGGTCAGAGGGCAGGGAACAGGGGGGTTGAATGGGGGCAGGGGTCCCGGGGGGGCAGTCAGGAAGGAGGGAGAGGTTGGATGGGGCGGCGGGGAGCAGTCAGGGGTGGGGGTTCTGGGGGCGGTCAGGGGACAGGGAGCGGGGGGTGTGTGTGGATGGGGCAGGGGTCCCGGGGGGGTCCGTCAGGGGGCAAGAAGTGGGGGCAGGGTAGATTGGGGGTAGGGGCCGGCCCACACCCTCCTCCCCTAACCGGCCCTCCATACAATTTCTGAAACCTGATGCGGGCCTCAGGCCAAAAAGTTTACCCGCCCTGATCTATGGCCTACGTGGTGTATTGTTGCAACAACATGGCTATGAATGGAAGCCAGTTGTATTTTGCTCTTGCACACTCACAGAAGCAGAAGGACAATGTGCATGGATTGAACAGGAATGCCTGGCAACCACATGGGCATGTGAGAGCTTTTACAGATATCTGTGTGGACTGGATTCATTTACATTGATAACAAACCATAAACTGCTTGTAACCTTCATCAACAGGAAAGACCCGGATCAAGCACCTCTGAGAGGCCAACGTGTATTGCTAAGGTTAATGCAATTTAGCCCAATTGCTAAATATGTTCCTGAGAAAAATCTAGTGGTAGCTGTCACTGAGACCAGCATCACACTCAACTAACTGTTAGCTTGAATATAACAAAAAGGCCCTTTTAATGCCTTTCAGGCCTCATTAATATTAAAGAAAAATCTGCTTTCATTTATTGCTTGTGTGACACTTCTGCATGAAATAATTTCCTACGGCAGTTTTTGGAGCGATTTAGTTAATGACTTCCCTGAACAAGCACACTTTTATTAAATAATTACTCACCTTCCTCGCATGTAGATCTATCCCAACTACTCCTTAATAGGTATTTGTCTTTAAAGTAATGTGATTATGGTGACTTTTTTCAGTTGGAGGAGCAGTTCTGACTGCTTCTGGGAGCAGGCATGCCCTCTTGCAGCACATCCTCACGTCTTGCAGCAATAGCCGGCAGAGGTTGATATTTCAGTGTACAGGTCTCAAACATGCTGCATGTGCATCTGCAGTGTAGGGAGGAAGGCATCCTGAATGTGAAGCGCTGATGTGCATTAATGAACACACCAATCCTGTGGGCCAAAAAAGCATTGATTCAGTTAGCAAATACCTGATTGGCCAGTGGAGCACTTTGGACAGGGTTAATTTTGAAGCTGGCAACCACGAGAGCTGTACCCGTGGATCTTAAAGCAAAATTTGGCCTGATGCCATTGGTATTATGTACTGCAAGGTACAGCATTTTATACTTCTCTCTGTGTTATCATGGCTTTGGTCCTTTAGGCCTTATTTTTAAAAATTGTTTTTTGTGCCCTGCACTGACTCATATATTTAGTTTCTAATCAGCACAAACAGAGTAACTATGTTAGATTCTAAGATGGGACTTTCAGCCTCTCAGATAATATAGTTAACTTTGTACTGGATGGAGCTTTTAAATAAGATTTTGTTCTGATTTTTCTGGAATCCTAGGACAGCGAAATAACATTATTAAAAATGATTGCTAGATTTGTCATCATTATTCAGGTTGCCCCCACCAGTATGAATTGTGAGATGCAGCATTTCATGTTCAGTGGAGGGTTGAGAAATACAGGAAACAATTGCAGTAATTGGCATCCACACAGCAATCAAATCATACTGAATACATGGGCATGTTTGTATTACATGTTTTTAGATTGTCCCAGTGCGTGTTTCATTATGAGGAAACCCTGTCGATATAGCAATAGCTACCTCTGTGTTAAAGCTGCTTAACACTTCTAATCTTTTTTTTAACTTAGGAAATTACACACACACACACACACACACACGCTGTATTAAAAGCACATTATTAAGGTTGAAAGTCAAACACTCACAAGTTAGGAAATGCTACAATTAAGGTTGACTGCATCTTTAATTACATGATCTCATGCTGCTTTTCCCTTAGGATTGCTGATAAATTCATTGACGTTTGTGAGGCCGAAATAATTTTGTGTTGTGGAAGCTCATTGCAAAAGCTAATAGGGATGTTTAATAATTTTGTATTCAGTGCACAGGATGCATGGTGTGGAGTAAATAAGGTATGAGGGACCTTCCATTCTGTGTACTGATTGATTGCAGGGGTCCTGTGGAACAAGGTGGATGAAAAATGATTTTTAAAAACACATTGGATTTGTTAATTTAAATTTAAAACAGGTTCATTTTTTAAATAAACCTATTTAAAATTGACAACCAATGTTAAAGTCTAAGCTTATTACTGTATACACCTCTACCCCGATCTAACGCTGTCCTTGGGAGCCAAAAAATCTTACCGCGTTATAGGTGAAACCGCATTATATCAAACTTGCTTTGATCCGCCGGAGCGCGCAGCCCCGCCCCCCCCCCGGAGCGCTGCTTTACCATGTTATATCCGAATTCGTGTTATATCGGGTCGCATTATATCGGGGTAGAGGTGTATTAATATAATTTACATTAAATACAGAAAATAATATTAAGCAGTTCATGTTTGCTGCCAAGTGTTAAAGAAAATCAAATCACTGAACTTGTGAAAGTTGCTGGCTAAGCATCTGGATCCAGAGTGTGTTGGACTGCTAAACTGGCTTTTACAGCAGTAACCTCTTTTGCCGGTGTAAAGAGATTTCTTCATTTTAGTTTATGCAGCTAGTTCAGTTCAATGACTAGTTCATTCAAAGTTAAGAAACCAGTTAGGAATTGAAAAAGAGAAAAGCTTGTTTTCCTCTTCCAGCCTATGAATAAAAACAGAGTGCGAGAGGATGAGATCTACGAGTTCTAAAATCTTGAAGAATATGGTGACCAGAAACTATGAGTTCAATTCATTAACTACAGATAATACTCCCTTTCTCACCAATTTCAAATATAATAAAATGTAAAAATTAAGAGTCTGAATAAATGTAAATCAAGCTATATAATTGCTTAAATAAAAGTGTATCGATATAATGTATCCCCGGTCAGTAAAAAGAAGAACCAAATTTAGTGTAAAGGCTGTATTTAGTTTCAAATCAATATGTTTTTATGATTACCAACCAATGAAAGTCAACCTTTCTTTAGGAAAATAACTGAAGTGTACAAATGCAAAACATATTTAAGAACTATAATTTAAAAATCGAGGCTTTCTGCTTTCTGATTAGGAGCCTAAATACCTTTGAGGATCTGGGCCTACGTGACTTGCCCAAGATCACATAGAATCATTGAATGGTAGAACTGGAAGGGACCGTGAGAGATTATCTAGTCCATCCCCTGCGCCCAGGGCAAGAATAAGTATAGAACATCCCTGGTGGGTGTTTGTCTAACCCGCTCTTAAAAATCTCCAATCTTGGAGATTCCACAACCTCCCTAGGCATTTTATTCCAGTGCTTAACCACCCTGACAGGAAGTTTTTCCTAATGTCCAACCTAAACTGCCCTTGCTGCAATTTACTGCCATTGCTTCTTGTCCTATCCTCAGAGGTTAAGAAGAACAAATGTTCTCCCTCCTTCCTGGAATAATCTTTTATGTACTTGAAAATTGTTATCATGTCCTCACTCAGTCTTTTCTTCAGACTAAATAAACCCAGTTTTTTCATATTGTCCCTCATGGGTCATGTTTTCTAGATCTTCAATCATTTTTGTTGCTCTTCTCTGGACTTTCTCCAATTTGTCCACATCTTTCCTGAAATGTGGCATCCAGAACTGTACAAAATACTCCAGTTGAGGCCTAATCAGAGTGGAGTAGAGCGGAAGAATTACTTCTCGTGTCTTGCTTATAACACTCCTGGTAATACATCCCAGAATAATGTTTGCTTTTTTTGCAACAGTGTTACACTGTAGACTCATATTTAGCTTGCAATCCGTTATGACTCCCAGACCCCTTTCTGCAGTATTCCTTCCTAGGCAGTCATTTCCCATTTTGTATGTGTGCAACTGATTGTTCTTTCCTAAGTGGAGTACTTTACATTTGTCCTTATTAAATTTCATCCTATTTACTTCAGATCATTTGTCCAGTTTGTCCAGATCATTTTGAATTGTAATCCTATCCTCCAAAGCACTTGCAACTCCTCCCAGCTTGGTATCATCTGCAAACTTTATCAGTGTACTCTCTATGCCATTATCTAAATCATTAATGAACATATTGAACAGAACCAGACCCAGAACTGATCCCTGGGGCCCCACTTGATATGCCCTTCCAGCTGGACTGTGAAGCACTGATTCCTAAAGGTTTTTATGTCTACGGCACCCAAAAGAATTCTAGAGACTTTTGTGAAGAAAGAAGAGGATGTGCTCCCTGATGAGTGTACAGTCTCAGCGTGGATGTGAAGGTAGCTTTAAATTGCAGATAGGAATCCACAGAAGATGGATAAGCACACGAGGCTTGATGCAAAATCCATTGAAGTCAAACCTTCAAAGAGCTGCTCACATATTGTGGTGATAAGTGTGCTATAAAGACTCAATCCTGCTAAAGGCAGTGGGAGCTTTACTATTGAATTCAATTGGATCAAGCCCTATTTGCCTAGACAAATAATGATAGATGCATTGAATCAGGACTTCTCCCAGTGGTGCTGACCGTGCCCCTTCCCAGCTAGCACTGACTTTTCTGGGACTGTGTTGTCTTGGTGCATGTACTCTCCTGTAGCAAAGAGGATGCCAGTGCCTTGAGCCATCGCAGTCTCCTCTCCAGGGGGCTTCTGCCTAGTTTGGAGGGTTTTAATCTAGCCCATTGTGTGTTGTAATAAGTGTATTGATAGAACAATGATAAAAGCGATTTTAATCAAAGAACTAGATGGTGCAATGCATTTTTATTGCTGGGTGATCTAGTTTTCGGCTTAGTTATTGGTCTGTTCTAAAAGAATCATTATAAACTGATATCTGTAGATACCAAGAACGTGTGATCTTTAAGCAGCAGAACATCCTGACTCACTTTTCTCCATGGACTGTAGGTGTGGAGCAGAAGTTATCAAGCAGGTTTTCTCAGAACTAATACCCTTCTTAAGGTATTTTCAATTGCAGTCATTTCTGTTTTGAGGGATATTTGCAGGAAGTGCAACTGAGGTCTTGCATTATCATATGCATTTTCCGTGAAATTATAGAAAAGTGTGCTTTCAAAACGGCAGGATTTTTTGCTGCATTGTTTATTCCATTTCTGAGCCCTTTGGTGTTTGGGTGATGCATTGTCTTTATTGGTCTATGACAGTTTCCCTGCCCTGAGAAAGAACAAAAACGGACAGAAAGAAGGATATTCATCCAAGAGGCAGAGTCCAGTTACATTAAATAAAATAGCCACCACTCAGAGATGAGGTTGGGAGTCAGCCAAAAGCATGACATGACATTTTTTAATAGTCTGTCCCTGTATCTGTCTTTCCATGATTTACAAAGAATGTAATTTTAACTTTCAGACTGTTCACTTATAACTACTATGAAGTGAGTGCTGGTCAGATTTGATTCAAACAGTATCAAACTAGCTCCAGATTGGAAGACATTTTTCCTTCAGGTGTGTGTATTGCTCTACCGTTGGAGTAAAGTATCAGATATTTGGCTAAGTATTTCTGTATTGGGCTAAGTAAATTTTTTTTTTAGTATCTTGGCCCTTCCTGGATAATTCTGTTCCTGTAAGAAACAATCCTGCACTGGCAGGAGGATGGACTAAATTAACCCAATAGGCCTTTTCCATCCCAAACTTCTCTGATATTCTGATCATTTTGTTTAATTTTAGTTGGTTTGGTTACATCTCTGTTCCATTAAGACTGTTAATCTCTACTTTCTATGCGAGGTCACACTGGTATTAGATGTGATACGAGACAAATTTGACTGACTTTTGTAATGTGAGCAAATAGGTCTGAGTCACGTGATGTCTTCTCTTAATTCCAGATCTCTTGGAGTTCCTCCGGTGTGTAGTCAGGTGTGGTTGCTTAAGGACCAGAGTCCGACCTCATAAAACACCCCCAATTTCAAGATAGTTGTAACTCAGTTTTGTCCCAATATATAGGGCCTAAGTGTGACTTCGCAGTCATGTAACTCAGGAGTGATGCCAATGAAGTCCATGGGGTTACATCTGTTTGACACCAATGTAACTATGATCTGAATTATGTCCATTGTCGCTTCAGTGCAAGCACAACTCCCAGTAGCATCAGTGGGAGTTACATATATACTCCAGGGGAGAAGTATGCGTTTACATCTATGGCTCAGATGATGTGAGGAAATTTAAAAATAGTAAGTTGAATGGATGTAAAATATGGTTCATTAATAAAATATGAGCCTCACTTCCACAGTCTGGCCTAAGTTCAAGGTCTTTCAGTTGAAATATATTTGTTTATTCCTCTGGTATCTATTTTAGTCCAGTGTGCATTTTTCTTGCTAAAAAATAGGCATTATATTTTAGATGTGCTAAAAAGAATCTACTCTGTACATAACAGTAGAATAAAAGAATTTCCTGGGCAAGTAAGAAAATGACAACACTGAAACAAAGTCCACACTCTCACAGTATATAAGGAACACTGTGTTATTTTGTAAGTGCCAAAAAATGTGCTCAGCACTGTCCTAGATACAAGTTAAAAACAGAGCTTGTCCTGAGGAGTTTACGATCTATCTTAGGTACATATTCTGACCCCATTACCCTAGTGTTTGAGTGCCTCACAATCTTTAATGTGTTAATCCTCACAGTAACCCTGTGAAGTTGGGGATCCCTATTTACAGATCAGGAACTGAGGGACAGAGAGTGACTTGAGCATGATCACACAGTGCCCTAACCACTGGATCAACTCAAAAGCCCCAGTCCTCCCCTTGACTGTGTAGGCAGACCCCTGAACCAATGCAGTGTCAGTTCCATGATTGGAGTCTAAGGGCTCAGTGCCACAAACACAAATTACCCAGGGTAGCATACTCCCATGAGTAGTTCCATTGTCTTCAATGCCAGTGGGGCTATCTCAGTAAACACTCCATAGGATTTGAAGGATTGGGCCCTAAAAAATTGTATGGCCAAATTCTGCCCTTGGAAAAGCATGCACAGATCTGAATGAAGTCAATGGGAACCTCAGGGGCTTCATACAAGAACTGAATTTGGCCTTAAGTTTTCTCACTGAGTGTAAGTAAGAAAGAAATGTAACTGTATTTAGCTAAAATCTATGAATTTCCATGTTATTTAATTATACAGCAGCAACTAAAGCTGCTCTAGTCATGATAGTCATATTCAATAACAGAATCCAAAGTGTATGTGTGTTGGTGGGGTGAAAGATCCATTTTATATCCACCTTACATCACAGCACTCTGTAGGAATATTGTAATCCAGTATATCACAGTTTCAGAGTAACTGCACTGTTTCCCACCATCTGTTTGCCCTCCATTTCTGGAAGCATTGTCTTTTTCGGAACCATTTTTGTTTGCAAAACTGTCTGCCTGGCTTTTTCTCTGAGTATATTATTGAAGAAGTGATGGAAATTTCAGTTTAACATATGAGCATCCTGGGATTTACATATAGAAACTTTAAACATGGAGCACTGTGTATTGCATGTGATTTGACTGAAAAGCGAACATAACTGGGTAGCTTAGCCATTTGCAAAACAGCATTTGGCAGGTGAAGAGAGGGCAAAGATCGAGACTTAGCGTTAATATCTACCCTATTCCTATATAGAATTCACTAGAACTTAAACTACAGGAAAGCCTACTGCATGCAGTGGGGTAGGGCTGCTTGTAAGCTCTATGCCCTGGACTGCACCTTCTCCACCTCATTGCTCTTGTACAGCAGCCCTTAACCAACAACAGTAAGTAGACTTAGCTCAGCAGTCCCTCTGTTCTCCGGTGTGAATGCTGATCATAGAGCTCCACTTCCTGCTATATCTTTGTGGGAGCAGGGGCAGAACTGGAGAAGGAGAAGTGGAGGGAGAGAGAGAGAGAGCTTGGCAAAGAGTGAGATGATAATGGAAAGACTGAGACAAGGAAGAAAGAGGGAACACATGGGAACCACTAGGAAGGGGGAAGAGAAGGATGAAGAAGGAAGAAAGGGCAGAGATTTAACAGAGAAGGGGGAGGAGGAGAGAAGAATCAAAGCAAAAGTATAAAGAGAAAATATTCCAAGGGCAAAATATTTTGGCGTAAATAATACTGAATAGAAACAGGACGAGAAAATAAATTTACCGGGGAGGGGGGAAAAGACAGATGTGAAAGATGTATTAAATGGGAAAATTAATAATAAATGAACTAATATTTAGGCAGTAATTAGTAAATTAGTCTAATTGTTAAAGTATTCAGTGTGGAAAAATTAGACTGAAGCAAAAGAGACGCTGGAAAAGGGGGATGGGAGGGAGGAGCGAGAAAGCAAAGACTAATAGTGACCAGTGGAGGAAAAGAAGAGAGGAACAGAAAGGGAAGGAACAACAAAGGCCAGGGAGACATGGTAACTTAACGTTTTCTGTTTGAACTTGTGAGAAAATACATTCAATGTGAAGGGCACTGAATATTTTCAGTGTCTTGCTTCAGTATTTATTTTTAAAGCAAATAAATACCATTTCCCTCCATTTTGATTCATATTTCCAAGGTTACAAAGAAAACAAATTATAGGACAATTTAAAAATGTATGTCACATACATTGCAACAGTACCATCTTATCCAGCAGTCCCCTTGCAAAACCTACTGCACTTTTCCAAGATCAGAAAGATTGAGTCCTTGGAGATTTCACCTTTGACGGAACAGGGCACTCATTAGCATCGCACAGTTGAAGACAGGTCTGGTTTTGTAGGAACCCAGAAAATTTCAGTGGATAGTACTCTTGCAAAGCTATCTCTGGCCACAAAGTACTGAATTCATTCTGGCCTTCTAAAAATGTCATGAGGTTTTCCTTAGTGATTACTGTAGGTCTAATTTATGGAAATCTACCTTTTAATACAATTACTGATATTTTTCTTGATCTGTTATTGGAAAGCGGTTTTTTCACTTTGACCATTTTAAAGAAACCTTCAAATATCTGTTCAGTAAAAGGGTGTACTTTAAGTATCATAGCAACCCATGTATCATGTGATACCAACGATATTGCTGCAATATAAAACCCCTTATTAAAGGAACACAAACAATAACATGTAATATGAACTCCTGTCCCATCTCCATTTTTGTGGTGGAAAAAGTATTCTTTTTGGAGTTGATTTCTTATTGGAGTTGATTTTTTTTTTATTTTTTAAAATATGCAGTGAACATTTATTCATTTATGAAACTAAATGGGATGATGGAGGAAGTGAAGTACCTGCAAAGTAGATGGTGTGTCTGTCTGCTGTGGGGTAGTTTTCAATGCAGTAGCATCTTCCTAATCTGAACAGTTGATAATCTGCATAAAATTCTGCTGGTTTCTCTCCACCTTTCTGTAAAAATTTTACCGCAAAGCTAGTGTCACTGTGAGGGTTCATTAAATTTCCTGATGTGTACAAATTGTATGTCAGCACAATAAGCACATTACAAATAAAGTAACTGCAAACTATAACTGTCACAATGAATGAAGAAACTGTGTGATAATTTATACTTGGTTTTCTCAAATACACTTATGCACATGCATTTACTGTGAAGTGTGTAAGGGGTTTGCAAGAGTGGGGCCCTATTGTTAATTCTTAAAAATTAATACCGTAATTCTTCATCGGTCTTTGAGTTTTAATGGAAATTAATTAAGCTCTAGTCAACATCGGCTTTGACTTTAAATGACTATTATTGCTTATGAAAAAAGTATTAAGTGCACAGTGGTTCAAACAAATAGCAGGCCCTATGTCTGGAATGCTGTTTAAGGGCCAATCCGGAAAGGTGTTAGTTATGCTGTGCCTTGTACTCCTATTGAAGTCAATAGGAATTGCCTCAGCAACCCCCAGGAGGTGCTCAGTACTTGGCAGGATCAGACTCTCCAGTACTGAGTCTCCTGTGAATCCCCAATTCCTTCCTCACAAGCCTTTTCCATTGCCTTCAAATAAAACCTTCATCTGACGTGAAAACAATGCATATCCTTAATTCCATAGAATGTTCTTACCCTAACCAAACCCCAAAGCATTCAAGTGTCTACTCAAAACCACATCCATTTCTTCTTTGAACATGAGATTAATCCTTCTGTGGGCAAGAAGGATGCCTGTCTAATGGTTATATTTGCCATCTGCTTGTAACCACACACTCCTCCGGGACACTGCAGATCAGTACTGCACTGTCTGGTAGTTTAAAATACTCTTTGTTGGGTTTTGATTTTTAATTCCACAGACACATCAGGAGCACAGCTATTTTGTTAGGGTTTAAGCCCTTCCTGCACACACATGTTGCCTCATTTAATCTGCTGTATTCAGCTCAGAGTTAAATGAAATAATAGTATATGCCACATATTAATGCAGATATTATTTCAAGTAACTGGTCTGCTGAATTGGAATTATTTTTGGGTGACTTCAGTGATAATATCCACAGTCTCTCGTGGTGATTGGTTCATCTAAGAATTATTGTTTTGATTATTGACCTCAAGATTGTTTTGTGTTTCGGGTATTCCTGTGTTATTTTGTTATATTGTTTTAAAAATATGACCATTTTGTCTAATCTAAGGTATCTTTGCCTATCTCTAGCTACCTGTCTGTCCCATCTATCCAGATAGATAAAAACACAAACATCTGGTTAGTATATTCTTTGCTGGCATGACTTTCATGTCTCCATGAGATAGCTGATAAATCAGGTGTATACACATGTATCTGTACAGGGGGAAAAAAGGAAGTTGTGCTACCTTTTGAAGCACGCAGTGCAGAAGGTATAAAAGGGGTTCAGAGACAGGTGATAAAAATTGCAAGAGGTATAGAGAGATTTCATTATGGAGAGAGATTGAAAAGAGTAAGTATATTTAGTTTACAAAAGGACACAAGAGTGGACAAACTATAGAGAGGGAGAGAAGGTGGGTGAGACAATATCTTTTACTGGACAGAAATTGGTCCAATAAAAGATATTACTTCACCACCTTGTCCCTAATATCCAGGGACCAACACAGCTACAACAACACTGCATGGACAAAATATAGGTGTAAAAATAAATGATTTGGGAGGAGGTAAATGAATCCTCCTATTACATGCAATAATAAAAGAAGAGGAGGATATTTATTAAAATTGAAAGATGGTAAATTCAAACCTAGTAAACTTTTTACACAATATGTAATTAACCTGTGGAACTCATTCCCACATGATGTAACTGAGGCCAAATGTGTAGTAGATTTTGAAAAGGATTTATTTTATTAGAAGGGATGAAAAAGTTCTTTTTTTTTAATAAAAGATAGGGTATAAATCCTCAAGGTTCAGATAATAAACCAGCCACTACCTGACAAACATTTGGAAGAAACTCTTCCTGTTGGCTGGTTAATTTCATAATTGTCCCCTCTATGGTTTCCTACCCCTCCCTTTTTGAACAGCTGGCATTTTCCTCTGTAAAAGATCAAATATTGGATTAAACAGATCACTGGTCTTATGGCAATTCCTATATTTCTATAAGGTGTTTCAAGTGGAACCTTCATTCACTAGAAGGAATAGGACTAATTATGAACACAAAGCAAGTCCAAGAGAAAATGGGAAAATATCATGTTCATAAAAATTGTAATTGGTGTACCACTGACGTATGGTTCTGGTGGTGCATAAAGTATAGATAAAAACAATGTAAGTACTGGATGTGTTTTGCTTAGCATGATGGACAGACACATCCACTTAAGAGAAATGGTAGTCTTTTTCAGCAATCGTATAAAAGCTATTCATATAGCTCAATACCACTTAGAAGAACATCTTTACATTTTGCGGTCATTGTGCTCTGATCCCAGTAATGAATAGGGATGTTAATTATGTTGGTGATTATATAAGCAAGCTCTGCTGAAATAATATCAATGAGTTTTTCTTATTTTATTTTATTTGCACTAGCTATTAAATTTACGTACCTGAGCAATCTTACGGGTAATGACTTCTAAAAATGCAATATAGACATAACCTTGCAACTTCATCCAAGAATAGCTCTTTGGGACAGGGAGTATCTTTCATTCTGTGTTTCTACAGGGCCTAGTGCAATGGGGTGCCAGCTCATGACTCTGGCTTCTAGGGCTATGATAACATAAATAATAATAATAGAGGATACTTCTTGGGAGAACAGGGAGCTCATTTACATGAATTTATCTCCTCATTCTACCCTGAACATGTCTAAAAACCCAGGCTGTGGAGTCGCTCCCTTGTATCAGAGTGGTAGCCATGTTAGTCTGTATCAGCAAAAAGAATGAGGAGTACTTGTGGCACCTTAGAGACTAACAAATTTATTTGAGCATATGCTTTCGTGGGCTAAAACCCACTTCATCGGAACTATGCAGTGGAAAATACAGAAGGAAGAGAGATATATACACACAGAGAACATGAAAAAATGGGTGTTGCCATACCCACTATAAAGAGATAATAGCTCACCTTAACTGATCACTCTCTTTATAGTGGGTATGGCAACACCCATTTTTTCATGTTCTCTGTGTGTATATATCTCTCTTCCTTCTGTATTTTCCACTGCATAGTTCCGATGAAGTGGGTTTTAGCCCACGAAAGCTTATGCTCAAATAAATTTGTTAGTCTCTAAGTTGCCACAAGTACTCCTATTCTTTTTGCTCCTTTGTATGCTATTCAGAACTCTTCCTGAACAGGTCAGCTTAATCGCAGGCCATTTGGGCTTCTCTGGCATATGCATAAAAAGGCTATTTGTTGTGCTAGAAAAGATTATAAAAGATTAGAAGAAATCTGATTAAGATCAATAAGGTCTTGATCCTGCTCCTATTGAAGTCAAAACTTGCATTGGCTTGAATGGTGCAGGTTTTCAGATGGTATAAAACAGAGGTGTGATGATGCTATCTGGGATCGTATCTGTACAAAAAAGGAGAAATTTTAATAATAATAAATAAAATAACACCTAGCTCTTAAATAGCGCTTTTCATCACTAGATCTCTATGTGCTTTACAAAAGAGATTAGTATCATTATCCCAACTTTACAGGTGGGGAAATTGAGGTACAGAGGTGAAATTAATTGCCTAAGGTCACCCAGCAGGCCAGTGACAGAACTGGGGGAAGAACCACAGTCTCCTGAGTCCCAGTCCAGTCCAGTACTCCGTCTATTTGCCCGCCCTGGTCTGAAGTTAACCCACAATGTGTAAGGGTTCTGAGTCATATGTAGGGCCTTACCAAATTCACGGCTGTGAAAAACGTGTCATGGCCTGTGAAATCAGATTTCCCCCATGAAATCTAGCTATTGTAGGGGAGGGGCAGAGCTGGGGGTGCCCCAGCAGGCGGCTCCTATCATGCACCCGGCTCCAGCTGCTAGTCCTGGTGGGGCTGGGGAGGGGCGGGAATTCCTCCTCCCCTGCATGGCTGCTCTTGTGGGGACATTAGACCCATCTCTGGGTACCTACCCCCATTGGGGGAAGTTCCAGTGCAGAAGTGAGGGTGGCAATCCCACGACCCTCCCCTACAACAGCTTTTCGACCCCCTACAATCCCTTTTGGGTCAGGACTCCCATGGTTATAACACTGTGAAATTTCAGATGTAAACATCTGAAACCATGAAATTGACTAATATTAAAATGTTATGGCCATGAAATAAACTAAAATGGACTGTGAATTTGGTAATAATAATAATTAATAAATAATATATTAATCTGTGGTGAATCTTGGCTCTATTGCAGGCAAAGGGAGTTTTGCAATTGACTTGAATAGGGCCCGGATTGCTTTACTATTAGCTACAGCCTCCCTGGCTGTATTCTCCCACTTTAATATAAATTCATTAAATCTCTTTGGCCTTTTTGTATGAACTGTCTAATGGGATCAATGGTTTCATGAGATTGAGTTGCAAACTTGTCCCCAATCCTGTTCACTTTCTTTCATTAAATTACTTATTGATGAAATGCTGGGTTGAAAAGTACAAAGAAGTACATTCATTGCTAGTTTTTCATATGGAAAATACAGCCTGGTAATTTCAGAGTGGTCTATACAATCACAAGACTAGTTATTCATGTGCTTTACCATTCTGCAAACTAGGTTGATGCAAGTTAAGATACGTAGGATGTTCAGGTAGATTTGAAAAGGCAATTGAGAGTAACATATCCTTGAGCTTGATATCATTATAGAGGATTTTATGTGGAGTAGACATTCACTTTTTCTAGCATCTAAAATAAAGCAGAAATGTTTTTCTTTAGCATGAAAGTGCAGTGGATCAGATTAAGTAGACTTGGCCTGATTTCTTGTCTAGCTTTCCATTTCTCCATTTCTTGTTTTAGATTTCACTTTAAATAGTGAAAATATCACCAGGAAGTATTCTGCCTTTTTGTTTTAGGAAAAAGAAATCTGAGTGAACCTGATTTATTCTGATGATAGCAAATAGAAATTTTTACATGAAAATCCTATTCTGTGTTATAAGCAGCAGTAGACTATAGGTCATTAAAGTACTGTCAGTAAATTACTGGAATTAATAAAATAAGATCTTGCTAGAAGAGCATAATACCTGACCCATGACCACATTTTCTTAAACAAGTCACTGTGTAATATACGCATGTTGTGTGTGTGTGTGTGAGAGAGAGAGAGAGAATGAATTGGCTGTTTTATAGGTGGTCATCAGAGGAAAATTCTGTTCCATAACTATAGCCTTTCTTCCTGATTCAGGATACACACATTTATAACATAGGAAGCCACAAAATGTTCTGTGGCAAATTTTCCAATATAAGCAATTTTATTGCTGTATTGATGCGGTTGCCAAAAAATCGAAAATATTCTTGCATCTGTTTTTTGGCATCTCTTAGTAAGGCTAAGTATCATTCCTCTTTATTTATCTTTTAATAAGACTTTAACTAGAGAATTATAGTCCATTTGAAGCTACAAAACAGAATATGAACATTGATAAACTGGAGGGAGTCCAACAAAGGATTGCAAAAATGATTGACAAGTGAAAGACATCCTATAAAAACAGGTGGAGAGAGAGGGCTATTTAGGATGTTAAGGAAGAAGTGGCACAGTTGGAACATGACAGTTTTAAATTCCTGATGGGTAGAAATAATAATGCAGTACAATAATATGGAAAGGGCAGGAGATAGATTATTCCAGGGGTGGCCAACCTGAGCCTGGGAAGGAGCCAGAATTTACCAATGTACATTGCCAAAGAGCCACAGTAATACGTCAGCAGCCCCCCATTAGCTCTCGTCCAGGCTCCCAGCGCCTCCTGCCCACCGATCAGCGCCTCCCCCTCTCTCCCTGCACCTCCCGATCAGCTATTTTGTGGCCTGCAGGAGGCTCTGGGGGAGGGAAGGGAAGAGCGAGGGCATGGCAGGCTCAGGGGAGGGGGCGGGAAGGGGTGGAGTGGGGGCAGGGCCTGTGGCAGAGCCAGGGGCTGAGCAGTGAGCACCCCCTGGCACATTGGAAAGTTGGGGCCTGTAGCTCCAGCCCCGGAGTCAGTGACTATACAAGGAGCCACATATTAACTTCTGAAGAGCCGCATGTGACTCCGGAGCCACAGGTTGGCCACCCCTGGATTATTCAAAGCAGTCAAAGAAGGCAAGAGAAAAGGAAATGATGTGGAGACAAACCCTCCCCCCAAATTTTTAGCTAGTATTGAGAAACAATTCCTAACAGTAAGGACTAATCAGATAATAGTCATCTACTGAGGAATGTTATTGAAGCACCATCGTTTAGGCCTTGAGTCTTCTGCCATTGAAATCAATGGCAAAATTCCCACTGACTTCATTGTTGGCAAGTTTGGACTTTAGATGCATGCCAAAGACCTAGGTTGACCACACAGAGAAGTAGTGTAGTAGATGCTCTTGCACTGAACTAGATGACTCAGGAGTTTCCTGCCGGAGTCATGAAAGATGGTTGGTAATTCTTCACCCAGGTAAAAATTCATTGTAAGTTGGTTAAAAAGACTGAACAAAAAAGTTACCTTGTCCTTAGCTCAGTGCTTGTAGGCTATATTAATTAAGTTTCTTGGGTTCAAATTAGGCTTAGGCTCATGTAGAGTAAAATATGAGTCTTAACTGTTTGACAGAAAGGCTATCCACTATACCAGTGCTACAGCCACTGAAGAACAGTCATGTTCACTTATGGGCAGAACACCAATTGCCAAAACAACCAATCAGTGGATAAGAAGCAAATCCATGAGTTAAAATAATTTGCATATGGATCAGAAAAGAAATACAGATATAGCATTTTGAAAAAGTCATATGGCTAATTGAAGCAGTTCTCTGAGCTGTACGTTACCTGGGAGCAGCCACAGCAGAACATAGACTCATTGACTTTAAGGTCAGAAAGGACCATCGTGATCATCTTGTTTGACTTCCTGCACATTGTAGGTCACAGAAGCTCACCCACTCCTGAAATAAACCCTTAACCGCAGGCTGAGTTACTGAGTCTCAAATCCTGGTTTAAAGACTTCAAGTTACAGAGAATTCACCATTTATACTAGTTTAAACCTGCAAGTGACCTGTGCCCCATACTGCAGAGAAAGGTGAAAAAACCCCCAGCGTCTCAGCCAATCTGGCCGGGGGGGGGGAATTCCTTCATGAGCCCAAATATGGCAATCAGTTAGACACTGAGCATGTGGGCAAAACCCACCAGGCAAATACCTGGGAAAGAATTCTCTGTAGTAACTCAGAGCCCTCCCCATCTAGTGTCCCGTCTCCAGCAGTTGGGAATTTTTGCTACTGTTGCCGATGGGCCTCACACCCATCATACCACCCCCTCCATAAACTTATCAAGCTCGGTCTTGAAGCCAGTTAGTTTTTTTTTTTGCCCCCGCTGCTCCCCTTGGAAGGCTGCTCCAGGAGTACTCAGGTAGTTTATCACATGATGTCCACTTGTTCCTGACTATTACACATCAATAGAGGTAATTTCAGGGTATTTTTAGCTGTACGAGCTGTGTACTATATTGCTTATTCCCTTTATATAGTAAAGAGGAAAAAGCTGCTTTTCTGCTTGCGTTTGATATGTGTGTTCAGGTACATCTGCCACTGCTTACACAGTCTAGAGCTCTGCTGTACGTGACCAGGCACAACACTGTTGTTGATCCAAATGATGGACAGTGTGGAGATTACACATCTATATATCCACATAGAGGAATTGTATATACTCTCAGGGCAGTTACCTCTGTGTGGATGTGTAAAAGAGTTCTAATATGATAACACAAATGTAACCGGGAAACACTCTTTTCTGTTGTATCCCCAGATGCATTTCTGGCAATGGACCACCATGGTAACATACCACAGTCTGATTCTTTTAGCAGCTTGTGCTGTACACCGCTACCTCAATAGAACGTGACCACGAATTCGGATATAACGCGGTAAAGCAGTGCTCCGGGGGCGGGGGGGGGGGGGGGGGCTGCGCACTCCATTGGATCAAAGCAAGTTCAATATAACGCGGTTTCACCTATAACGCGGAAAGATTTTTTGGCTCCCGAGGACAGCGTTATATCGAGGTAGAGGTGTATTATAAAGAAACTAATTTTTTGTTCCATGGTATGCCCACCAACTGTAGCAGTGCCATGTAACTGTGATCATTCAACCCCCTTATCCACTACCATAGTAGTGTATAAGAAAACTTCTCCATTAATATGATAGATCAGCCCAGATGTACTGAGCATGGAGTATGACATTTAAAAGACTTTTTTGGATTGTTGCTAGGGGTATTGGACACAAACTCATAGGATATTGCAGCTCTTATTGAGAATGTGCAACTGTGTTATTAGTGAGTTAATTTCAGATTACTTTAGTGTGTGATTTTTCATCTTGTTTGGGGCTAGTTTAAAACTTACAGATGTGTGTCCATTGTAAATTGTACAGTATCATATGTTATGAACTACGAGTCCCAACTTCAAAGGGCGTTGCACATTCAGGCAGTTTTATAATATTTTGTTAAAGCCAAGCTAAATTGATTCCCCATGACAGCAGTTTTAATGAGGCTCAATAAATAGTACAGTCTATAACCTCAGGCCAACTGCTAAGCAGAAGCCAAGAGCTGTGCTACAGAATTAGTGAACACATTACTGTGAAAGATGCTGGATCCTAGAGCAGTCTGAGTCACCCATTGCACTAGAGATGAAGCTCCGGTAAATCTAAATGAATATCCAAGGTGACAGGTGACAACTTGGTGCAGAACTGACTTTCTTTGATTTGACAGTGCCTCGATATGGTCTTAAGGCATTTAACTTACTAGCAACCAATTACATTTCTAGCTATCAAAGATTCGGTTTCCTTGCAGCCATTAACAGTGCTGTGTTGTGATTTCATATACAGTATGCATAAAAATTATTTTGTCTGTCTTCTTGCTTTTTATGGGCCTGAATTTGAGAAGTGCTGAGTGCCCACAACTCCCTTTGGAGACAGTGGGGGATCCAGGTGTTCAGTACTTCTCCGGATGATACCCCATTATTTTACCATCATATTGTCATTAAATTATTTTGCTAGGGAGGCAGTAGAAATGGCATTAGCTGCATTTTGATTTATCATGCACATGAAGATGCCCCTGCCATTGATTACAACTTCCATCACTAGACTATTTGTTCTTTAACCTTTAACTATAAGGAGTAAATTAAATTTGATTTGTTACCAGTCCTAATCTATAATTTTTCCCTGCCCATTTTTTATTTAAAGCATCCCTTGTTAACAAATATCTTCTTTTTTAATTTGGTGATGCTAATGCTCCTGAAACAGAGGGACTAAGAGCAGTGGCTGCAGCCAGGTGCAGTGTTGGTACATACTAACCAGCTTTCCCATATCATTCACCCACAGGCCCGCCAACAGGGGAGAGAGGGGCGCAAAGGGGGCAATTGCCCAGAGGCCTGGATGATTTAAAAGGGCCCGGGGGCACCTGGCTGCCGCCTCTGCTGCAGTAGCAGTGCAGCAGCTGGGCACCCCAGGACTTTTAAATCACCCGGGTGGGCTGCAGGGTTCCTAGGCACTCAGGTGGTGGTACCGGCGGCGGCGAAGGCAGCCAGGCGGGCATGTGGAAGCCCTGGCCATGCCGGAAGAGCGTGCCCAGCAGCGCAGCCGACAGCTCGCTGGGCACCAGCACCGCCCAAATGTCAGGCGGACCTTTCTAGGTGGCCCATTGACTGTTCTGTCCTGGGCCTCAGAATTGCTGTCGGCGGGCCTGTTCACCCAATATAGTTCATTGTGGACCTGTGACATCCCTGCTGAGCAGAAACAGCTAATTATGCTGAACTGTACTGGGATACAAATAATTGTCTACTGGGGACTGCTATGAGACCACCAGATCCTTTCACTTCTGATCTTGCTTAGATTTAAAACTAGGGATAAAAACTCCCAGCCTGGAGAATGAAGAAGAGGGCTAAAGTGGCTTTAATTCACCTTTGCACCTGCCCCATCCTGGGAGCCTGCTCTACAGAGAACTCCACAGATGCCCTGTCTATAGCTCACAGAACTCCCTGGAATGTCCTCAGCACTCCAGACTAAACAAACCCAATTTTTTAAATCTTCCCTCATAACTCATGTTTTTTAGATCTTTAATCATGTTTGTGGCTCTTCTCTGGACTTTCTCCAATTTGTTCACATCTTTCCTGAAATGTGGCCCCAGAACTGGACACAATACTCCACTAGAGGCCTAATCAGTGCAGAGTAGAGCAGAAGAATTACTTCTCGTGTCTTGCTTACAACACTCCTGCTAATACATCACAGAATGATTTTTGCTTTTCTTGCAACAGTGTTACACTGTTGACTCATATTTAGCTTATGGTCCACTATAACCTCCAGATCCCTTTCCGCAGAACTCCTTCCTAGACAGTCATTTCAGTATGTGTGCAACTGATTGTTCCTTCCTAAATGGAGTATTTTGCATTTGTCCTTATTGAATTTCATCCTGTTTACTTCTGACCATTTCTCCAGTTTGTCCAGATCATTTTGAATTTAATCCTATCCTCCAAAGTACTTGCAACCCCTCCCAGCATGGTATCATCCACAAACTTTATAAGTGTACTCTCTGTACCATTATCTAAATCATTGATGAAGATATTGAACAGAACCAGGCCCAGAACCGATCCCAGTGGGAATCCACTCGTTATGCCCTTCCAGCATGACTGTGAAGAACTGATAATTACTCTCTGGGAACAGTTTTCCAACCAGTTTTGCATCCACCTTATAGTAGCTCCATCTAGGTTGCATTTCCCTTGTTTGTTTATGAGAAGGTCATGTGAAACAGTATCAAAAGCTTTACTAAATTCAAGATATACCATGTCTACTGCTTCCCCCCATCCAGAGGGGTTGTTACCCTGTCAAAGAAAGCGATCAGTTTGGTTTGACATAATTTGTTTTAGACAAATCCATGCTGACTGTTACTTGTCACCTCATTATCTTCTAGATGTTTGCAAATTGATTGCTTAATTATTTGCTCCATTATTTTTTCGGGTACAGAAATTAAGCTGACTGGTCTGTAATTCCCCGGGTTATCCTTATTTCCCTTTTTATAGATTGGCACTCTATTTGCCCCTCTCCAGTCTTCTGGAATCTCTCCCGTCTTCCATGACTTTTAGAAGATAATCACTAATGGCTCAGATAAGTCCTCAATCATTTTCTGGAGTATTCTAGGATGTATTTCATCAGGCCCTGGCAACTTGAAGATACATAACTTGTCTAAGTTATTTTTAACTTGTTCTTTCCCTTTTGTAGCCTCTGATCCTACCCCATTTTCGCTGGCATTTACTATGTTAGATGTCTAATTGCTACTAACCTTTTTGGTGAAAACTGAAACAAAAAAGTCAATTAGCACTTCTGCCATTTCCACATTTTTTGTTGTTTTTCCTTCCCTCGAGTATCGGGCCTACTCTGTCTTTGGTCGTTCTCTTGCTTCCAATGTATTTGTAGAATGTTTTCTTGTTACCCTTTATGTCTCAGCTAGTTTAATCTCGTTTTGTTCCTTGCTCTTTCTAATTTTTTCCCTACAACTTGTGTTATTTGTTTATATCCATTCTTCGTAATTTGACCTAGTTTCCACTTTTTGTAGAACTCTTTTTTGAGTTTCAGATCATTGAAGATCTCCTGGTTAAGCCAGGGTGGTCTCTTGCCATACTTCCTATATTTCCTACGCAGTGGGATAGTTTTCTCTTGTGCCCTTAATAATGTCTCTTTGAAAAACTGCCAACTCTCTTAAACTGTTTTTCCCTTTAGGCTTGCCTTCCATGGGATCTTAACTACTAACTCCCTGAGTTTGCTGAAGTCTGCCTTCTTGAAATCCATTTTCTTTATTGTGCTGTTTTCCCTCCTTTCATTCCTTAGAATCATGAACTCTCACATTTCATGATCACTTTCACCTAAGCTGTCTTCCACTTTCAAATTCTCAACCAGTTCCTCCCTATTTGTCAAAATCAAATCTAGAACTGACTATCCCCTAGTAGCTTTCTCTACCTTTTGAAATAAAAAATTGTCTCCCATACATTCCAAGAATTTGTTGGATAATCTCTGCCCTGTTGTATTATTTTCCTTGTCAGCTTTGAGCAAATAGGGAATTACTTTTTCTAAGATATAGTATCAAACTATTATTGATAGCATCACAATGGTATTGCCCTGGCTTTTTGGCTGTTATTGTGGTTGGCCATGCATCTTATGAACTTCTTGACTTCCAGTAGTACTGCAAATGTGTAGCCTGTTAAATTGTCTCTTTAGATACACTTTTTACTCGTAACATTTAAAGGCTATACTTACAGGTGCAACCCAAATGTTGTTATATACTCCTTTTAACTTCTTCATAATTGCATTTCTAGAATGAGGATCAACTTAATATCTAGACATCTGGGGTTGAACAGGTTTTGTTGGAGAATTTATTGGAGGTCTCAGAGCACTCTCAGTGCGGATTTTGTTGACTTGTGTCATAGATTCAGAAGTTTTGAGGCCGAATGCATCTTAAGGCTATTTTTGTCATTGCAATTTTTTTATTTTGATTATGTACAGGAGTCAGTTTTGCATTTTATTGGGTAGGACTTCATTATCGAGTTTGTAGGCTTTATTGCTGTGTATTGATGTAAGGAGTTATGCCTTAGTATGATTCTGCACTTGTGTCTGATTTTACATAAAGGTTTATTTATCATTAAAGTCTCAGTTCTGTGTTTATCATTTGTACTTGCTGTAACCCATTGATAGCTTTCACTTTTAGGTCGTCTTGTTGTGGTGTCTCATGCTGCCTACTGCCACATCTGTGGACATGATTGCCTGATCATTGCACTCTGCCAGGTCACTGGAATAGCATTCACACTCAAGTACCTGGCTTCACAAGCGATGCTTCATATTTTGAGGTCCTCTGCTGCAGTCACAAGTGTTGGGGCCAATGATGTAGCTCCACTTGAGCTTTGCATCTCTAGACCTGCCAACTCCAGTGCAGAATTGATTAAGACAACTCCATATAGTTTGGGGCTGATCTATACTGGGTAGTAAGTGTTTGACTGGTGGGAGCCACAATGCACAAGTTACTGGGTTGTTCTCTACTCTTATTTGCCATAACTTAATGCTTGTCTGTTTGGGTGACAATATGAGGGGTTTAATGGTGTCAAGAAAACTTTGTCATGACTTCAGTTGACTCAGCTTTGGTGTTGTATCCTATAGGGGATATCTTGGATCTGTGCATTGCCTTGTGGGCTTGACTCTACTAGTGAGTTCCTGGTGTACATCAGGAGGGGCAATACCTGCGAGGATTTAGAGGCTGTTGACATGAGCGGTGTTAAGTACAGAGTCTAGCTTCTTTGTGTGAGGGTATCGTGCCCACACTGCACAAACGTATTCAGCAGGGGAGTAGCAAAGTGCCAGTGCTGTTGACCTCAGAGTGAATGGGTCTGCATCCCAGTTTGATGTAACCAGCTTGCTGAGATTGTTCTTTCAACTGCTAAGCTTTGGCTTTAGTTTTCTTGATGTGAGTGTCCAGAATGCATATCAATGTACTAGAACTTAACCCTAACCCTAACCTTTCAACACCTTCCTCCCACTCATCCAATCCAGACAACATGGGAACGGTATTTTATCTAAACAAGGGTGGGGGGGGGGGGGGATGAGATCTCTCCTTGAGTGAGTAGAGGCAGTCACCCTCTGGAATTGGTGCATCAGCCAATCTGTAACCCTATCAGCAGCATAATTACCTGGGGTGCAAAACTCCCTAATGGACAGTCTGACCAGACATTTTTCCATCAATCACAAATGGGAGATTCACAGTTTGGGTTCTCAACAATATCTTCACCCAATGGGAACACCAGCCTAGGATCCATTTGCCCCAGGGGCAAACGGGAAACCTCATCTCCAGAGCAGCCCTGGCCAAGGGCTCGATGGGAGATGCCTTCCTGATGTCATGGAAGGATCTCCTGGGGTATACCTTCTCTCCCATTCCATTGATACCACAAGTTCTAAAGAAGATCCATCAAGATAGAGCTTGAGGCATCCTGATTGCTCCCAACTGGTGAACACAATTCTGGTTTATGGATCCATGGAAGCTAGCAGTTTGACCACCCATGAACATCCCTCCATTGCTGCCCTTTCTAACACAGCACTGGGGTAGGTTCAGGCACCCCAATCAGGGACTGCCGTAACTCACAGCTTGGTATTTGGATGGGCATTGGAAATAGAGGGCTCAGGTTCCAAAAGGGTGCAATGCGTCCTTAACCAAAGCAGAAAAGACTCTATAAGGTGTTGTTACTCATGAAAATGGAAGTGTTTCTCCTCTTGCACTCACTAGCTCCATTTGTCTCTGGAATCTGCCAGGATCCTTGCTATCTTAGCGTATCTACTTACCTTGAACTCTTTGGGTCTTATGCTCAGTTCTCTGCAAGTGCATTTAGCAGCGATCAGCGCTTTTCATCCTCCAGAGGATAACCATATGATCTTCAATCATTCTGTCAGAACTAGACTTCTGAAGGGGCTTCTCAGATCCTTTCCACCATTGGTGAAGTTTGCACATCAGTGGGACCTCAATTTTGTTCTATCATCTCTCAGTAAACCTCCCTTTGATATCCACATGCTCTATGGCCCATCTGTCTATGAAGGCAGTCTTTCTAACAGGCTTTCTAACAGCTATAACATCAGCTAGAAGAGTCAGTGAGCTGTGGGTGCTCATGGCAGACCTACCATATACTGCCTTCTATAAAGAAAAGGTCCAGTTATGCCACCACCCTTGATTCATGTGAGTCAGGTCATCCACTTACCATTATTTTTTCTTTAAACTACATGCCTTGGAGAAAGAGCGTAGGCTGCATTCTCTGGACATCCAAAGGGCTCTGGCCTTTTATCTATAAAGAACAAAGGACATTAGAACAACACCTAAGCTATTTGTTCCATAGCAGAGTGATCAAGGGGTCAAGCTATATCTGCATAGAGACTTTGTAAGTGGGTCTCGAATAATATTACAGTTTGTTACCAACTAAAGGACCTTCGCAACCAGAATGGCTCTCAATTTGCAATTTTGGGTGTCTGAGATTTTTATTTTATTTTTTGTCTTTTTTCGTTATGTCTAATCTGAATATTGTGTGTTTGTCCACATCAGACAGCAAGTACCAGGGCGGTGACAGCATGGCATAATTTGTGCATTTTCTCTGTGCAGTGAGGAGGAATTCTTCATATCATGCATGGATCATTTACGTTTTTCTACAGTGACTCCATAAAGTCAGAATACGTGTAATAGAAAAGGAAAATAAAAACTCTTTGTAGCCTGCTTTATAATCCACAAGTGGATCTGACCGTAACAACAAGCAGTGACTGTAGTGCTCCAGAATTCATAAGTGGTTCTGAAAATATTTAGTTGCTAAATATAGCAATGAGAGAGACAACAACAAAAGATGCAATTGTGGAACATTCAGGGTAGATTAGGCAGGGAATAATAATAAAATGCTCCTTCAGGTAGTACCATAAGAGCTCTCCAGACTTTTGTCAATTTAAGGGAGAGAGAGGTAAGGCAGGAGATAGAGGCAGATGTGACCGTGAAATTAGTAAGAGAAAGGCAGATAACTGCAATCAAAGATGCAGCAGCAGTAGCAGCACAGGGTGATGCAGGGCAGCAAATTGCAAAAGCAGCTCTCTTTCCTCCGCTTCCCAGTAAATAGACAACAATTAGTCCTGTCTTTTTCCTCAGCCTCAAGATTATCACTCGAATAGCAACTACCAAAAACCACAGCTGCCTCATTCCTCTACAAATGCATTCTTTGAAATACAATGGGTGTGTTTCAGGAAAAGTATTAACCATCCACTGAGATCATCAGTATTGGTGGCATCTGTTTAGCTTAGACTATAGGACATAGCCTACCAATGTCAATGGTTCTGAGTCAGACATCTCCTCTGACTCATAATATTAAAGGTGTTTTTATTGCTATGTGCATAGATGAGTAGACGTGGATTTTGAAAGCCAAAAATAAGCAGAGGTACAGAAGCATCTGTTGCAGCAGGAGGAAATTTAAGTTATTTTCATAACTGTGGTGTATGTGTTTTATCTTATATCTCTTAATAAAATGTTTAGGGAACTCTCACCAATGGTGATTATGGTCATAGGTACTGTAGCAGATTTTCTCTTACCAAAATAGCCTCATTCCCTGTGTAAACCCTAGGTTGGCATACCTCTTAACCTGCTGAGTAGGGCTAGTAAAAAAATTTCAAATTGCGAAATTTTCTAATTGGAAAAAAGGGAGACGTGTTTCATAAAAAAAAATTGATTTTTTAATTTTTTAATTTTTTTTATTAATTTTATTGGCTCTACTGCTAAGACTTAATGCTCTGTTCTACCCTATGTAGAGTCTTATACCACTTTACTCACTGTTGTACCTGACAGGTTTCAGAGTGGTAGCCGTGTTAGTCTATATCAGCAAAAACAACAAGGAGTCTTTGTGGCACCTTAGAGACTAACAA
>NW_020664409.1:82266218-82299426 GCF_002925995.2 Terrapene triunguis
CCAAATACATTTGTTAGTCTCTAAGGTGCCACAAGGACTCCTCGTTGTTTTGTTGTACCTGAGTATTTGCCAGTAGTGCATTAAGCTATGTGACATAATGTATGACATACGTAATTCATTCTCTCTCTCTCCCCAGAGGGAGAATTGGTTGTGCAGTGTAGTATTTTATTCTGGTATGATGTTTTTTGTTTTTGTTTTAATATATATGCTGCAGTTTGTTAGAGAAACCTACTTCGAAGAAGTGCCCCTTGGTGTGGAAGGTGGTGAGGTTTGTGATGGTCTTTGGTTCCTTGGTATTCCACAGTCTCAGGCTGGCCCTGTCTCCTGCATAGAAGAGCTTTACCCTTTTGGTAGGATGTTCTATTGTGCCTGAGGAGAGCAGCTGACCATGATCTTCATCCCAGAGCTTTAAGCGACCTTTTAGACATGCTGGGTCCAGGCCATTGATCTCCTTAAAGACAAGGACCAAGACCTTGAACTTGACTTGATATTCTATGGGAAGCCAGTGTAAAGACTGGAGGACAGGTTTCATGGGAAAGACCTAAAATGAGAGAGAGAGAAAAATTATTCCTTCAGGAAACCTGAAATGCTGTGGGATTAATTCCTTTAGTGTGAGTAACTTTCCTTAACTTCAGTTTCATGATTCTTAATTTCTGATGTAAATAAAAGGAGTGAAAGGTCACTAAATGTATGCAGAGCACAAGAGACTTTGCAAATAAATTTAGTGACATCCCTCCAAATGGAAATATGTGAAACATATATATTGGTTATTTTAAAGTATATCCACTTTTAATGGATTGTGTTACTGTAACTATAAATAGCATAAGTACAAATAAATATTATTACATTGGAGCTTTGAGATGCTAATATATTATCCACTTCAGTTTAATGATTTCACTTCCAGTTTGTGTAAATAGCTGTTTTGTTGTACCAATATCCTAAAAGTATGTTGAATTGGATATTTGTGCCACATAAAGATACCTATAGGGTTATAGGAACTTTCGGCTTAAAGAGCCCTACATATTTTCTGACAGGAAAGGGGTTAAAATACTTCCCGAATGGCCAGCTGCTCCTGCTAATTGGGATTGGTAGTTCTGCGGGTTCTCCCAATAGGAATCCTATTAAGTCTCATTAAAAGCAACTCTTAGATCCCATTGACAGCTGTCTTTTAGAGGGGTGGAGTACTGTGGAGCAGCGGTGTTAGCTTCCACTAATAAACCCAGTTTTCAATGCCCCATCCCTCAAATTTTGCAGAAACAAAATAATCCCCCCTAAAATTGCATATTCCATATTTCATGCCAAGGTAGAATTATATTAGAAGCTTGCGGGGTGGGGAGAAGGCAGAGAAGCAGAGCCATTTTGAAGCTGTGGTCTTCAAATCATTTTCATGCCTTTGGATTTTTGAAAAATTTCCTGACATTTTTTGGGGGGCTTATTGTAGCTCCTACGCACCTTGGTCTACAAATTCCAGGTTTGTATTGTTTTGTAGGCCTTGCTGAGGATAAGTGCCTTTTCTAGCTGACTGATGGGGGAATTAGATAATATATGCAATTTGTAGTCCAATGTACATATTTTACACTAAAGTAGACATGGAAGAGTTAATTGTGGGTCATTAATGAAGGAGGAGGCAGTGGAGGAAGCAATCTCTATCCCTTCTTAGGTGGAGTAGAAACAAAGCCAGGAAGTACCCAACTGAAGGCCAAGTAAGCAAGGAACAATTGGGAAAGTGACTGTCATGCTTTCTAGCATGGTGAGGCAGCTGGCAGTGTCTCCCCTGTGGGTATGCTGCAGGAGCCCAGAGTAAGACCAGGGATATATAGTTTAAACTGCAAATCTCTTTATTAGATATATAACAAGATGGCTCCTACAGACTCAGAACATGCAGACCCTAAGGCCAGGTCTACACTAACCCCCTAATTCGAACTAAGGTACGCAACTTCAGCTACGTGAATAACGTAGCTGAAGTTCGAAGTACCTTAGTTCGAACTTACCTCGGTCCACACGCGGCAGGCAGGCTCCCCCGTTGACTCCGCGGTACTCCTCTCGTCTAGCTGGAGTACCGCAGTCGACGGCGAGCACTTCCTGGTTCGACTTATCGCGTCCAGACAAGACGCGATAAGTCGAACCCAGACGTTCGATCGCTCGCCGCCGAACTACCGGGTAAGTGTAGACCTACCCTAAGTGAGTCTGCCTCATGTGAGAGACCCCTCTCAGTGGGAGGCCCTCTGGTGATTACATGACTACCTTTTAAAGAGACAATACCACAGTATACTACAATGACCATCTTGGTCTTTTATTAGTTAAAGACAGTTTTGTTTATTTTCCCTCCTTTAAGCAAGCCATCCCTTGTGAACCAGGTTGAAGTTACCTTAGTCCTGACTCTTTGTACATTCTTCCAGGTGAGAGGAATGCAATACACAGGAGCGCATGTGCTTTAAAATGTGCATGTGCCCAAACCCAGTAATTTCTTGTTACCTTTAGCTATAGTCCAAGCCAAGGGTTTCCTCTTGCTCGTTCAGCCTGCCTGTTCTCCCTCCCCTCCTTTGAGAGCCTGTGGTTAAGCCAAGCCTTCTAGTGTTGTTTGGCCTTAAAGGGGCAGGGCATTTTCTTGTAGGTTTTTTCTTTTAAAATAAATTGCACTGCATATTTATATGAACTCATCCCAGACATGCAGAATCCCTCACTTGTATCCTTTTTCTCAGGAGGATAAGGCTTTCGAAGCAGGACAACATGGAAAGAGAAAAAAAAATCATTAGCTTTACCTACTACTGTTGTAAGTGGCTTGTCATAATGTGCGCACACACACATATATAACTATAAATATATTATGATGTTCTTTGTGGAATATTCTGACACTACTAAAGATAGATGGACTGTGCAATGTTTGCATCTGTATTGATAAAACAAGCAAATGATTTTTGCAATCTGTGGTGCCAGAAATCAAATAATCAGTAATCAGGTGCTTGATAATCAGAATTACTGTTCCATAAAGAGTTAAAAAATGCAGTTGTTTTTTATATCAAGAATTTCATCCTAGAACAGCTTTGCTTTCTTACTAGTTATTATCTTTTTAAAAGGCAGAGCCATTATGACTAGGGGTACTCCATCTCCTAAAGAGTTCAAAACATGCATGATGCAGACCCAAGGACTGTTATGATGTATTAGCTCTTGAATTTATAGTGGCGTGCACAGTATAGATATCTGGATGGTTTAAAAAAATCATTTTTTTTCCAAGCAGGTAATTGCATTGGGAGCAAGATATTCATTCTTTAAATAAGATTTTGGAATTAAAATAGTGTCCCCACTTGGGTTTTTGTTTTTGTTTTCCTGCACTTGCATTTTTAGTACATTTTGGTTTTTTTTTTTATTAAAGGAATGAAAAAACACTAAAAGTCCGGAACATATTTTTGTGTCTGTGGCTAACTCAGCCATTGTATTAAGGAAATTTATAACACAATTTTTTGACTTTAAGAATAGGATCAGATGCAAATTGCAGTGCCTGCTGCATCTAATAACTTTATCGCATCGTGATTTCCACCATAAAGGATTCAGTCTTTTGCAGGGGGGAGTCTTTTTCTAATGGTTTAAAACAATGAATTTACTGCATTCTCTGGACTGCTGAAAGACAAACAGAGGACATAGCTGAGTGAGAATATGAAAAGGGGGATTGAACTGAATGGTCATTAGCTGTTGTCTAGAAAAACTAGGGTAGTCACTAGCAGAGGGGAAGATTTCTAAACAAACAAACACACCAAACAAATTAAATTAGACACTCAGCACGATAATGTGGTTGTAAATAGAAGAGTGCAGTCTGGACTTCAGAGTGCCTGAACGGTAACAAGGTTCCAAGTGAGGATTCATCCCTCATTAAAAGCATCCTCTGGGATATAGAATGGACACTGAAGAAACTAAGTCAGTCCAATGTGGGAAATGTTCTTTTATCTAGATGAAAACAGAAGGAATATCTACCTTGTATGGCAGACAAGCTGGGTTTCCTTTCAGAGGGAGGGACTCTGAAAGCAACTGAAATTACTAGGCAAAACTAGGGAAGACATAATGGGTGCCATATAAAGGAAGACATCAGAATTTGAGATTGCAGATGGGATAGTTATGGAAGAATGTGAAAACTAAGGAGAAGAGTAGAGGGGAAATGTCTATGGAGTCATGTACCTAGTAACAACAATAGGAGTAATGCATTTTATTAATATTGCCCTCCAGGCTGCTGTAGTTCATGCCTGGACTAGGGACAATGTAGAATGGCCCACAAAATTAGGATGCTCCCGTCTCTCCTGTGCCAAACAGATCTTGGATGATGGAGAGAATAAGTATATGGAGATATACCTACCTCATAGAGCTGGAAGGGACCCTGAAAGGTCATTGAGTCCAGGCCCCTGCCTTCACTAGCAGGGCCAAGTACTGATTTTGCCCCAGATCCCTAAATGGCCCCCTCAAGGATTGAACTCACCACCCTGGGTTTAGCAGGCCAATGCTCAAACCACTGAGCTATCCTTCCCCCCTGAATCTGACCCAAAATGTATTTAAAGTGAGCGTATATAAATGTAAGAAAAACTAGTGTTACTAAATGACAGTGCTTTTGACTTAGTAGGCATAACTAAAACCTGGTGGGATGGTTCTCATATCTTGAATGTCAATATAGATCTCTATTGATGGGTAAATTACCAGAACGATGACAAATACTCAGCAAGATTCAAAAGGGGTTATGCGGATACCAAGAATATCCAGAGATACAACAGTTAATACTTAAATTCTGGAAGGGATATTAAACCTCATGCTTCAGGGTTTAAACCAGTCTCTAACTATTGGGGATTATGATGAGCCCTAATGGGAGGAGGCATGGGCAGATTACCCCACATCTGTCTAAGTGAGGTTTCTATCCCCTTTCTTGAGGCACCCGGTGCTGGCTATTGTCTGAGATGAGATACTGGACTACATGGACCATGGGTCTGATCCAGTCTGGCAGTTCCTATGTTTTTAGAATTTCTGTGCAAAACTCTGTAATTTCTCTGAAAAAGAACATAAAGCTAGGTCAGTAATCTCTGGCAGAGTTACAAAGTAAGAGAACACAGAATGAATAATAAATCAGATTTCCATAATGCATTTTCATTCACTACCTTGCAAAATCTTACTTGCAAAGTAATTTGGATTGTCTTGGGTATAAATGCTGCCCATTGTAGACTGAGAACTGGCTGAAGGACTGTAAATGGAGTAATGATGAACGGTTTACGGAGTTGGCGGGAGGTGTCAATGAATAACCCACAGGGCTTTTAGGTCCAATCTTATCTGTCATCTTCCTTCAAGATACAGAAAGGAGTCTCAGCTGCTTCCATCTCCCCTCCCTGGAACTCTGAGATCTCTCTGCTGTTCTGGGATCCCCATGAGTAGAGGGAAGGCACTGTGTGCGGATGCCCTGTAGAGAACTGGCCTGGTCTGCACCAAGGATTGGAGGGGTGTGAGGTAATGGAAAGCCACTTATGTCCTTTATGCTCCCACTTCCCAAGCGGCAGAGGTTAGGCATGCCTGAGGATCTAGTACCAGTGATTTAACTTACTGTCTGTTTTAGGTACGTATGAGACCCCCATTACCATAATATCTTAGCACCTCACAGTGTTTAACGTATGTCCTCACAACATCCCTGTGAGGTGGAGAAGTGCTATTATTCCCATTTTACAGATGGGAGATTGAGGCACAGAGAGACTAAGTGATTTGGCTGAGGTCACACAAGGGGTCTGTGTTAGAGCAGGGAATTGAACCCAGGTTGCCTGGCATAAGTTTCAGGCTATGCCCTTGGCTGCTGGACCATCCTTCTTCCCAGCTCATGAGAAAACAAAGTATCTCTTAAATAAAGACAGGGAAAGTATTGTCCTTTTAAACCCGTTTTAAAATGTGAATGGATGGAGCTATCTGAATGATCTTCAGTAAAAATGAAATTTTTATTGCTGTTCTTTGTAGGTGGGTGCACTCGTACCGAATAAAAGTTTGCAGTTTCAAACTGCTGTCATGCTGGTGTCTGTAGCTTTTTCTAACACAGTAGGCTGCCAATATAAGAATGAAATTGATGTGATAAACATGCACATCTGCACTTGCTATTTCATTTGTAGGATTTATTTTTGACACATTTCATTGCTCTCTCAGAGTGATAAAAAATCGCAATTAATCCTTAAAATGGAGGAAAATACAGACAGCTTCCCCAGAATTGGAATGTGGAATAAGAATCTTATTCTGAGAGTTTCACAAGCCATATTGTGCTCAAGACACTTGGTGTATGTATAATAATATTAGGTTAAGATTTTCAAGCAACCCAGAAGCCTAATTCTCGTTACAATTAATGGAAGATGGGCATCCATACCATAAGCAGTTTTGAAAACATTATGAGCCTTACACATTTCCTAGATGTAGAGAGATTCTGGGAAGGCTGGTCAGAAATAGTATTTTGTGCCCCCTGCTCCTCAAATAAACCTTCATTTTTTCTAAACTTTTCACAGTTTTTTTATTTTTCATTTAAATGAAAAATTGCTATTCAAAACAATGTTTAGATTTCAGTATTTTGGTTTATGTGGATGTTTTACACTTCTTTCTCTTCCCCTCACCCCACTTTTTTTCCAGTGGAAAAGGGAGGGGGAAACCCAATAAAAATAATTTTGAACGTATGAAAAATAAAAAAATTCAGCTACAGTGTTCCACAAAAATATTCCTATGGTTTGCAAAGCCATTTTAAAAAAAGATCCCCCCTCCCCATTAAAAAAAAATCAACCAACTCCAATTTAGGGACATTTTATAAGAAGGGAATAAGGAGCTGTTTCATTTGCACTGGCAGTCAAATATAGCCAAGAAAATAGGCCTGGATGCACAAAAGGCGTTAGGCCCCTAAGTCCCAGCTTTGAGACCACTGCATAAAAGTCCTGCTGAACCCTATAGGTGCCTCAACTTACTTGGTAATAGGATTGCCAACTTTCTAATCGCAGAAAATGGAACACCTTGGCCCCGTGCCCTGCCTTGCCTCTTCTTTGAGTCCCCCCCACTGACTCCACACCCCCGTCACTCACTCTCCCCCCAGGGGCGGCTCCAGGCACCAGCGCACCAAGCGCATGCCTGGGGCGGCAAGCCGCAGGGGGCAGCCTGCCGGTCGCTGTGGGAGCGGCAGTCAGGGAGCCTTTGGCGGCATGCCTGCGGGAGGTCCGCTGGTCCCGCAGCTTTGACGGCAATTCGGCGGCGGGTATGCCAAAGCTGCGGGACCGGCGGACTTCCCACAGGCATGCCGCCAGATCCGCATGACCAGTGGACCTCCTGCAGGCGCGCCGCCGAAAGCTGCCTAACTGCCGTGCTTGGGGCAGCAAAATACATAGAGCCGCCCCTGTCTCCCCCACCCTCGCTCACTTTCACCGGCTGAGGCAGAGGGTTGGGGTGCGGGAGGGGGTGAGGGCTCTGGCTGGGGGTGCAGGCTCTGGGGTGGGGCTAGGGATGAGGGGTTTAGATGCAAGTGGGGGCTCCGGGCTGGGGCAGTGGGTTGGGGTGTGGGAGGGGGAAAGGGTGAGGGCTCCAGATGGGGGTGTGGGCTCTGGGGTGGGGCTGAGAGATTTGGAGTGTGGGAGGGGCTGGGGCAGGGGGTTGGGGTGTGGGAGGGGGTATGGGCTCCAGGCTGGGAATGCAGGCTCTGGGGTGTGACTAGAACTTAGGGGTTCAGGGTGTAGGAGGGGGCTCTGGGCTGGGCAGGGCAGGGCAGGGGGTTGCGGTGCAGGATGGGGTTTGGGGTATGGACTCCGGGAGGGAGTTTGGGTGTGGGAGGGGGTGATGAGTGCAGGCTTCCAGGAAGTGGCCAGATGTCCATCTGGTTCCTAGGCGGGCCAGGGAGTTCTGTGCACCCACAGGCAGTGCCCTTGTAGCTCCCATTGGCCATGGCTCCTGGCCAATGGAAGCTGTAGAGCTGGTGCTCGGGGTGGGGGCAGTGCGTGGAGTTGCCCTGGCTGTGCCTCCACCTAGGAGCCAGAGGGACATGCCAGCCACTTCCCAGGAGCTGGGCACGGAGCCTGCCTGCCAACCGGACTTTTAACGTTCTGGTCAAAAACCGGACATCTGGCAACCCTTCTTGGTGACTAAGTTTCTGCTGTAAAAGTTCCTACCTCTGAGCATGTGCACTGCTGCTTCCTTCTAAGCATCTGGGTGCCTATCTCCCACCTAAGCCCCAGAGTGATTCACAAACTTAGGGAAGACAGTGTCTGGCCACCTAAGTGGCATGTAGGGCCTGAGTGGTAGGTGCTTCTGAGCACTCCTACTGGATTGGGCCCTTTTGGCGAATTCATGCAAAACATCCTGAGGGGCAGGGGAGAGGAGTACCTCCCTCTTAACTTTTAGTTCACTGATTAGGAGACCCCCCCTCCAGCTCAAGTAGCCCTCCACGTGAGGGCTAGAAGGGATTTGAACAGGGATATGCTTCCTGTCATGTAAATGCCCTAATCACTGGGCTATGGGATACTCTGGTATGAAAATCCCTCAATCTCTCCTATTGAAGCTGTTGCACTCTGGATAAATAACGAACCATTTTGGCCACAACGAGCAAGAGAGCACACAAGTATGGGAATGACTCTATAGCCCGATGGTTGGACAATCACCAGGGACGGGGGAAACCTGGGGCCCAATCTCCCTGTTCCAATGACTTTCTAATTATTTATCCAGACTGCAACAGCTTCATCAGGAGAGACGGAGGGAGTCTCACATCAGAATATCCCATAGCCCAGTGGTTACAACACTCACCTGAGAGGTGACAGAGCCCTCTTCAAATCCCTTCTCCCCCTGAGGTAGAACCAGGGGTCTCCCAGAGCCCAGGTGAGTACCCTAATCACTGGGCTAAAGTTATGAGGGAAGGCCTTGTCCTTTCCGTTGACTTCTTGTTCAGTGGCATAGGCACTAACTCTAGAAGAGGATTCACCACTCAGAATTGCTGTCAGAGATAGACACCTTCCTACAGCCTGGATTTAGCTGAGAGAGATGGGGCTTGGCACAGACCCCAGTGGTTGGTATCTCTGATTGGATTTTAGGCAGTTCCCTGCTTAGCATACTGGCTTTTGTGAATCACAGTTTAAGGGCATGTCTACACTTACCGGTAGATCGGCACTGCGACAATCGATACAGTGAGTGTTGATTTAGCGGGTCTGGTGAAGACACGCTAAATCGATGGGAGAGCACTCTCCCATCGATTTGTGTACTCCACCTCCCTGAGAAGCATAAGGGAAGTCAATGGGAGATGCTCTCCCATTGACACAGCGCAGTGTAGCCACTGCGCTCGGTAAGTGGATATAACTACGTCAACTTCAGTTACGTTATTCACGTAACTGAAGTTGCGTAAGTTATATCGATTTACCATGGTAGTGTAGACCTGCCCTTAGGCATGTTATCTCTCCTCCTTCATTGTGTAGGGAGTCTAGGCACCTAACTCAGGCTTTGGGAGTCGCAGTGATTTTCTAGGTATCTAAAAGTTAGGCACTGTGATGCACAGTTTCACAGCGCTTAACTCCTTTTTGTGCATCCAGGCCATAGTGATCAAAAATTGTTACCATGCAAAGTATTTTGTTGGTCTGTAGTATGTGGAATGAGACATTGGCCTCAGTCTAGTTCCTAGTAGACAGATGAATAGAGATAATAGAAAGCTGTTTAAAAAGAAAGTGAGTAATCCACAGCATGTAGAAAAAGTTAGGTCATGACTGTCCTACCACAGACCTGACTGTCCAAAATTGGAAAAAATTATCAAATGTATTCTCATTGCTAGAATCTACCATTAAGTTATAGATTCAGAACATTTCAGTCATTACTGTACCATAGTGCTGGGAAGGGGTCACCAGATGGCACTGTTACACATGGTCTGAATTCTTTTTTTCTTAGTGAGAGGGCAAGTTTTTAGTTTTGGAAAAAATGCTGTCTTTTCTGATGTCGTTCTTTACGGGAACTATGGCAAACAGCAAGGAAGTTTCCTCACTGCCTTAACCTCTCTAACTAGAGTAAGTTCTTGACACAGAGCTGCTCCCTGGGAACCAGGTGTCAGTGACTGGGATGTAGGTGGTTGTGTCAAGTGATTGGAGCAGGCATCAGTAGCCAGGTGCTGGAGTCAGGTGTCGGAGCCCAGGTCAGAACTGGAGTCAGAAGGCAGGAATCGGAGCTGAGGGTCAGAACAGGGTTACCGGAAGTGAGCAAGACAGGGCTGGAAACAAGCAGCAGAAGAGCTATCACAGCTGTGGGCAAATACTTTGCACAAGCTACTGAACTGTTGCTGGACTTAAGAGCTGGTCTGCTGACTGTTCCAACCTAACAGGCAGTGTAGCCAGTTAGGTAGCCTACTACAGGCCAGCTGCACTTGTTATGTTGCCTGGAGACTGTCTCTGCTGCAGTCCCTGCTTCCAGACTGGTTCTGCTGCAGGCCCTGATTTCAGACACCAGGCATTAGTATTGGGCTGAGAATCCTAAAGGAGGGGCTTACCTACATTCAGTTTGTTTGCTGTTCCAGGGGTGGTGTGTGTGTAAATAACACAAGTTACACTAAGAATATACCCAAACTCCTTATCGCTGGTTTTTTCCTCCACTGGGAAGCTGATTTGCAAGGCTCCCGACATCTGCTATTGCTCTGCAAAAGGGCACACTAATAATTAGGCTGGCATACAACAGTTCCTTGGCTAGTGCACTTATTCGTGTTGCCTTAAGTTCCTGTCTCTAATCACTTGTCGTGTTCTGCCAGGTTCCTCCCCCCAACCCCACTTCTCTTCCTATTCTCCATGTGCCTTGTATATAATTAAATGTATGTTTTCTTTATTGTTTTTACAGTTTTCCTTTCAGTTGACTTTTCTGTAATTTTCATCTTTGTAACTACGTAAAGATTTGCTGAAAAGCTCTGAACTCTATTTTGTATAAACAAACACGTTTTTTCAGTTGGTATTGTGGGCTAAAAAAGAAAGTAGAAAAAGTTAATTCTTCTTTGAGTGCTTGGTCATGTCGATTCCATTCTAGGTGTGTGCGCGCCCACGTGCACAGCTGGCGGAGACTTTTGCCTTAGCGGTACCCGTCCTCTGGATTGCCACGCTCACAGCACGGTACATCAGACGCCACTGGCCCTGCACCTTCTCAGTTCCTTCTTACCACCCATGGTGGTCAGTCAGAGCGCCTTCCTTGCTCGTCAAGGACTTGCGGTTACTTCCTTTGGACTTTGTGCCTTCCAGCTTTGTATATAGTTATCTTTAGTGTTAAGTACGTGTTAATTGTAGTAGTTAGTGTTAGTCATTAGTTCCCAGCCAGACTTTGCCCCTGGCAGGGCATGCCCCAGTCTCCGGGCTTTAAGCCCTGCGATTCCTATAAAAGGACCTATGCCTGTTAGCAACCCCCACGGCAGCTGTCTCAAGTACCTGGGGGAAGCGCACGTTAAAGAGTGGTGCCACATTTGTAAGAACTTTAGGCTTTGCATGCAGAAGGAGAGAGACATCTGGCTTAGAGCCCTCCTTATGGAGTCTGCCCTCTGCCTGGCGTCCGAGCCCTCTCGGCACGAGTCTCCCAGAATCTCAGCATCGGCGTGAAGTGCAGCACCGGGACCCTCCTGGCACCGCTCCACCTCACCAGTGCCGAAGGAAAGGGGCAAGAAGCACGGTTCCCCGGCACCGACGAAAAAAGGTCCAGTCGGCTTTGAGCAAGGAGCCGGACCCAAGCTGCCTGCCTACACCGGAGCCCTGTGGTCGGTCCTCCCCGGTCAGGGCTGTCAGCCCGACAAAAGGTCCTCCTTCAACTTCTGCGAGCGGCACTTGACCTACTCCCCTGCCGGCACCGACGCTCTCGACAGCCCCTCTGTGGTCTCCAGAAGGGGGATCCTCCGGTATCGAGGGCCACTTCAGCCTGTCACCTCGGCCTCAGAGGCGGGACTAGGCATCGGAGCTGACATCGGTGGCAGCTGGTCAGTGGCAGCCAGGTTCCAGTCATGGCGATGCCCCCCTCGGTCCATTCGTCAGCCGCCGCCACAGAACAGTGACCGCCGGCACCGTGCCTGACACCGGAGAAACACCCGGTGGCCAAACTTCAAGAGTCTGTGCTTACCCCCAAGCCATCCTCCCCAGTGGAGGAGGAGACACTGGCCTCCCCGAGCCCAAATAGTGCTCCTCGTTCTCCCCCGATGAGGCAGTTGTGGGCCCATCCAGCATTAGCCCGTCTGATGACTTTAAGAACTACCAGACTTTGCTCTGGCGGGTAGCCGACAACCTGGGCTTGAAAGTGGAGGAGATGGCTGAACAGGAGGACACTCTGTTTAATGTCCTGTCAGCCTCGACCTCTGCCCGTTTAGCGCAGCCGGTGCATGAAGGAGTCCTCAAAATTGCCAAGGCAATTTGGTAGACGACCTCCTCCATCCAGCCCACCTCAAAACGAGCCGAGAAAAAAGTACTTTGTTCTGGCTAAAAGTTTTGAATATCTTTATGCCCACCCGCCCCCCAGCTGGCTGGTGGTTTCAGCAGCCAATGAAAAAGAGAAGCAGGTGCACTCTAGTTCCACCCCAAAAAACAAGGAGGCCAAGTGGCTGGACTAGTTTGGAAGAAAAATTTATTCAACGGCAAGTCTACAGTTTCGGGTGGCAAACCACCAGACCCTCCTGGGCCGCTATAACTTTAATTTATGGGACACGCTCCATAAATTTAAGGAGTCCCTCCCGCAGGAAGCAGGCCCAGGAGTTTGGCACTCTGGTGCAGGAGGGCACCTCGGCGGCCCGCTGCACCCTGGAAATGGCATGTCTTGAAATAAAGCAATAAACAAATAAAATAAACTGTACAGTGTTTTCCATTCCACTCTGCATGGGAATGGCATGACTTTGCAAAAACAATAGCATGAATGGGAAGTTTTGCCAGAGTATAGCTACAAATAAAACAATTTCCCATTCTTCTTTATGAATGTGAGCCTACTGTAAAAATCTTATCTGTAAGGTGCAACATTCTGACTCTGAATGGGCAGCAAAAAAGCATGTAGAAAGGAAATGCACAGACAGCTGAAACTTAGATTCTTAACCAGAACCGTCAACTAGGGAGCCTTTCTGCATATATTTATTTTATTTTATTTAATCTATTCTTGAATGTAATTAATTACTCACTTGTCCATCAGCCTTTACTAGCAACCCCCTATTGTCCTGACCACAGTTTCCACCCTAAGGAACAACTTCTGTATCAAATTTCTATTGCTAATCAGAGCACTTTTCCCACTACAATTAGGTGCTAAAGGATAAATCTGCTCCTCCACTGGGTGCATTCAGAATTCCATGAGACTGATCTCTTCATGTTTGCCCATATGCCTCCTCCCAAGCAGTCTCTGCTATGGAACTTTGTTCTTTCCAAAATGTTGTTCCCATGGTACCTTCCCAAACTAATGCTGCAATATTACTACAATGTGCATGGAGATTTCTTAAACTGTTGCCACTACTTCTCTCCAGGAGAGAAATTCTATCTCTGTAGAGGACTCCAGATAAAACAATGCATGCAAGCATTGAAATTAACAACCTGCCAGAAGATCATTAGAAAGTTGATTAGGACTAGAACTAGCACTTCATGGGCTCAGCCCTGCTCTCATGACTCAAGTGAAAACATGATTGTGTCCTAGATCACCATCTGTGAAAGCCAGCTGCTCAGTCCTCTGCTTCTGTGACTTTTCTATTTAGTTCATTAGAAGATATTTGACCCTGATTTATATATACATATATATGTAAAATACAAAAATATGTGTGAGAGGTTCTAAGATGGAAAGGGACAGAGATGGGGTTTGGATCCAGATTCTAAGAAGGAAAAGGATACAGAATCGAGAGTGGCTGCCATACCCTCTGCCTAGAGAGAGAATGTGGAAGTGTAACCCACACTTGTGCAGTGTGGTACTCTAGTTAATGGCCATACATAGATGTTGATGAAACATCTACAGCTAACAGACCTGGATCTCTTAGGAGCGGTCTTTGTAGTGCTATATCAGCTTAGAAACCAGAATAGTACAAGCTCCTACTGTGGGTACAATTTATATTGGTGCAAAAGTGCTTCTCTTGGCATCTGTATACATATATCTCTACCAACAGAAACACCTTTATACTGATGTAACACTAGTGAGTTGTATCACTTCAGCTATATTGATTTCTAAACTGATATAATTATAGCAGTACAAAAACTGCCTGTATCTTAGCTCTTAGTTCTGACCCAGGCTCTTAGATCCATCAGTCTTGAGTAGAGCTTTGTTGAGGATGACATAGGCTTCTGAAACAGGTACCTGGAAGAACAAGCACAGGTAAGTATGCTCAGTTCAGGGGTATGCTGGACAGCATACATGGCCCATACATGGATATGGTAGGAAACTGGTCTACACTTTGTTCAGGCCCTGTTTTAAGGGTTAGAATGTAGTGTGCAAATGGAGAAGCACAAGCCATTTAGCCTTCGAAGTGCATAGGAAGGGGAAATTTACACAGGAAAAAGTAACAGCTTTTGATACAGATGGTGCTTCCCAACATGAAGCATTTTTTCTGTATGCTTTATGAGGCTTCCGTTAAGCCCTGATTGTCTACACCACCTGTCTAGTTCAATTTCTGGTAGTAGGTGCTAGTGGTTTTGAAACAGCATAATCTTCAGTAAAGAAAGCTTTTTCTTTAACACCAGCCAAATGGAAGGAAGGTTTATGACTCTTAACATCAGTAGGATAATATATCACTTGGCCAGCAGTAAAAGGTTGCAAACACCTGCTGCAACAAGAGGCTGTCATATATAATGCCTGCTGTTTCCCCACAATCAAACAGTTGTTGCCTGTGTGGTCACACACACACTTTTGAAAAGTTATATGGAACTCTTCTGCCGGGTATTGTCAGCCGCAACAAGGGCCAGGTTCAGATAGCTGGGAGCCCCTTTTCAAACAACAAACACCATGGATTCAAGCTCCCAACCAGAATTTCTGGGATCACTAAATATCTTCCCTGGGTGCCCTTAACAGGAAATACTTCTTCACTCGCAAATACCAAGCCTGTGTATGAAACAAGGAAAACTTTATTAGGGGAAAGGAAACACACCGCCAGCTTGGGGAAAACACAACTACTACATATCTAAATGAATGATAAGTAAAACACTCCCCCACAGTAACTTTGGCAGTGGTCTGTTAACTCGGTTCCCTACCTTCCCGTGTAAATGTGCGATAGACAAATGTCCCATTACCACTTTACTCCCCATCCCTCATATGGTAAATCCCACTCACAGTTTGGTGTCAGTAGGTAGCACAGTCCCAGGTGCACTTGGGCAGGCCTGTCTCCAGTCCCTTGGGCAGTGCTCCACCACCTAGTCCAGCTGTAAAGATTTCAGCTTGATTTAGTGACTGGGTAGGAGGGACCAGGGCCGGTGCAAGGATATTTTGCGCCCTAGGCGAAACTTCCACCTTGCGCCCCCCCACCCCCCCCCGTAACATCGGTTCATTGAGGGGCAAATCCCAATGAGCTTTTATAGACCCCAGGGGCCAGCCGTGCCCAAGGGCTGCTCCCCAGACCAGGTTCCCCCCTCCCCGCCCCCTGAACTCCCCTGGAGAGTGCACAGCCCCCCCGCGAGCCCTCCCCTCCCCACCCCACCCCACCCCACCCTGGCAGTCCCCGCCCCGAGTCCACTCACTGGCTTTGCTGGGCTTGGGCCGCTGCAGCAGCTCGGCAGGGAGGAGCTGTCTTCTGGGGGCTCCTACAGCAGATGCATGTGGGCAGAGGACCCCTTGCACACCCCCCCCCGGCTCCCCCCCCGCTGCGCTCGGGCTCTGTGGCTCCCGGGGGGGGAGCTGCCGCTGCCCCTCCCGGAGCAGGCTCAGGGCCCTGCGCCCCGGCGGCGGCTCACATGCCCAGGAGCCACAGAGCCCGAGCATGGTGAGGGGGCAGCTGGGGGGCGCACGGGGGCCTCTGCCCACATGCATCTGTTGCAGTCTGCAGGGGGTGCCAGGCCGCAGCCTGGGCAGGACGGGCAGGGCGGGAGGCTGCTTCCCACTAGCAGCACCACTGCCTTTGCAGGGCTTCTGTCCCCCTGCGCCGCGCCGGCTCCTCCATGGCTGGGGCTCACCGCCCCCGCAAGTCCTATGCAGTATTATTAAACTGGTGCCCCTATGCCCGACGACAGCCTGAGCTTGCAGCCCGGCGGGGGCGGGGGTGGAGGGACAAGGCAGAAAGAACAACAAGACGCCCGGCCCGCCTCACGGTGGCGGAGAGTCACAGTTCCCCGCAGAGAATCCTGTACCCTCTCCCTCACGCAGAATGGCCATGCAGAAGATACTAATTAAAAGCACTAAACTTGGGAATAAAAAATGTCAGTCACAGGGTTTTTGATATGTCCTGAAATTTGTCAGACATTTATTTGAAAAAACTTTGTAGTAAGGGTGAGTCAGCTGTCTTGCTGAATACAACATTAAATATTATGGAATACATGATGCAGCTCTTCTCTGTTTTACATTTTCTTAATCAGTATTTCTAAGCTGATTTTATATTTTAAATGTACTCTTAAGCCTTCATAAAGTAATCATTCCAGATTACTACATATTTAACTCACTGAAACAGACATTATTTTAAATTAATCAGTCACAGAGGTTTAGTGTGTTCATAACAATGTTCATTGCTTTTAGAAAAAAGGTACACTAATTTACTGTGTGTGATCTCCATAACAATACACATGTTTATGAAATTTCACCAACTTTAAAAAATATGTTTCCAAAGATTTTAGGCATAACAAAGGATTTTATATCTTACTAAGGTACTGATTTTGCTTAAAACTAGTTCATTAGATAGTCAGAAGTAAAGAAAGGGAAACTCTGTCCAGCTATCTGGAAGCAAAGGGCTGTTGCTTCCTTCAATGGGGGTTGGAGGAGGGAGAGGGGGTGAAGGGAGAAATGGATGGACAGAAAGGACAGGAAGACTTTGGAAGTAAGTTTTTTTACTATAGTAATTAAAATGTGTATTTTAGATAAGGGTGGTCTTTTGAAGAATTTATGTAAAAAGCCATATGTCTGAAGATCCAAGCATTTAAGGCTAAAGCTGATTGTGCATCTAAAAATCTATGCAAGGATTTTTTAGAGATGTGATTTTATAATCTTCACCAACTCACTAATGAAATATTTTTAAAGCAAATTTTAAACTAAGGTCCTGCAGACTGACATGTTCTGAGTAAATATTACAGTCATGCACAACTGTTTTTGTCAGTACATTCAGAAAGTGACAGTAGATACCTGGGGGTTGGCAAATGCCTGTTAAATGTCTTCATTACCCCTTGCATGGTTCTTTAACAGTTTCAGTGTTGTGCTAATAGGTCTGGCAGGCTGGAGACTGTTTCTCTTTTAACTACTAGGTCCCCTTCCCAGAAAGACTCAGAGCCTGCAGGAAGGGTCAGAACAGGGATAGGAAAACCAGTGGGGTGGACACTAAGACCCAGTGGTGCCCCAAATTTTCAGGTGCCCTACCCAGCTGCCTATGCCTGAGGACTGCCCCGGGTGCCCCCAACCACTTGCCGCCATAGGCCACTGTCTAGTTCGCCTAGTGGTTGCACCGGCCCTGGGAGGGGCCTTATTCTCCTCTGCAGCCTCAGCAAAGAGCCCTCTCTGTGTTGCACTCCATCGAAGAGCCATCTCTGCATCATCTCCCATTGAAGAGTCCTTCCAACAGCAATGGGTTCTCAGTGGAGGGAAACCAGTGCTATGTAGCACTCTTGAGCCAACTCCTTCCAGGAGGTAGGAGCCCTTTTCCCTCCTCTTTGTGTTTCATTCCCACTACCCAACCAGTTTTGTTCCTGTACAGTTATGGTGGCTCTCAAAGTTTCACTTGAGGAATTCTGGATACAAATCTTATGCAAATGAAACTCGTTGTAGCTATACTTCTCCCTGTTCACCAGTAGATTGGGGCAAAGAGCTCCTTCCCCTCTGTAGCTTCTGTGCATCCCCGGTTCTCAAGATGAAGCAGCTCTGTGGCTGTTCTTGCCCCCATTCACCAGTGGGTGGCAGCAGACAGCTACTTACCCTCTAGAGCTTCAGGACAATGCGCTTGCATATACATAGCAGAATTCAATTTTTTAAATCATTTCAATGGATAATATCAATGCTTAATTTTAAGCATTTTTTTAATTATTTAAATTTTCACAGTTGTGGGAAATTTTGGGAGGGGTTCAGATAATAATTATTTAATGACAGTAGATGTTGAGATTAAAAAGTTAAAGCTTTATAACTGTTAAAACACAACTTGTCAACATCACACATCCAAATATCCTTAAATAAAATTCCAATAAGTTCTCAAGCAGCATTTTTCTCACTTTTCATATCTCAAAATTTTGATAATTATTGATGGGAATATTTTTTGTCAGTTTGTATGTGGATGGTGAAATTGACGTTGACCAAAACTTACCCAATACAAATTGAATCCTTCCAAACCTACAAAGTCAGAATAAACAGATAATAAAGACAGTCTGAGGCCTGCAAATTAGCCTGTGGATGGAGTTTAGTTAAATTCTCTCTCCTTGTAAACAGAGATTATTTATCTTCACAAGTGAACAGGTGTTTAAGGATCCCTCATGGACATTTTGGCTTCTGTTCAGTGAGGTGCAGCTAAGAAACTTTAAGCTGTTGCTGGTATTTTGGGTGGATAAAACTCTTTAGAATCTGCAGCCCGCTGAACACATCCCAGTCAGAAATCCTCGTAGCCACAGAGATGGTTCACATACTGGCAGGAGCTCCACACTAGGCTGTAAAACAAAACAAAAACTGAGCAGTATTTAGCCAAGCTCTAAAGGACTGGACATATTGATAAAAAGTTGAGATCTGCATATAAAACGTTAAGATTTACTTTGGCTTTAGTCAATAATACAAATTTAAGGTGCAAAATATAAATTATTATACCAAAAAGAGAAAGTTGTTAGGAATGCATGACTGCATGCAGAGATGATCAGACTTGTTGATAGTTTCAGGAAACTGACATTTCACTAGCCCACGTGAACCCAAGTTCTGTGAATGAAGTGTGGTTGGCAAAAGCTTCACTGGAAAAATAATTTGCCTTCTCTTCCCTCCTGCTCTGTATGAAAAGGCTGCTGGAGTGTGAGCCTTTGGTTTGCTGCTTCTCCATATTGCCTCCTCTCTCCTGATACCTGTTCTTCAAGGATGTGTTACCAGAGCGTGATTTCTTCTGAGCTGATAACAGTCATGCATATTTCATCATGATATGATGCAGCCTCACAACAATGAGATAACAAGTTTGAGAAAGCTGCACTCAAACTAGTGATGTTTGGATTGATTTTTGGCAAACTGGAACATTTTTTTTCTGATTTGTTCACCTAGCTTTAATGCAGGCAAAATGCTCATGGGGTAATTGCACCCATGTGGCTTGGGGGATAGAATTTACCAGTGTCTCCTCCAAAAAAATAACAATTGTACTTTTCCTCTGTAGATCTCAAGGCACTTTACACAGGTAGATAATCCTTACTCTCACTGTCCGACAGATATGGTAACTGAGACAGAAGTGAAGTGACTTGTCCCATGTCAGAAGCCAAATCAGTGGCAGACTAATAGAGGTAAAATGAAAACTCGGGTCTCCTGGCACCCAGACCACTAGCACGTAGAATCATAGATTCCCCTCACAAGCCTCTGTTGCTTGGAGCCCCTTAGCTTTCATTGATAATAGGCCTGACTGATGGCCTGTTTTTCTGGTGAGACAACTACAAATTCTCAAAGTCCTGAGTCCATCCAGTAGATGGCAGTGTTATAGTACCTTATGTGTTTGTGTATAACCACCATTCAAAGAGATCCTTGAAAGCATTTTTTTATCTAAAGTCAAATCCCAAACTCCCATATGTGTTCATTATTTATTACTAAGCATGGCACCAAATTTGCTCTGTAACCCATAAATGAACAATCTAAACATACCATAACTGGTTGGTAATCTAGCTTTTTTAAATGTTATTTCAATTTAAAATTGTCAGCTAATATTTTGGTTTAGTTTACATTCTTGTAAACATTTTTTGCTACAGTAGAAATTGCTTCAGGCTTTCTTCAAAGCTCATGTGTAGGTACAAAATTGCTTGGGGAGAACTGTGGGCAAAGCTAATGAGCTTTGAAGAAAGTCTGATGCAGTTTTTACTATATGTTGTTTCCTTGAACCATAGTAGCAAACAGTGCTCAAAGGGTGGTAAAGTAAAATGTTAATCAAATGATTTTAAAAATGAAAAAGGCATTTAAAAAGCTAAATCATAGCCACAAATGTTTTTTTGTCCTTTCTGCCTGCGGAGGTGGAAGGAGCCTTACCAGTCCAGGTTTTCACAGAAAGTAGGGAGATGCAATGCAGCAAAATCATAGAGTGGCAAAATAATGCTATATAATGGCATATGCCTCCAGTACTTTTCTACCGACAATTGTCTTGGTTTAGGGAGGCCAAATCTCAATGTTCCTTCCTTGGTTGCTGTGGAGCAAAGCCATGTATACCACAAATCAATGTTAGGTATTATTTTTTTTCATTATTTGAAGCTGCTCAAGGCAAACAGGCAATGAATTGCATTTTAAGGGTACTTTTAAAGGCATCACTATTTATAATGAGACAAGGTGGGTAATGTAATATCTTCTATTGCACCAACTTCTATTGGGGAAATAGACAGTTGTTGAGATTACACAGAGCTCTTCTTTAGGTCTAGGAAAGATACTCCAAGTGTCACAAGCTGAAAACAAGGTGGAACAGATAAGGAATTATGTTGCAAGAGATCATTCAAGGTAAAATTGGCATCTACAGTTGTAGGACAAAGGAGGGTTAGATTGTTGTAATGAGCCTGAATCTAGTGTCTTGATTAAGTCCTTGATTTTGGTGCCTAGTACAGTTATGACAAACACCTGTCAGGGATGGTCTAGATAATACTTAGTCCTGCCTTGAGTGCAGGGGACTGGACTAGATGACCTCTCAAGGTCCCTTCCAGTTCTATGATTCTATGAATTTAAATTCCCAGGCACACCTTTTGAAGGCGTTATACACCTTCCTTTGAGGATGAGGACTGAGAGGTCAGTTACAGAGTGATCATTTTGTGAAAAGTGTTAACCTACGGGTGATATGGTGTTTTTGTCTTTTATCATTTTGTGTGAGAGTCCATTTGAGAGCATAGGGATTGTCTTGATTCACCCACATTTAGTGCCCTGAATGAGATACACCATGTGTAGGATCCATGGATCTTGAAAGATGTTTTGTGGGGAGTATTGATCATCGTCGCATTGGAGCTATGTCTGCAGGTTTTGCATGTGTTCTTATGGCAGGGTCTGGTGTGTTTGGGGTAGATAGCTGAGTGTTGTCCATTGTCTTGCAGATATTTGAGGCATACGGCAGTTCTGTGCTTTGTGAGAGATGTTGGTGTATAGAGTGCTGACATCCATGGCAATAAGAATGGTGTTCTGAGGGAGGCTGTTAATGTTGCGGAGTTTCTGGAGGAAGTTGGTCATGTCCTAGAGGAAACTGGTCTTTTGTGTAGTGAGTGGGTTGTGGATGATTTCTGTAAGTGCCAATATTCATCCAGTAAGCGTAGCATGTTCAGATATGATGGTTCTGCCTGGCTTCCTTTGTGTATCTTAGGAAGCATGTAGAAGGTCCCGGGGATGGGTTAATGGGGGATGAGGTTGTAGAGTTTCTCTTGGGGTTGTCTGGGGAAGGATTTAATGATATCCTTAAGTTCCTGGGTGAATTGTGGTTTGGAGTCTTATTTGAGTTCTTTATAGTCATTGATGTCGGAGAGTTGTTGGTTGGCCTCATTGATATAGTCATCACGGTTGAGGACTACAGTGATGCTCACTTTGTCTGCTGGTTTGATCACTATCTGGTAGTTGGATTTCAGGGACTGTCTAGCTGTCTCGGCAATGGAGAGATTGCGGTGGATGTGATGTTTAAGGATTTCAGAGTCAATTTTTTCCCCCTGAAGCAATCAATATACTGATCAAGTTTGTGTTTTATCTGCTGTAGAGTGTCCAGTCAGATTATTCTTTTTATGACTGTCAGTAGAGACATGGTAGGTGTAGGTGATGTTGTCTTTGTTATGAAAGAGTTTTTTGAGGCGGAGTTGGTGAAAGAGTTATTCCACTTCGCCACGTTAACATGGTATCAGTGGTGGGGCAGAAATTCAGTACCTTGGAGAGTATATATAATTCAGCTCCAGGTAAAGGAGTCTCGATAAGTTGATGATGTGTCCTACATAAGCCTATCACAACATGTGGTATATCTCCTCCAGTGCACTAAATGCCCCAATAACAACTGTGTGGGTGAAACAAGGCCACAATTATGTTCTTGAATGAACTTGCACAGAAAAATAATAAAAGACAAAAACACCATATCACACATCGGTGAACACTTTTCACAAAATGATCACTCCATATCTGACCTCTCAGTCCTTGTTCTCAGAGGAAATCTGCACAAACATTCAGACGACTAGGTTTGGAGCTTTAATTCATAACTCTGCAAGACACCAAAAATAATTAATTTAGTAAAGACATTGGATTTATGGCTCATTATACCAATCTGTAACCCTCCTTTGTCCTACGACTGTAGAGTTGTCAACTCCCCACTTCACCTTGAATGGTTTCTTAAAACATCTGTTAATCTCTTATTTGTTCCAACTTGTATTTATCTGCGACAGTCTGAGTAACTTTCCCAGACCTGAAGAAGATCCGTGTATGCTCAAAAGCACGTCTCTTTCACAAACAGAAGTTGGTCCGATTGTTTTACCCACCTTGTCTTTTTAATATCCTTGGACCAACATGGCTATAACACTGCAAACTATTCATGATTAGCTCACTGAGAATAAGGAGATGAATTTGCACAGTGATGCATTTTACTGGACATACTGCCCTTTTTAATGACTTGTCAGGAATTCCCATCTTTGATTAGTATATCCTATGTTAATAGTGCCGATGTGATAAAATCTTTATCATCTCCACTCTGGAGTTAGTACTGTAACCTGATAGGTGAGTGGACATTTTATAAAAAGTCCAAAGTACCATGTTTAAACAGCACATGAAATTAAATCCTAAATAATTCACAATATTCCTAGTTCATATGCTTATCTGGGCAAAAAAAATCAGAATGGATAAAAGCCATTCTGGGTTTAGTGGCAGATGATCAATACCCAGAGAGTGGTCTATAAAAACTGTTTGAGATCTGGGTGGCTTGTAAATGACAATGCAGCCTATGAAATTGCAGTATATTTGCAATATCCTATTGGAAGTGTATGTTACCCCAGATGTTTTATTAAAAACATTAAAACAATATAGTGAAATATAGATGTAGAGAACCTCATTCTCTGAAAAACACCTGACCTCAATTGTCATCTGTACATATTTAACTGTGGTTTTGGTTTTTATGGTGGTCAACTTGTCCTGCCTTCCTTCAGGTATTTCAGCAGATTTGTATTTGTTGTTCTTGAACCCATAAAACCCAACATAAGTGGGGCAAAAAAGTTCCCTCTTCTCTACATTCTGAGCTACCATTATTTCCATCACTCCTTCTGAACCCTGACTTCCTGTCATAGGCATCACTCCACTGACCTTCCAGTTGGGAGCTTTGCAACCTGTTAATTTCAGCTTTTTAAATCAGCAGCCAAGAGGAGCTCTAGGAGCATACAGCATTCTCAGGGAAATCCCTGCACATGCTATGTACTCTGTACGAATGAACAGTGTGCATGTGTAGTGTTTGTGTATTTCTTCCGTTAGTTTAAATTTGTTTTATAATGGATTGGCAAATCTGTGTTGAGGCCTTAGGACAGTGGGATTCTAAAACCTTATGTGAGGTAGAGTAGCTCCGTGTTGAATGTATCTTCTGAAGATGGTAACTAGGGCAATAAAAGATCAAATCTAATGAGGCTTAACAAGCCATGTCTGACTAAGCTGCCATGAAGAAATGTTTGAGAGTTTAAACTAACCCTGTGTTAGTAAAGGAAATGTAGGAGTTACAAGGAAAAATCAGCAGTTCTTGGAATTGTTTTATTTTTTCAAACAGTCTTGATGCCAATATTTTAATCCCTTTCTGCACTGAAGACACTGTCACTGTTCAGGGCAACTGCACCTGTGTTCTCCCTCTGTGATCCAGAAAAGGCACCCACTCTATGCTTTCAGCTCTACGGCCATTGCCTCTCTTGGGTGGAGACGTGTCACTCTCCCTTCTAACCAGGGATTTCCAGGCAGCACAGTCGCCTCACTATCCTGTGATATCCCCAGCAAAAGAGCGTCTGTTTAAAACGATGCAGAGATAGTACACAGTGTAATTGCCACAAGTATTAGTTACTTCACAGCTCTTTCTAAGCAAGCACAGTTTATTCTTAAGATAAAAGCATTACAGAGAAAGACCATTAAAAGGACCTACACACATGCTAAGTAGCTGAGCAGAGATCACCCCAATCCCAACATAGGATCTGGCAGGTGAGCAGTCCCACTGGACTTCACATAGCAGTTTTCCTGTAGTTTCAAGCTCTTAACACCCTGTTGCCCAGAACAAGAACCCTCATGAGTTTGTGGGGGCACTCATTTATCCAGTTTAGGCCTTGGGCCTTAAATAGGTAATCAGCCACACAATGGATTTCTGCTCAACGGGCAGCTTCAGAAGGATGGACTCAGAGGTGGGTTAATTGCATTCCCATCACCACACGTGTTTCCAAGGACATCCACTTCACACATATTGTCCCCAGAAGTCCTTTGAATTCCTAATACTTCCCAGCGATTGCATTAGGGCTTGCCTGGACTTATAGCGCTGCAACAGCACAGCTGCACCTGTGCCACTGTAGTGCTTAGTGAAGACGCTATCTATGCCAATGGGAGAGCTTCTTCTGTTGGCATAGATACTCCACCTCCCTGAGAGGCGGTAGCTGTGTTGACGGGCGAAAACCTCCCGTCGGTATAGTGCTGTCTGCACAAGGGTTTAGGTCGGTATAACTATGTGGATTTTCCACACCCAAGTGACGAAGTTTTACCAACATAAGTTTGTTATGTAGATCAAAGGTTTGTCATGTCCCCTAGAGAAGATACATACAGTTCCACAATAACCCATAAACAATTGCATTTTAATACAATGGACCCACCCCAAATGTATTAAACTTAATTTAATAAAGTTTAACGTAATTCAGTAAGATGCGTCTTAATCTCATAAGGTTTGTCCAGGATATTGTCGTATATGTCACAGACACTTCATATTTTTTACTTTTCTCAGAGAAATAAAAATCTTCTGTGTTTTTCCTTGCTATTTATCTTCACAATTCTGTGCCTTGTGATGTCAGGTTTTTTAAAACTTTATTACTTTGGTTGTCTTGGCACTTGTGTTCTCTTGTGCTTCATGGTCCATTGCTTAACTAGCCCCAGGCACTGAAAAATATATCAGTGAAAGCAGGCGTCATCTCTAATGCAAATACAACATGTCAGGTCAATGCAGTAGAGCTGATCTTCAAGTGAGGCAAAGAAAGAGCACAGTGAGTCCGCACTAATCATAGATGAACAAAAAACCTTACCCATTGCATTCAGTTTGACTCTGCTGAAGTAGTACTCATTAAAACCACTGTAATATATTTCATCATAGTCCTTGTTTTTGAAGAAGAAAAATCAAGTCAGTGAACTATAAGAACATTTCCACTGTTATTAATTTCATGTTGCTTTATTTTCTGTCACTTCAGTGCTTAAAGTTAAATGCCTAAAATGGGTATTCGGAAATTGAATAGTGATTTAGACATGTAGATTACTAAAATGGGTATTTACTGTGAGTGCTCAAATAGGCACCTAGAATTATGCACCCTATTTTGCAATTTGGGCCCTGTAAGGGCAAAGCTATAATTAATTTCACAAGATCCTCTTATAGTCCACTGGAAGGGCATGCTCTGTAACTATTCCTGTGGTCCATTTATGGCTTCAGCCATGGGGGAAAAACATTTTAAGGGGCAAATGCCACTGACCTCACTGGGGTTGACTGCAAGGTTTCAGGGCAGTTTATCGCCATAATACTGATGTGATCCCTTATCAGGAAGGTTCCATCTTGTAATATGCCAACCAGCAAACAGCCTTCTGAATAACTTGCTGATTATTTTCCAGCTTCTTTATAACCAGATAATAATCTTTTTGAAAGTAGAAAAAAAGTGGGCCATATTCTGTATTGGAAGAAGTTTGTCTATGTTCTATAACAGAATGTAACCTTATATAAACATCAGATTATCATGTCAACACCATAACTTGCATCCACTTCCCATTTCTTCTGAGTAGGTGTATGAAATATGATTGGGTTAACATGGTACGCAAATGTCATTAAAAGCCTGAGGTAGGGTTTTTAAAAATGCTCAGTGTTAGCCTAACTCAGTTCTCATTGACTTCTTTGGAAACAATTTTTCTCAAACATGAGGGATGAAAAGTAGTTCCTCTAGTTCTCTCAAATTTCTGGATAGGCTATGAAAAGATAACATAGAAGGGATAAGTAATTCATAGAATCATAGATGTGTAGAACTGGAAGGGACCTTGATAGGTCATCTAGTCCAGTCCCCTGCACTGAGGCAGGACTAAAGATTATCTAGACCTTCCCTGATAGAAGTTTGTCTAACCTGTTCTTAAAAACTTCCAAATTCTAAGGTTAGTTAAACACAGGTTGTGGAATCTGGAAGTTTTTCCTAATGTCTAGCCTAAATCTTCCTTCCTTACTACTTCTCCTATCCTCCGTAGAGCAACCTTTTACATACTTGAAGACTGTTATCATCTCCGACCCTCAGACTTCTCTTCTGCAGATAAAACAAACCCAGTTTTTTAATCTTTCTTCATAGGTCATATTATCTAGACCTTTAATCATTTTTGTTGCTCTGCTTTGGATTTTCTCCAATTTGTGCACTTCTTTCTCTAAGCGTGATGCAAAGACCTGGACACAATACTCCAGCTGAGGACTTATCAGCGCTGAGTAGAGCGGAATAATTACTTCTAGTGTCTTGCTTATAACACTATTGCTAATACATCCCAGAATGATGTTCACGTTTTTTGCAACAGTGTTACATTGTTGACTCATATTTAGTTTGTGACCACTAAATCCTTTTCTGCAGTACTCCTTCCTAGGCAGTCATTTCCCATTTTGTTGTTATTCCTTTAAGTGTAATACTTTGCATTTCCCTTATTGAATTTCATCTTGTTTATTTGAGACCATTTCTCAAGCTTGTCAAGTTCATTTTGAATTCTAATCCTATCCTCCAAAGCTCTTGCCAGGGCCGGCTCTAGGATTTTTGCCGCCCAAAGCAAAAACAATTTTGGCCGCCCCCCTCCCCCCCCCGTTTTTTAATTACCCCACCCCCGGCCCCGCCTCAACTCTGCCCCTTCCCCAAATCCCCAGCCCTGCCGCCTCCCCCCAGGCTCTCAAGCCTGGGAGGGAGAGCAGCGGTGCGCGAAACAACTGTTTGTTTCAGGTTTGAGAGCCTGGGAGGGAGGGGGAGACCCCGAGCGGCCGCGGCGCGCGAAACAGCTGTTTCGCGCGCCAGCAGCAGCGGAGGTGAGCTAGGACGGCCGGGGCACATTTTTAGGGGCAGCATTCTGGCGCCGGCCATGCTGCCCCTAAAAATGTGCCGCCCCAAGCACCAGCTTGTTTTGCTGGTGCCTAGAGCCGGCCCTGGCTCTTGCAACACCTTCCAGAATAGCATCATCCACAAACTTTATAAGTGTACTGTGTATGCCATTATGTAAATCATTTATAAAGATATTGAATAGAACCAGACCCAGGAAAGATCTCTGTGGGACCCCACTGAATGTGCCCTTCCAGCTCAATTGTGAACCATTGATAACTACAGTTTTCTTAGCCAGTTGTGCACCCACCTTATAGTAGGTTTGTCTAGGCTATATTTCCGTATTATTATTTTTGAATATTTTTTCCTGTGTGTTATGTTAAGGACATGCTTACTACATAAAATAATGAACATTTGACAAAAGATAATGACAAGGCTCTATAGAAACTTATGCTACCTGGCAAATCATAATGCAAATCCAGAAAGTTTCCTTATTTCACCACCTTGTGAAATATAAAACACAGAAAACAGAGTACCAAGAAAAGCAAGAGAAATAATAATGTATGAAATATTTGAAATATTTCAGAGACTGGTACCAAATACGCATTTACCAATAACACTGATTTAAATATTATTGAGGGGGCACTGTAAGGAATTTAAGGACACACATTTTAATTGCCATAAAATTGTTAGAATCTGTTTATCTAGATTTATTGTTTATCTAGATTTTACATTATGACCTTCTACTGCATTTAGTATCTAGACAAGACATTTAGATCAATTAATAGCCATATTTTGAAAGACCCAGCAAAATATTTCTCATATTGCTTTTTTACCTGAAGTTCTCAAATAACATATATCTTTTATAGTACTTTACTTCACACCCTTATGATTACAATTTTATTTAATTCATTATGTTTTGTCAGCTCCAAGGTTGGAACATAAGCCTCGATATTCCAAGTGTTCTGGACCTTGTACAGAAGTTCTGAAGTTATTCTCAGATAAACAACAGAGCTGGCTTCAAATTTTTCAGCAAAACATTTTCTTGTTAAAAAAAAAAAAAAGTCATTTTGTCAAAAACAGAATGTTTTACGGTAACATATTGGTTTCAACCAAAATTTCAATTGGGAAGTGTGGCCTTAGAGCACCCCAAACCCAGATGGCATGGAGTTCCCTGGTATATAGTAGTGAGTCTCAGCTGGCCTGAGCAACTCCAGCACCTCACACACTGTTGTCATGATATTTATCCAAAAGGTGGCATGTCATATATCATTAGAAAACTAATAACTCACTGATGATTAATATTCTTGTGTGATGTATGTACGGTTAACCTATAAAAATTATATAGATGTGCTGGAAATATGGGACTAAAATGCATTTGAACCAGACATGTCAGGGGAAGTTAATAAACAGGTTTTTCCAGATAAAGGTAAAGAGCTGAGACCTCAAGCCAGGTCTGGCCAAGGACAGTGGCCTATTCATTTGAATCAGAGATTGCAGGAAGATCATTGTAAAAATAAAAAGCAGGGGAGAAGCCAGCATGGCATCTACACACAGCAGGGGAAAGGAACTTTACCTGGGGACGCTCTTCAGAAGAATACACTGCAAAAGTTTACATGGATTATAAAGAGAGGGGGAGAGAAGCCCTAACTTATCCTTCACCTCAGGAGACAGAAAACCAGGCAATTGGGTTTTGTGATTGGATCCTGGCTAAAGACTAGCCAGCCATGCTGGAAGAATGACTATGGTGAGAAAAGTTTGAACAAAAGCCTATAGTTTGTTAAGTTGTGTTTCAGTCTTAGTAGCATATTTTCACTGTGGTTTTTTGTAACTACTTCCATCCCTATTATTTCTGCTTGGTATCACTTAAATCTATGTCTTTATGTTAATAAACTTGTTTTACTTCTACTATAAACCAACTCAGTGCTGTGATCAAAAGAAAGCGTGTGTCACCTCGGTTAAGTTAATAAGCTGCTTGTACTGTCTCTTTAAAGGAGCAGCGAACTTGATACTGTAGTATCCCCAAAACTTTAAGAGGGGCTGAGCATTTAAGAGGGGCTGAGCATAGTAGAAACTTTTTTGGGAGACCTCAGGGATGGAAGGATTGCTGATGTCCATCTGCAAATAGTAACTGGGTGGTGGAAGCCTGGGTGAGACCTCCATGCTTGTAGGCTGAAACAATTTAGAAACCTCAATTTGTTTTTTTAAAAGGAATTGTTTTCTGGCAAGCCGTACTAAGCAAGTTTTTGTTTGTTTGCTCAGAGTTTCTCCTAGATTGTGATGCTGAGCCAAGATATCTATGAGTAAAGTTGAAGATAAATCCAAACTATTAACAAGTGACATCCCTTTGATTGATTTACTGTAAGCATAGCTGATAATCACCTGACAGGAACAAGATTGGAGGGGTAAGGTAGGGGAAAAGAGCAGAACAGCAGTATTGGGAAGTGTTAGGGAAAACACGCTCATTCAGTCTTTGGTCTCTATGGGGAGTCGGCTAACTGGGATCACCAATTGTGATGGAGAATGGACTGAGAACACCAAATCATTTCATGTAGGACACTGAGCTACCTTTGGGTGATAGCGTTTCACTCCCTGCTGATCTGGGCTGGATTTGAACAAGTGACTTTGATGTGAAATGCTCAATAACCTGTTGCCCATACACCAAGCCATCTAGTCTCCCCCATGAAGTGATTATTAAAATTTGACTTTAATAGCACTACCTTCTTTCCAAAATATTATATTAAAAGCCTGTGTACTTTGAAACTGAGCCCATGATGACTGTCATAGCTCTAACAATGAGGAGTCCTTGTGGCACCTTAGAGACTAACACATTTATTTGGGCATAAGCTTTCATGGGCTAAAATCCACTTAATCAGATACATGGAGTGGAAAATACAGTAGCAGGTATATATACACTGTACATGAAAAGATGGGAGTTGCCTTACCACGTGGGGGAGGGGGGGATCAGTGCTAACGAGACAATTCAATTAAAGTGGACTATTCTCAACAGTAGAATACCAAGGGAGGAAAAATCACTTTTGTAGTGGTAATTAGGGTGGCCCATTTCAAACAGTTGACAAGAAGGTGTGAGTAACAGTAGGGGGAAATTTTTGTAATGACCCATCCACTCTTGTTTTTGTAATGACCCATTACTCTTGTAATATAGCAAACTGAAAAGTAACCCTCATTCGTTATCTCTTCTACTCATTAACCTACTATTTTAAAATATATATTTTAGTTTAGCAATATTTGGGCCAAGATTTTCAAAAGTGACTGGTGATTTTTGGATTCCTTAATTTTTTTAGATGCCTAACTTGAGATGCCTTAAAGAGGGCTGGTTTTTCAGAAAGTGCTGAGCCACCCACGTTCTACAGCTATGTCTACGTAAGAATTAAACATCCGTGGCTGGTCTGCATCAGTTGTCTTGGGCTCGGAGGATTTGGGCTACGGATCTGTAAAATTGCAGTGCAGTATCTGTAAAATTGTGTGCTTGGGCTGGAGCCTGGGCTCTGGGACCCTGTCCCCTCGCAGGATCCCAGAGTCAGCACTGAAGCTTTATAGCCCCACAGCCCAAGCCCCGCAAGCCAGAGTCAGTTGATATGGGCTGACCACAATTGTTTAATTGCATTGTAGACATAAAGTATAAATCAGGTCCAAGGTGTCTCAAGTTGGGTACCAAAAAACTAAGGCACCCAGAATCACTAGTCACTTTTCAAACTATTGTCCTTTGAGTCCATTCTAACAGCTGAACATTGCACTGAAGCCCATAGTACTTTCCTGGACTTAAGTGTTTTCCTGAATCAGGGCATAAAAATGATTTAATCTTTTCTGAAGTATCTACAGGGATTGAGGGGTTTTGCATATCCCTCTGATCATTCTATTCCTGTTTGCACCATCGGGATTTGTCATTTTGAATTTATCAGACTTTTTGTCCAATTAATGAAACTGAATTAAGTAGAACTATTTCTTTGGAGTCATTCAGTGGAAGTGTTGGGATCAGTAGCGTAGCTAGGGGGGTGCAGGGGAAGCAGCCGCTTCCCCTCAGCACATTTTCCAAAAGCGGCGCCTTAGTTAGGGGTTACCATGGCGCCAGCGGGCAGGGCCCACGCTCCACTCTGAAGCTTGGCCTGCCGGGCCGGTGCTGGGCTCCTGCAGGCAAGGGGGGACAGCACAGCTGGAGGAGCCATGGGGAGGGGGCGGCACGGCCGGAGGAGCCGGGGTTGGGGGGGCGCGGCACGGCCGGAGGAGCCATGGAGAGGGCTGCGGGGGCGGCACGGCACGGTCGGAGGAGCCATGGAGGGGGAGCAGCATGACAGCCTGCAGCACGGTCGGAGGAGCCATGGGGGGGGTAGCACGGCCGGAGGAGCCATGGGGGGGGCGCGGCGTGGCCGGAGGAGGAGCCAAGGGGGGGGGGCGCCTTTTTAATGTTTGCTCCCCCTGCTCTTAGAACCTGGCTACGCCACTGGTTGGGATAATCACTGCACATGTATGTGTGCGTGAATGGCTGTCTGTTGTATCCAGTTTCTGACGTCATGGCATCTTGTGTGTTCTCTTGTAGCTATATAGTCCAATCAGCAAGGAGAAAAGTTGCGAACAGATGTCATATAGGAATGTGTAGGCTCCCACTGAAGACTTGGCATGACACTTGCCCCTTTTTTCAATCAGTTTTTTGCATCTGTCTTTCTCAAAACCGTTATTGTTAGTTGCTCTCCATTCAGGTCTGTCCTTGCCTGTGTCTTCAAAGTTATCAATATTTATGTTACATGAGTTGAGATTATATGAATATTAGGCTGTTCATCTTAGTTAAGGTTCATTTTTTATTTTTTTGCCTGGGTAACTGAATTTTAACTAGTTGGTTTCCAGAAAGGGACAAACCCAGTGAAATTCAAATGAGGAGAATACTCATAGCCCTTCAAGCAGAGTGTGTTTGATCTTTTATTATTTATTTCATTCAGTTTTCTTCTCGCAATAGCATCTTACAAGCCAAATTTTGCTTCCCTGTGAGCATTTCTGACAATAGCGTCCTCAGACCCTGGGTACAACTCCCACTAGAGTGCGTGTGAGCTCTTTGCATGGATCAAAAGCAGTGTACAATGTTGAGCACATAAATTCTGAACAAATACAGGGTGTTCAGAGCGTTGCCCTTTTTGGACTAGAAAAATGTATCCTCGCTGAATGAGTGTAGGAAAGGTTTAGTTTAAGGCAGGAGTGGGCAAACTTTTTGGCCCGAGGGCCACATCGGGGTTACAAAACTGTATGGAGGGCCGGGTAGGGAAGGCTGTGCCTCCCCAAACAGCCTGGCCCCCGCCCCCTATCTGCCCCCTCCCACTTCCCACCCCCTGACTGCCCCCCTCAGAATCCCCGACCCATCTATCCCCCCCCGCTCCTTGTCCCCTGACCCCCCACTCCTAACCGCTCCGGGGACCCCACCTCCTGTCCAACCCCCCCTGCTCCCTATCCCCTGACTTCCCCAACCCCTATCCACACCCCCGCCCCCTGGCAGTCCCCCGGGACTCCCATGCCTATCCAACCCTCCGTGCTCCCTGTCCCCTGACTGCCCTGACCCCTATCCACACCCCTGCCCCCTGGCAGTCCCCCGGGACTCCCATGCCTATCCAACCCTCCGTGCTCCCTGTCCCCTGACTGCCCTGACCCCTATCCACACCCCGCCCCCTGACAGGCCCCCTGGGACTCCCACA
>NW_020664409.1:82299526-82385236 GCF_002925995.2 Terrapene triunguis
GGCAGGACGGTCGCCCGCGGGCCATAGTTTGCCCACCTCTGGTTTAAGGAGTGTTTTTACTGCAGAAACTGCATGTGGGCATGGAAAAACAATTTGCTTTCAGACCATGTAAAGAGAGAAATTTCCAGTGTACGTTTGATGCCAGAAAGATACTCAGCTGCACTCAATCTGTTTTTAAAATATTTTAAAAGATATTAAAAGGGGGCGAAGGAGAAGGAACAAGCTAATTATGTGTATTGGCCAAAATCCTCCCATAATTCCAGAATCAAAACTGTACTTTCACAGAGAAGTCAACTATGGTTTTCCCTAGGTGACTTCTAAAGGTCATTTCTAGTCCTCTAACAACTGTAATAAAAAATTAAATTATTAAACATCTATTTAGGAATTATTAGTCTGATCCTCTTCCCATTGAATTCAGTGAAAGAACTTCTATTGAAATCCATGTGCAAATGAGTATTTTACACACACATTAGGTAAATTATAGCAACAGAAATATGTTTCTCTCATTTTTGTATACCATATCTTAAATTGTAAAACTACCTGAAAGAATAAAATATTTTGGTCCATTTCATGTGCATATAGGGAGCTTATCTACGAGTTTGTCAATACAAAATTGTAAAATTCCTCTTGGTTTTATTGTTGGCATTATGAGACAGCAAGTACTGTGCACAGAGGAATCCGTGTCATGTTGTTTTGCAGTAGAATCTGACACTGCTGAAGTGCATTAAGTCTTAAAGTGGGTATTAACTGTTAGCCAGCATATGGAATTGGTACCGCTTCTCTCTCTGTGTTTAACCCAGGAGCTTCTCCTCTGTGTTTTTTTCCATGGTAAGCCCTGTAATTTAGTGATAAAACGTATATTGCACCACATTAATGGAAAACTGCATAAATACTCTCACTTGGTTAGATCACAGCCCATCCTGTGCACTCACAGGAAGCAGTAAGAGGACTAAGAAGGCGCCATATATCTCCTATGCCAGCTACACACCGTGGTAGCAGTTTGTGGCTGTGGGGAAAGCAGTCTTTGAAGAGCACTTACTCGCTTTCTTGTTCAGTTGAGTGAGGAGGCGGAAGTGAGGAGCTCTGAACTCCAATACACCAGGCAGTTTACCTGTGTTGGTGTGTGGGGGATTACGTTGGGCCAAGTATAGGTCTGGCACAGGGTGTTTGTTTTACTGCCCTCTCCCTCCCCAATATTCCCATGGAACGGAGGAGGCCAAGAGGCAGGTTATGACTGTGGGTCACTATCTCCTTCCCAGAGTGTTCCTGACTTAGGGTTTAATGCTAATGCCCATCACCGTATTAGTTCTGAGGGTCTTCCATTTAAAATCGATGGTGAACTCCCTGCTGGATTCCTTAGAGTCTCTGGCATGTCTCCCTTTTGGGGGTGAAAGGTCTACATGGGATATCTGAGATATTTTTAGATGCTATTTGTTTTTTATATTAAAATCTAAAACAAAACCATTTTTTGTTGTTTTGGAGTTTTTGGATGGGTTGGTTGGTTGGATGGGGTTTTTAGAGTAGAACCCTCCCGGCTCCCTAGAAATTTCAAGGAAAGAAAAATTATATTTTTGGAATTCTGTACTTGTACACAATCAGGATTTTGTTTCTGAATGACTGCTCAGGTTACTAATGCCCCAATATTAATTCTCTGCACAGTTGCAATTTCACAGAGAGATTAAAAGATCCAAATGTGTCTGTAGAGTAACTCATTTCTGTCCTGGACTCGACTCTCAAATTAAAATTCTTTAAATTGATTTTATGTTGTTTAAGGAGGCTGTAGATCTCTTCATGTCGCATGTTAGCCATATCATGTGCTCTAGGCACCTAATGCATCCCTCCACGTAGATGAATTGGATGGGAAAGAGAGGGAGCAATTCCTCTACTGACAGCTAATAGAAACCATAGTGGTTGGGAGGGGTGCTGTGGACAGGGCAGCATGCCTTCCTTAGAGAACTATGGCTATGCATGCAGAAGTTAGCACTGCTGTTAGCAGCATTAATGCTTGCATCACATTGCACCCGTTTGGGGATTGAGGCATTCATGGCCAGAGGCAATGATGGCACCATGGATTCCTAAGGGAGGTGCATAACTTGTGGGAGGGTGTTGTCCAGATAGCACCTTATGGAGACAGACCCTCTTAGGAGTTAATGATCCCTTTTCTTGCAGTTCCCTGGGATTCATGGGCTTTGGAGACTGTCTCTGCCCTACTTGTGGTTCGATTTTCTGAGCTGTTGGGTGCTCACAAATCACATTAATGTGAACAGTGGCTTAGCATCTTTGACAATGAAGCTTGGGGACTCCTATCGAAATCCAATAGGAACTGTAGTTAGTCAAAAATTCTGCAAGGTGAACCTACAGGGTTGACTGCACCTTGTCTCCTCTTGCTGCAGATTTTACATTGAAGGGGACAATCTGACTCTAGATATTTAATATAAACTTCAAAACAAGCAACCTAGGTGCTTTGCTTTTTCGTAATGGAATCACTAGGGAAGTTTAGTGATTGAAATATATTTTAGGCATCTGAAGTTTGCTTCGGTTGCTTCATATATGTGTAAGGCGTGTGTGTGTGTGTACATAGTATGTCAATTCACAAATTATTATTTCTCTTTGAAAATGTCTAAGGCTTAGTCTACACTTAAAAATTAGATTGATCTAGCTACATTACTCAGCTGTGAAAAATTTTGTGCCCTGAGCACTGTAGTTAGATTGACCTAACTACCGGCATAGATGCGGCTATTGCCTCTTGTTGTCAGTAGCTACCGGTGTGGTGCTCTGCTCTTGTTCGATGATGATAACAGTCGGCTGCGTGCGTGTTCCCTCTGTGTGCTGCCCCAGCTCTGCGCAGATAGCTGACACAGCAGACCCCGAGAGAACCCCCAATGACCACAGACTCTAGTAAGGTACGAAGGAACCCGAGCCAGGTGTATTGTCAAACGAAGCACAGTAATAGTTTCCCGTAGACTCTACAAGACATATTACGAATTTGTGCCCCCTGGCAATGGACCGGCTCAGTCAGTGGCGGGACTTTCCACTGCCCCCTAAGCCAGACAAAGATGCGCACTCCGGGACCTACTTTTATACAGTTACAGAACAGATTACTCATCCCTACTGACGTATTGAGGTACAGCCTCTTGGCTCATTAGGGTGCTGTCTCCCCCTTTGATCATGTTGTTTCAGACAAACAGATCTATCCATCATGCTGTACTTTTGATCCTGTCTTTAAGATACACCTGCCTGTTCCTTGTTATGTCTATGGAGTGTCCTTGTATCGGACTGTCCAGGTGCCATCTTGGCACAAGTTCCTCTTATTAGCACTTATATGTTAAGCACCTGCTTCTAACAACCTTCTTCTCGCCAACTTCTGTTAGCGGGGCCTGCCTCTGGCTCACAGCCCAGCTTTTGCTTAGCAGTGCCTGGAAGTACTTTGGTTCAGGCTTCAGGCCTCAGACTGGGCCTCTGACACAAGAGCTTATGTTTCAGGGCCTCATCTTACTACACCTCTCAGAGAGGTGAATTAACTACGTTGATGGGAAAACCATTGATGTAGGAAGTGTAGTCTACACTACAGCACTGCAGATATGCCATTGTAGCAGCTGAAGTGTAGACATGGTTTAAGAGCATAGAAATGGCTCAACAAATAAGGAAATTGTATAGCATGACCTAGATATGTGCTATTTTCTAAGTGACTGAAACAAAATTGTATCCTGGAAAGGGCAAATCATGTGTTCCGTGGTGACAGAGAGAGCCTTTCATGCAGGCTTTGGGTACCTTTACTGTACATAAGCTCAGCTACAATGGTGAGTCAATTAGCATATTATTCCTTCTGCTGTAACACTGTAGAAGATCTGAAAAGTCATAATCATTACAATGTACAAAACCAAAACATCTCTGTCCTTAATAGTGGTTTCCCCTTTTACAGTTCAGCCCAGCTTAAGCTTTCTTATTTCAAACGAAAGACTTCCCAAGCGTAATTCAACGTTTTAAGCCAATGTGCTTGTACTTTTGTGTTTTAGCATATTTGCACTTTTTAAAGATCAACCGTTTAAAATTGAGCTTCCCTAACTAAAAAGTAAACAGTTGATAGCATTGTTTAAACCAATAAACTAAAATTACTTCTGCTTTTTTTCCTTGTATATTCCATGCATAGTAAAGAATCAACAAAGAAATATGTCAGGCTGCCTGTAGAATCATGGAAGCCTCTTATGCTATTTTTCATGTTTGCCCTGTGGGGTGGTTGCTGCTGGAGGTGAAGAGTTGCTGTACACAGCCAAATTTTGACATCTATGAAAGATTTAGCGTTCTATTTGTTTGTCTATTATGTATGGCAAGTACGTAGTCTGCAGGTGAAATAGTAATAATAATAATACAAATCCCATCAGCTGAAAATGTATGTTCTGTGATTGCTATTATAAACATGTCTGCCTGGCCTGTCTGTATTTGAGAGCCACTTTATAACTTTCTGCATGACAATTAGAGAGATGTCTGTATAATGTGGCTGAAACTGCACATACACTGTGAATAAAAGCCACAAGAGCTACTGGCTCTTTTTGACACAATGATTTATAATGAAATATTAAAGAATAATATCAGAATGTTTGTAGCTATTAAAAATACAGTTGGATTTTTATCTGCCTAGCTGCAAAAGCTTGGTCAAAAATATAAACACAATTTATAAATACTGTAGTTTTTGGCATGCTACCGATATGTAGAATAGCAACCTGGCATTTATAGGGCTGTTTAATGTTTTTTGAATTACCGGCTCTGTTGAAAAGGGGCATGTATTTAAGCACTTTGCAGATGGGCAGCCTGAGCTCCCCATGCTCTTCTCTCAAAGGAGTGTGCGTGCCATCTATCACAGACTTTTCATAATTCATCTGAACAAGGTGTGCAACTCAGTGCTGTCATGAAACTTGCATAAAAGGTAGGATTTTGTTATTCAGTAAATTGTGAGGCTGTATTGCTTTTAGATGTAGTTGTATTATGTTAGTTTGAAGTCAAGTATTGGCACAGAACGTTTTAATTGATTTGCCATAGTTTTAACATTTTTGCTAATGGCTTGACTATAGTATCCTTAACAACATGATTATCAACTGTTCAGATGGCTCTAAAATGCCATAAGTCTCTACTTTGTTCTGCATCCTTCTGTTACTTATAAATTTTTAAGTAGTTTTTAGAAAAAAAACATATCCCAGAGAGGGAAGTAATAAAGCAATTTCAAAGTGTTCTGTAAATGTCTGAAATTAACAACACTCTGTGTTCATAATGTCTTAGATACCTTGGGAGTCAGAGTAATTGCTCTTTCTGAAATTATTCGTGCCATTTAGCCTTCAATGTTACAAGATGAAAAGTTACTGGTGGTTAATAGTGTTTAAGACCAAAGGATTAAGATCAAATCTTTAAGATCAAATAAAGTTTCATCATTTTGGACGCAGCTATTCTTGATGTTGTATCATGGTACTGAAAAAAATTGCTGTTAAAAACACACTCCACTGCGTTAGAGAAAATGCTTAAAATGTCTTTCAGAATTTAAACCAGAATAACTTTTTATAACCTTTAAATTATTCTAGTTTTGTTATTACAAGCTGTCTGGACTGAATTAACGCCTTAAGTATATTTCTAAAACCAATTACTGTAGCGTGGTCTGAAAAAAGTGCACACAGAAATGGTCAAATTCTGCTTGCATTCTCACTTCAATGGGTTTACTCTTGTGAGTATGGCCAACAGGATCTACAGTAGCTCAAGTGTCTAAAAGGGCCAGTGATTTAAATCAATTGGTGTCTTTCCACTGACCTTCAGTGGTATTTGGATCAGACCCAAGATGAATAGGATAAAAGTCAGAGAATAAATATTGATTTCTGTGGAAGTTACGAGCCTAGGTATCTTTGAGGATCTGGGATTTAATGTCTCTTCCTATAACAGTGAAGGACAGGGTTCCATGTAGACATGGAATAAGCCTTCAGAATTTAAAGCTGTGCACAGTTTTTGTTTCATAGAATAGAATATCAGGGTTGGAAAGGACCTCACGAGGTCATCTAGTCCAACCCCCTGCTCAAAGCAGGACCAATCCCCAACCAAATCTAAATTTTCTTTTAATCTATAAAAAGAGGCTCAATGAGAGACTAGGCAATATACAATCATTATAAAATTTTAAAACACACAAACATATAGTATAAGCATCAGACAAATGGATAGCACAGTCCTAGTTAGTAACGGAGCAGATGATGCAATAGAGTAACTAAAACCATATTTATTCAAGGGTCAAGAGTACACTATGTTGATCTTCTTGATTGATACTGTGCACCTCTGGATTCTGAGAATGTACTGTGGTAATGTGCTGGCAAAGGCAGCTCATCGGATAGCTTTTTATGGTCAAGTATAGGCTTGTGATTTTGAATGATAGCTTGGTGTAAGACAGGCTGGTGATCTATAGATGAAAAAGAAATGTGAAAGCTGATGTAATGTCTGTGCTGTACATCTGTCACAGGAACATTGCAACATGTGGAAAATAAATTGGACACAAGGTAGGTGAGGTAATATCTTATACTGGACCAACTTCTGTTGGGAGAGACAAGCTTTCTAGCCACACAGAGCTCTTCTTCATGTAAGCGGGGGAATGGTCTCACTATTGTGGGGAACTTTCCTGGCTTATACACTACCCCGGTGAAGTGGGCTAGTGAAAGGATCTGAGTCCTCGCTTCCACTTCCTTTACCCAGAGGCTTGCCTGACCTCGAGGGCTCCCCTTCCACTCCCTATGTGGCAGCGTTCTTGTACAAGGCTGGGCCCAGGATTCCTGGGCAGCTCAACCCCCAACCTTGTCATGGTCACTTAGGACAGGGGCGAGGGTGTCCCCACTCTGGGGTGCTTTCTCTGCACTGGATGCTTCCCTGACCCACTGATCATTACATACAGTTCAATGTAAATACAATTTATTAAACAGCAACCAATTTTAAAAAATAAGGAAAAAATGGGAAAGATTAAACAAAAACACATCACCCCTCTCTGTAGCACGGGGACGTCACAACCAGCTGTCTCTGGAATGTAAGGGAAGTTCACAGTTTGTTCCTCACAAGTCCCAGGCCCCTTCTCAGGCCCTGGCGGTGCTGCAGGGATGCTGTGGGTCGGACACTTGCTCTGGCGGTGGCCACATGCCCTCAGGCTTTAGGTGGCAGGACCCTTCTTCCCAGTGTTGGCCCTGCCTTGTCGGGGTTACGATCCCCCTCCAAGTCTGGCCTGCAATGCCTCTTGGCTGGGGGTGTCTGCCTGTGCTGGGCCCTCTGCCCAGGGTCCCCCTTGCTCTCCCCAGCCGCTCACTGCACTTGGCTCTGGACTACTCCAGCTCCACCACTCTGCCTCATCTCCAGCTCCACTCTGCCTCAGCACGGCGGCTGCTGCTCTGCCTTCAGCTCCCTGGGCTGCTTCTCTGGCCCCTCTGGCTCTGGTTGCTACAACTCTCCTCCCAGGACAGGTCTGCTCTGTGGGCTGCTTCTGTGACTCTGCTCCCAGCTCTGACCTGCTTCCTGGGCCGCTTTTCTGGCCCCTGTGGCTGGCACAGCTCTGCTCCCCAGCTCAGCTTGCACCTTAACATGGCTGTAGTAAATATCTGTAATGTAGTTCATATCAGAACAATTGCGCCAACCTTGCTCAGTCTTTCCTAAGCAGTTAGCATCAAGATAACTAATAATTATCTTGTACACAAAAGATGAAAAGTGCTATGAAAATTCTTATTTTACTAGTAGTATCACTTTTACCATATCATTAACAGAAATATGAATTTATAACTTCTGAATATACAGCAAAATAAATGGAAACATAGCTCTTTATTTAAATGCTTGTTAAATATTTATTTCTGTTTTTATTTTCATTATTATTAAGCAGCAGATTCGATTTTACAAGGTTCCTGGGTCTGGCATTGTTTCTTTGTTATTACTAACAGGTTTATTTTCACATCTGTTCCTGGGGTTTCCTCCTTTCTGCATCTGATTGTCCCTCCAGCATCACACGTGGGTAAAGTTTTCTGAGATTTAGTTTTAGTTTTGTTTCTCTTCTGTGGCCTATGGATTCTCTCCTGGCCATCCTTTGTGCTTACCTGGCTTCAGAATGAATTTTTGTGACTCAGTTCTCCTCCTCCTCCTATTTAAAATCAGCAAAGTTCCTAGGTCCCTGGTTAGCAAAGAAATGGTCAGACTTTACATTTAGTTCCCATTGCATCTTACAGTATAAGTATAAAATATTTATCAAATTTCAAAATAGTATAAAGCACTCAAAAATAGGGGTACAACAAAAGTCTATCATTAGAGAGCACGAACCAACAACAGTAGTGTTCACAGAAGAAATTTTTTTGATCACCCTTGGTAATGAAGTCCTCCAGGATGAAAAATGAAGAAGGAAAGACCAAAACCCCTAAAGCAATCAATAACCCCTAAATCTACTAAGCAATAAGCAAAGACTACCTAGGGAGGTGGTGGAGTCTCCTTCCTTGGAGGTTTTTAAGGCCCGGCTTGACAAAGCCCTGGCTGGGATGATTTAGTTGGGAATTGGTCCTGCTTTGAGCAGGGGGTTGGACTAGATGACCTCCTGGGACCTCCAGGGTCCCTTCCAACCCTGATATTCTATGATTCTATGACTAATAGCTTGTTTTTCCTAAAAGCACATAAACTATTTATTACAGGGCTAGATACGTTGTCCATCATTGAAGTACCTAGGTGCATTTTCCATGGCTTAGACTGATACAAAAATGAATTTAATGTATAGAGAGCTAATCCTCCATGACTATGGACCAAAGAAAATTCTGAAATATACCTCTTAAACTAAATACAAATTAATATTGCAAGAGGGCATTTCAGTTTCCCTGCCAATCCTTGGTCTCTGTTAGGAGTTTCAAAAAGAGGGTGTTAATCTTGGGGAGTTTTAGTTTGGTGATATGGTCACCTATCCATTTGGAATACAGCTGAGATAGTCAACTCATTCTACAGCATGAACTAAACAACTATTGAATGCTAAGATAACTCAGGCTCTACCAACCTGGGCTATAAGGCCTGGTCCACACTAACCCCCCACTTCGGACTAAGGTACGCATTTAACGTAGCTGAATTCGAAGTACCTTAGTCCGAACTTACCGCGGGTCCAGACGCAGCAGGCAGGCTCCCCCGTCGATGCCGCGTACTCCTCTCGCCGAGCTGGAGTACCGGCGTCGACGGCGAGCACTTCCGGGATCGATCCGGGATCGATTTATCGTGTCTAGACAAGATGCGATAAATCGATCCCAGAAGATAAATTGCCTGCCGCCGAACCAGGAAGTAAGTGTAGACGTACCCTAACAGACCCACCCCCAATTAGGTAGTGCACTGAAGCATATGCTAGAATGCTTTGGTATGGAGTTAAGCACATGCTTAAAGTTAAGCACATACATCAGTGCTTTGTTGAATTGGTACCCAGGAGCCCTACTGGTGAAGGACTTTGTATCCAACTGTCAGAGCCTTCCAGTCCCATTTAAACCAGTGGCAACATTAAGTTCAAGTTTTAATTCTTATACTGTACATTCCTACAGAAGATTATATCAAATTAAAATATATGAAATATGTATGTGGCCGAGATTTTTAGGATAATTACTGTGAAAATGAATTAAAATACATAATCATATTCTTCCCTAAAATACTGTAACACAACTTCACAAAAATTCCCCTGAGTGGAAAAAGTCAAGAAAGGCTTTTTATAGTATATCCTGAGCCCTTTAATCTTGAAAAAGGTTGCTATTACTTATAGTGACAAAATTGTGCAAATTGTAACTCATTATCCCCTGATCAATTGGTCTTTACTCAGCCTTTACAAAGTGGAAAGCAGGTGAGCTTCACCCTGGTGCATGATGTGTTTTTGCTTAGTTTTGCATCACTTTATGTAAAGATAGGAAATGAGGGCTCAGGGTAAGGGCCAGCAGACTACAGCCGTGTCTACTTTCAGCGCTAAAACTTTAGTCGTTCAGGAATGTGAAAAAACACACCCCTGAGCGACACAAGTTTTAGCGCTGAAAAGCACCAGTTTAGACAGCGCTTTATCGCTGGGAGCCGCACTCCTGGAGATAAAGCTACCACCACTCGTTCGGGGTGGTTATTTTTTATTGCCGGGAGAGCTCTCCTCCGGCGATAAAGTGTGACAACATTCAGGGTCGCCCAGAGGGGGAGGCAAGTGGGACAATTTGCCCCGGGCCCCACAGGGGCCCCCACGAGAATATAGTATTCTATAGTATTGCAACTTTTTTTTATGGAAGGGGCCCCCAAAATTGCTTTGCCCCAGGCCCCCTAAATCCTCTGGGCAGCCCTGACTACATTGCCCATGTCACAGCACGGCCATGGCAGTGCTGTAACGTGGGCAGTGTAGACCTACAACTCCACAGAATAAAGGAAAATGGCAAGGGGCAAACCACAATCATTAGTCTGTATCTCACACATAGGGAGACCTAAGACACACAAATTGTACTGCTTCAACTATACCAGAATAGGTAAAGCAATATAGCCCCACCACCCGCAGTGTGGATGCAGTATGGAGGTGCTTTATAGCACTATAGCTATTCCTGTATGGAAAGGGAAATAAGCTAAACTGCTCTAAGGCACTGTGACATGGTGTAACTAGCTTTTGTGGCTCCCTGCAGGAGGTCCCACGGTCAGACTAAACCACGCCACAGGAAACAGAAAAGTGACAGGAAAGGAGCAGCGAAGGTGGGTGCTTCAGGCCTGCCAAGCGAGGCCTCATGGAAGCAGTCAATCAGAGCCCAGCATGCTCAGATAAAAGGAGCTGCAGCGCCTTAGCAGTTCAGTTCCTGGCTAGGACCAGAGGAGTGAAGAAAGGGTGCCTCTCTCAGGCATGGATATAGCAACAAATCTGAAGACACTGGCCCTGAGATAGGACTGGAGATAAAATGGGCCTGGTAGGAAGAGGCCCAGGGAAATAGCAGCAACAGATTGGGGTAAGCAATCCCAACTATACATATAAAATGATGGGGTCTAAATTAGTTATTACCACTCAAGAAAGAGATCTTGGCGTCATTGTGGATAGTTCTCTGAAAACATCCACTCAATGTGTAGCAGCAGTCAAAAAAGCGAACAGAATATTGGGAATCATTAAGAAAGGGATAGATAATAAGACAAAAAATATCATATTGCCTCTATATAAATCCATGGTACGCCCACATCTTGAATATTGCATGCAGATGTGGTTGCCCCATTTCAAAAAAGATATATTGGAATTGGAAAAGGTTTCAGAAAAGGGCAACAAAAACGATTAAGGGTATAGAACACATTCCATATGAGGAGAGATTAATAAGACTGGGACTTTTCAGCTTGGAAAAGAGATGACTAAGGGGGGATATGATTGAGATCTATAAAATCATGACTGGTGTGGAGAAAGTAAATAAGGAAGTGTTATTTACTCTTCCTCATACCACAAGAACTAGAGGCCACCAAATGAAATTAATAGGCAGCAGGTTTAGGGTTACCATCCGTCCGGGTTTCCCCGGACATGTCCGGCTTTTGGGTCTTTAAATAGCCATCCGGGGGGAATTTGTAAAAAGCTAAAAATGTCCGGGATTTCCCCCCGGACGGCTATCTAAAGACCCAAAAGTGGCTGACAGGGCAGCCGCGCCGGATTGAGCCGCTCAGGCAGCAAAAGCCCCTCCCCCGCAGCTTCAGCACGCTGGTAGCAAAACGGGAGCAGGAGCTGTTTGTGCCGCTACAGCCCAGAAAGCCACCCCCCTGCCCATGGCAGCCGGCCCTGATTGGCCAGCCCCGCTCCCTCCCCCGCGCTGGGGGCGAGTCAAGAAACAGGGAGCAGGAGGGTTGGATGGGGTGAGGGTTCTGGGGGGACCTGTCAGGGGGCAGGGGTGTGAAGAGGGATTGGGGCAGTCAGGGGACAGGGAGCAGGGGGAGGGTTGGATGGGTCAGGGGTTCTGGGGGGACCTGTCAGGGGACAGGGGTGTGGAGAGGGATTGGGGCAGTCAGGGGACAGGGAGCAGGGGGAGGGTTGGATGGGTCAGGGATTCTGGGGGGACCTGTCAGGGGGCAGGGGTGTGGAGAGGGATTGGGGCAGTCAGGGGACAGGGAGGGTTAGATGGGTTGGAGGTTCGGGCGGGGGGGGCAGTCAGGGAACAGGCAGCGGTTGGATAGGCGTGGGAGTCCCGGGGATCTGGCGGGGGCAGGGGTGTGGATAGGAGTCAGAACAGTCAGGGGACAGGTAGGGTGGGGGGGTCTCAGGAGGGGGCAGTTGGGGACAAAGATAAGGGAGGCTTAGATAAGGGGTGGGGTCCCGGGGAGTGATTAGGGGCAGGGGTCCCGGGAAGGGGCGATCAGGGGACAAGGAGCAGGGAGGGTTGGATGGGTTGGGGGTTCTGTGGGGGGCAGTCAGGGGGGCGGGAATTGGGAGGGAGTGGCTAGGGGGCGGGGCTACACCCACCCCCCCCGGAGTGTCCTCTTTTTTGAAAGTTCAAATATGGTAACCCTAAGCAGGTTATAAACAAACAAAAGGAAGTATTTCTTCACACAACACACAGTGCATGTCTACACTAGCGGCCGGATCGATGGGCAGCGATCAATCCAGCGGGAGTCGATTTATCGTGTCTATACTAATCTAGTATAGACACGATAAATCGACTGCCAATTGCTCTAGCGTCTACTCCAGTACTCCTCCACAACGAGAAGCACAAGGAGAATCGACCGGAGAGCGTCTCCCATTGACACACCACAGTAAAGACACGACGGTAAGTAGATCTAAGTACGTTGACTTCAGCTACATTATTCATGTAGATGAAAATACGTAACTTAGATCAATCTCCCCCTGTAGTAGACCAGTCCACAGTCAACCTGTGGAACTTTTGCCAGAGGATGTTGTGAAGGCCAAAACTATAACAGGGTTCAAAAAAGAACTAGATAAATTCATGGAGGATAGGTCCGTCCATGACTATTAGCCAGGATGGGCAGGGATGGTGTCCCTAGTCTCTGTTTGCCAGAGGCTGGGGATGGGCGACAGGGAACGGATCACTTGATGATTATCTGTTCTGTTCATTCCCTCTGGGGCACCTGGCATTGGCCACTGTCGGAAGACAGGATACTGGGCTAGATGGACCTTTGGTCTGACCCAGTATGGCCGTTCTTATGTCCTTATGCTGTTGTCTGTAGAGTCCCTGGCTTGGAACCCAGAGTAATGGGCAGGCCTGGGTTCCCCTACCAGCTGAAGGATAGGCCATAAGAAGGGGACAGGTCTTATTTTGGGAGCCTGAACAAAGAGCTGAATGTAAATGGCCCAGAGCTGGGGCTGAAGACCCTAGTGAGGGGGAATGGACTGCTTATTTGTTGGATGCTTTAATACCACAGTAGGGGTTCTTCCGGACTTGGTTACTCATCCAGAAGCCCAAACTGCCAAAGATCCATCAACACCAGCTGGTAGCCTGCAGGGGGCTCCAGGGGTGAGAAATGGACTGTAGCATCACATTCAGCTGGTTGGTGCTCAAGAGGTGAGTGCCCCCATCACAGACACCTGTATAACTGGTTTGGTTAAAATAATTATACTGGTACAAAAAGCTGTATGTACCTGGCCTTCGCAGTGAGTGGATCTGACATCCTTGTCATGCACAGGTTGCGAATGGTCCTATGAAGATCAGAAAAAATGTCGAGCAATCACAATTTAAGTAGAGATGCTAAAACTTTCAAGGACCCTGATAAAGTTGATGCTTCCATAATCTACCATGTGGCAAACTTTATATAAAGTGTGCTCAAGTGCCAGTCACTGCTGTTTTTTTTCCTGGAAATATCCAGACAACCAATGCAAGAAAACATTTTAAAAACATTTTGATAATTACTTGAGCTATCTGTTTTTTCTTTAACTGAAGACCTCATAAACAAGCTGCTCTACTCTGAAACAATCTGTAATAAAAACCCAAGTCTCTTTGTAGTTGATGTTCAACCAGCTACTCTCAACTTCTCAAGAAGTATCAAAGAAACAAATCCATTAGCTGTTAGTTCAGAATGTCTTCAGAAACCAAATCTCTAAACTTTCTCCTTTTTTCCCCCTCCAGTGGTGGTCCTGTCTGTACTAATTGGAGGCCGTAATAAACCAGCCTCTCAACAAGTCTCTTAAGTTGAGAGAATCTCCTGAGCCAAATGTTCACCAAGAAAGGAATGTGGTTTTTAAGAAAGAACAGAGGGAGATGTTTTTAGTTTCGTATTGTCACCCACTAACACTGCAAGAGCCAGAAGTCTGTGTGTCAACATCTGTTCTTCTGTATCTCTCCCTATACGTTATATTTACATATACTGGATACTATACTTTGGGTCTACATACACTAAATGAGAATTGCTAAATGGTGTCTGTTCCTAATGGAGTTCCTGCAGAAGGGGGAGAGGATTCAAAGGACTTGTGCCCCCAAACCAATCAAAGTTCCATGGAAAGCGAAGGTGTGCTCCTAGCTACCCCTGCTGAAAGAGGGAGAGGCAGGGTGAAGGTGGATCTGTAACCCTACTCCTTCCTTCCATACCTCCCAGCCCAGGTGAGATGCATATACTGCCCCGATTGCAAATGGGGCAGAGCTTCCACTCCAGCAAGCCCCATGGTGTGTCAGAAGCGATGGAATAGCTACTCCTTCCCCAAACGTTGTGGGTGCAAAGAGAAGGGGAATGATCAAAGCAGTGCTAGGCTTTTCTGCCTTGTTCCAGGATATTCATCAGCTAGTCTAATCTGCTCATTAAAAAATCCTGAATTGTTCTGGTTGATTGAGTAAAATGAGAACACTAGTACAGTTTGGCTTCTTTGAAGAATACTAATTAGTTTGGCCATGCTGCTCTTTGAATAATGACAACTGGAAATCAATGGTTGTACCATCCTTTTAACAAAAAAGGAGAGAGTGGCAGCAACCTGACTACTTTCCTTATCACAAGCATGAGGAATGGTAAGGAATGGTGTCCCTAGCCTCTGTTTGTCAGAGGGTGGAGATGGATGGCAGGAGAGAGATCACTTGATCATTGCCTGTTAGGTTCACTCCCTCTGGGGCACCTGGCATTGGCCACTGTCGGTAGACAGGATACTGGGCTAGATGGACCTTTGGTCTGATCCGGTACGGCCGTTCTTATGTTCTTATGATTTTATCAAGACTGGATGCTTCTGATTGTGTTTCAACAGATATATGTCTCTTAAAAGGGATATGTTTTTATATACATAGCAGGGTCCAGATCCTCAGCTGGTGTAAACTGTCATGACTCCATGACAGTTCTGTAGTACTTTACAGTGAGGTTTTCCTATCCATTGCACACAACGATTTATGAATTCTGGGGCAAACCACGTTTACACTCACTGCACTGTAATCAGCTTTGAAGATGCTGACACTCACATTATTGGCAGCAGGGAATAAACACTGAGAACTACCCATGAACATGGTGAGGGATTTGTGCCAGGCTTTTGTTCTCAGATATACAATAAAAAGAGTTCTCTATTTCACAGATGTTTCTTTATATTTTTGAATGATGATATATTAAATATATATTAAACTAGCCAGGAGAAGAAGGAAGCACTGGCATTTAATTGATGTTGGACAAACAGAGAATTAGGTCCAAGAAGCAGTAAGTGTATTAGTAAATGTTTTAAAAAAATATCTAGGGCCAGATCATCCTTTGGTGTAAGTCAGCCTAGCTCCATTGATTTCACCAACGTCGGATCAGTTCTACAGCATTCAACTGTATTTGCCTATATAGCCTTCCCCCTTACCTCCTGAAGCAGAGCTGTGGCCCTCTGGTCCTGTATAGGTGGCAGGGAGTAGTGGGGATGAATGGGATGTTTTCCCCCACTACATGAAATGTCTCAGCAGCATGTCACGTTCTTCAGATCCTCTGTGTCCAGCCCCCTCTTCACATTTTATTTCTCCTCTCTCTTCTTTTAGGATCCCACCCTCATTATAAGAACATAAGAATTGCCATGCTGGGTCAGACCAATGATCCATCTAGCCCGGTATCCTGTTTTCTGACAGTGGCAGGTGCCAGAGGCTTCAGAGGGAACGAACAGAATAGGGCAATTATCAAATGATCCATCCCTTGTCGCCCAGTCCCAGCGTCTGGCAAACAGAGGCTTAAGGACACACAGAGCTTGGGGCTGTGGCCCTGACCATCTTGGCTAGTAGCCACTGGTGGACCTATCTTCCTATGAACTTATACTTTTGACCTTCACAACATCCCCTGGAAACAAGGTCCACAGGTTGACTGTTTTGTCGTGTGAAGTACTTCCTTCTGGTTTTTTAAAACATGCATATTAATTCTATTGGGTGTCCCCTGCTTTTTATGTGAAGAGGTAAATAACATTTCCCTATTCACTTTCTCCATGTCATTCAATATTTTATAGACCTCTATCATATCCCCCCTTAATTGTCTCTTTTCTAAGCTGAACAGTCCCAATCTTTTTAATCTCTCTTCATATGGAAGCCTTTCCTTACCCCATTTTGTGCCCTTCTCTGTAATTTTTTCCAATTGTAATATATCTTCTCTGAGATGTGTACACTGTATTCAAGGTGTGGATGTTCCCGGGATTTATATGCTGGCATTATGATATTTTTCTCTTTTATTATTATCTCTTTCCTAATGGTTCCTAACATTCTGTTAGCTTTTTTGACTGCCACTACACATTGAGCAGATGTTTTCAGAGAACTGTCCACTATGACTCCAAGAACTTTCTTGAGTGGTAACAGCTAATTTAGATCCCATCATTTTGTGTGTATAGTTGGGATTATGTTTTGCAATGTGCCTCACTTTGCATTTATCAACATTGAATTTCATGTTGCTGAGTTGTAAGATTCCATTGTAGATGCCCTCAAATAATTCTAATGGATTGGTGAGGCAAGATTTCTCTTTACTAAAGTCATATTGACTCTTCCCCATATATCATGTTCATCATAATTCTTTTCTTTATTATAGTTTCACCCAATTTGCCTGGTACTGAAGTTAGGCTTACCAGCCTGTACTTGCCAGGATCACTTCTGGAGCCTTTTTAAAAAATTGGTGTTACATTAACTATCCTCCAGTCAACTGGTTCAGAGGCTGGTTTAAGCGATAGGTTACATGCCAGAGTTAGTACTTCTGTTATTTCATATTTAAGTTTCTTCAGAACCCTTGGGTGAATACCATCTGGTCCTGGTGAGTTATTACTGTTTAATTTATCAATTTGTTCCAAAACCACCTCTGCTGACACCTCAGACTGGGACAATTACTCCAATTTGTCACCTAAAAAGAATGGCTCAGGTATGGGAATCTCCCTCTCATCCTCTGCAGTGAAGACCGATGCAAATAATTCATTTATCTTCTCTGCACCAGCCTTGTCTTCTGTGAGTGCTCCTTTAGCACCTCAATTGTCTAGTGGCCCCACTGTTTTTGGCCTGCATAATTATACTTTTACACTTGACTTGCTGGAGTGTATGCTCTTTTCAATTTTCCTCAATAGGATTTTACTTCCAATTTTTAAAGGATGTATTTTTGTCTCTAACAGCCTCTTTTACTTTGTGGATTAGCTATGGTGACTTTTTTTTTTTTTCCTTACTGGGTTTTTTTATTAATTTGAGGTAAATATTTCGTTTAAGCCTCTATAGTGGTGTTTTTAAAAAAGTTTCCACGCAGCTTGCCAGCAATTCGCTCTTGTGACTGTTTCATAGAATCATAGAATATCAGGGTTGGAAAGGACTTCAGGAGGTCATCTAGTCCAACCCCCTGCTCAAAGCAGGACCAATTTGTTGGTTTGTTTGTTTAACTAGCTTCTTTATTTTTGAGTAGTTCCCCTTTTCGAAGTTAAATGCTACTGTGGTGGGTTTCTTTGGTATTTCCCCCCCCTACAAGGATGTTAAATTTAATTACATTATGGTTGCTGTCACTGAGCGGTTCAGCTATATTCACTTCTTGGACCCGTGCTCCACTTAGGACTAAAGGAAGGATTGCCTTTCCCCTTATGGGTTCCATGACTAGCTGCTCCAAGCAGTAGCCATTAGTGGTGTCTAGAAATTTTATTTCTGCATTCTATTCTGAGGTGACATGTACACAGTCAATATGGGGATAGTTGAAACCCCCATCACACAGGCATAGCACTTTACTCCAAGGCTTTCTGACTACTCCCTGGGGATGTCTCTTGAAGGCATACTACCAATGTCCATTTAGGATGAATCTGTTGGTTCCTAAGGGTTCCCCTTGCTTTTAAGTCCAAGACAAGTTAAGAAGTGTTGCTCTGTTGCAGTCTAACCTTACCATTCAGAACAGGTTTCAGATGAACTGCTAATGGAGACGGGATTTGTATGTGTGGCACAGAGGTTTGTGCCAAGAACATTTTGATCAGGATCTTCTCTTTGAAGAAAAATAATAATAGAACTGGTCATCATACGAAGACTTAAACTACTTTAGCATGGCCATCGAAATCATCAGAACAATTAATCTGGTAATGAGATTTCAGATTTAAAGTGTTGATTCTTGCCATCTTCAAAGAAAAGAAAAATAACTTGATATATGTTGAGAAGCAGTTTACAAGACCAAATTACAAAGTGCACAGCTGCTGCTGCTAACTTTTGTAGCAGACAAAATAGGTATACATTAAAATAGAGTGGTGAACATAGAGAGCAAGTTCCTAATACCAGAATCACACATGATGTGGGGTTGGTTTTTAGTTTTGGTTTATTTGGTGTTTTTTTTAGCAAATTGACTGCCATCAGTAGAAGTCTAAGGAATGCCAACATTAATTAGAAACCTTATTTTCAAAGAAAATAGGTGATACGGAATACTAGCTCCCGGTTGAACTTTGTCTTGTGCACAGAGAAGATGAGTGCATTTAAAGAATTCTAATTGTCTACTCATGCTTTCCACAAAGCCTGTGGCATAGTCTCTGACCGTGTCATTTTCTTAGTATTGCACAGGATGACAATTTTATTACCTGATCTTATGCTGGTGATGATTTGTACTCGTCAAAAAAACAGAACATGGTGCTTTTAGATTGACATTTCCCCTACATCCAAATACAACCAAAACCTAGATATATCTATCCTCTGTTACAGTTAAATGGAGCTGAGTGCATTTCAGCTTCATTTCAGTGAAAAGCTTAAAACTATACTCCCTCCAAACATAATTCCACTAAAAAAGTGCCCAGTTCGGTTCCCATTGTACCTTAACCACAATAAAAAAAATGTACAGGCTCACGAATACTCCTAAGTGTCATCTCTGACAGGTAATAATTTAGGATTATCAGATGTGTGTAGGATGTGCTGTTCTTGCCATTTACCCACAGGGTAATTGGATGTGGTCCTTTGGGCAGTGTTGAGATTGATTACTTTTTATATGATGCTGTCTCTTTATATGTCCATATTTTTCCAGAGTAGACGATTTGTTTTATTTTGCAGTTGTGAGCTTCACACCACCCATTTTTAAGTTCTAAAGGCCCAGTTTTGCTCCCTGTTGTGAAGACAATGGATGTGTTGCCGTTGACTGCAGTTGGAATAAGATTTGTCCCTATGAATTAGATTGCAGAGTGGTGTTCTCATAAATCCCATAAATCTAGCATGTGGTTTTTATTGAGTATTGTCTCACTGCTTAATCTTCTGACTCCCTCAAAAAGCACTTTAACCTTTCTTATTTTGTCTCACTTACATGTGAATGTTTTAGTTATTTCCTATGGGATCTTCTTATACAGCATTCCACCCTACTAACAAAGGTAGACACTGGACATTAGAAGTGGTACAATACATTCTAAAACTGTTTTGCATTGTTTCTTTTTGGAAATACAAAAAAGTTTTAAGTCATCGGTCTGTTTCTTATACTTCGCAATCCAAGTCTCCTTTGTTTTTCACATTTGCTTTTCCAGAATTTGCTACCGTCTGCTGCTAAAGGAAGTTAACTATCAGTGGTTTTTCCTGGTTGATCATCTTTACTGGTTTTGGAAGGTTAGACACCTTCATTAGTGTCTGTAGGAAAGAAGCACTTTTTAATGTATTTGTTTTTAATAATTGCAACTACATTTTCCCTTATTTGTTCTCGATATATTTACTGGTGGCAGTATACCACTGTCAGAATATAGTCAATAATACAGTCAGTGCCTTGTTTTTGTGAGACCTCATTAACAAGAAAATGTGTTGATGAGTGACCCTGACCTTTAAACTGTGATTCACAGTTGGCCTTTCTGGGAAATGGCTTTTAAATTTTCATTTCCCGAAACTGAATATTAAATCCACTGGCCTTCTTTAGTTCTTAAAATAATACAAATGACATTTGATGGGAAGGAAAAAATATCTCTAATTTGTCCTGTGTTGAGAAAAATTTTTAGATTTCAAAGAGTTTGTGTTGAATTTTGTGTGATTTATATCCCAAGTCTAGTAAGATGAAGATGAAGGCAGTCAGAACAACATTTTGCTGTCTGTAACAATTATACTGTGACCTTTTCTACAGTGAAAATATTCTGACATAAATCTATTTATGATCCTGATCCTGCAATGAGGTCACAGCACACTGCAAGGTCTAGGTCCAAGTTTGTCACATCTCACAATGAGACAAGTCCCCAATTACTGAGATGTGAATGACTAACACATTTCCTATAGAAAGAAACTTAGAGTTGGATCCCAGAGATGAGAAACTTTCTGCTCTGAAGTGGTATGATCTTGCAAGGTGCTGAGTGCTCCCTAATCAAAGCTGAGGTCTCTGGGCTCCTCTAGCTCATCACAGTTGGTGGTGTGCACCTAGGAAGATCAGGCAGCAAGCCAGCAAAATGTACTGGAGTTATTCACAACAGGAAAGGAATTCTCAAAATTAAATGGGCACCTACAGAGGAAAATTAGTATTTGGTAGAGGAACACTAGATCCCATGGGACTGAAAGACAAGAAGAGAACAAAGCACTAAGATTATTTTTCTCTAACAGTGACTGCATGTTTCTGTGATGGTCGTCACTCTTGAGGAGCATTGCCTAGTGGTCAGGGCGTAGGCCCTTTGGTGTGCAGAGTTGGGTTTTGGTATGGGATCCCGGGCCCTTCTTACCACCCTGCTATTGTCAAATGTTACCAATCTATTGCAGGCGGCTTGGAGGGGGTCATCTCGCTGCTTGGCACCTCTTTGTGGCCAGGCCTGGTGTGATAGTTGTCTCCCTCTTGGGGCGGCTGGTGGCTGCCTCCTCTCGTGCCTTGGCCCTCTGGCCAGGTCAGTTCCCAGTCTCTCCCCTTCAGGGGTAGCCCATAAACAAAACACAGGGATTCAGCACAAATAAACTGGATTAGGAGGTGAGGGGGAAAATGCCTCCCTCTCCAGATATAACAGAAGCAGGTCCTCTCTTCGCTCAGGGAGACCTGCAGGCAGTGGTTAAGGGAGAAATCCTGCTTCCCCTCAGCTCTTTCTCAGGACCTGCAAGGTGAAGGTCCTTTCTCTCCCCTGGTCTGCCCACAGGTGAGCTTTTCTGCTCCCTTTTTAACTCCTCCTCTTGTCTCTTGCAGGTGTGGTGAGGCTGTCTGAACCCAGAGTTGCTCCTTAACTCCGTGTTGCCCAGTGTAGGGTTTGTATAACCCGTCAGTTTCACATTAGATTTTTATCTTGGTGCCATGTTTGGATGCTTTTGCAACACTCTATACATTTTCTATAAAAAGCCACAAGCAATGCAGGTCCCATAGGCCTTAACTGTTGAAACTTGAAACTGCAGGAGGCTTGAACGTTACTTTGGTTCATGCACATACAAGATGAAATTAACATTTGAGTGTAATTCCAAGGGTTTAAAAATTTGTGTCAACAACATTTCAGCAAGTAAAGGCAGAGTGGGGCACATGGAAAAGCAAGATCTATTCTTTCATCATTATCGGTGTCTCTGAAAAACGGACATAGAGTTGAAAGTTTAATCTAATCTAATATTGTGTGATCCGCCTCATTCCCCACACCTGGTATCATGATATGATAAACTGTTGGAATAGAATGATTTCTTTCTGTGCTACAGACTTTTCCAATCATTCCAGTAAATCAGCACACACTCAAATATGTGATAAGTGACATTTATTAAGGTAGTAGTATACAGTAGCGTTCAGAGGTCCCAGACAGATTGGGGTCCTCTTGTGATAAACACTGTACAAACATGCACTAAGAGACAGATCCTGTTTTAAAGAGCTTTACAACCTAACTTCAGACAAAGTACAGAAGATCTATAAAGATTACTTTATTTAGAAATTAGGCTTTTTTCCCCCAGGGTGCTCAAAGCATATTAAAAGTAATGAAAATAAAGAGATGAAAAGAACTTATGCTCCATTAAAGTCCAGCATACAGTGGGCTTCATTGCAACTCGACACGTTACACCCTTAGTAGTTAAATTTACCACAATATTTTCCATTTAAAGTATATGAAATAACCCAAATATAGTGCAAAATTAAAAACCACAGTATGACAACTGCCCATTTTCTTTAACTTCATCCAATAGATAAACATTTAGAAGCTGAACTATTTCATGCTTTTCCACTTACATTTCTTACTGTCATTTGGTTCTTAATCACAATCTTGTAGTAGCTGCACATTTCTTATCAGTCTTCTACCCTAATGCTAAACTTCAAAATGAATGCAATCTTTTTTAGTTACTCATCTCTTATATAAGATCCATCAGCTGTTGGGCTTGGTGGAACGAATTTTGAAAATAATGCTTTTGTCTCGGTCTAACTTCAGAAAGCAGAAGCCAGGGGTTGGAGGGAGGGGTGTTAGGTAAGGAGAAAAATATGATTATATAATCTGTGCAATGGCAGGAACACACAACAGTGTTTCATATATATATAAAACCTTCTGCACAAAAGTGGGAAATCAATAAGTAGCCTGCTGCATGGCACCAAGATTAAAAAATGACAATGTGGCTTTTTTTCTTAAAGCTTATCTTTGTCTTGAATGTGAGATGCACCATATGCCCCTGATCCAAATCACATTGAAATTAAGGGGAAAGCTCCCATTGACTTCAAAAGGCTTTGGATCAGACAGTATGCAGTAAAGAGGTTACTCAGTATGCCTTTAGATGCACATTTCGGCCCTAATTTTACATGCTGGATGAGCCAAACTTTTTACAGGAAAGGGGGGCTCTAGTGGACAGAAGAAGTAAAAGATAGGTACAAATGTGACTTTCTGCCATCACTGCATCTCCTAGATTTTGGAGCCGACTGAGTGGACCATAGAGACTGCCCTAACTTAACTTGTGCTGCATTGAATGTGTACAGGTCTGTCTCATCTTACGCTGGGGTTACGTTCTGCAGTCAGCGCCTAAAGCGAAAATCGCATATAGTCAAAATTACATTGAGTGTAATGGCGGGCGGAATCGCCCACACTACAGAAACAGTATTTAAATTGTTTTTTTTCTCTTTTTTGTTTTGTTTTTGCTGACCGAGTAAAGCTGAAATCGCACATGTTAAATGCGCCTAAGATGCGACAGACCTGTATAAGCAACTGCAGTTGCCCAGAGTAACTGCAGTGCAGTGCACGTGCCCCATCCCTGCTCCATGCACAGCCTTGTCATGACTCTGTGCTAGGGTGCAATGGGAGCAAGTGTAGAACCCTATTCCCCCTTAAGCTGAGGGAATTCCTAATGTTGTCTTCATCAGCTTTGCATCCGCTGTACACCAACCAGGCTAAGATACAGGGGCTGCTGCAGAGCCCAGATTTAGCATAAGAACAGTTTCAGAAACGTTAGTACGTAGCAAATGCATTAGTGATTAGGGACAATAAAGAAAACCTTTGCAGAGTTTGAAACCCACGTCCACATTCCTTATTAGGAAAAGAGAGATGATCTTTAATTAACAGATAGCTGTGTTTTCCTTACAGGCAGGCTGCTGTAGTTTGTCACGTCCCTGGGGAAAACTCTATATCTGCTTTTTTAAAAGTAAATCAAAGATGTCAGTTCATTATTATTATTTTCTGCCCAAAGAAGATTTTCAGGATATATTATATTTATAAGCGTCAATTATTATAATGAAAAAATATAAAACTAATGAATGTGAGGCGCAGAACAATGGCAGTCAGAGCTGAGGGCTCTCAATACCTTGTGTGATTGAACCCTGGATAAAACTAAGCAAACAAATGAACCCCAAATCCTAACTCTTGCTGCAAGCCCAGTAAGAAATCAGCCAATTAATTATGGCTAGACTCAGGAGCAGATGAGTAGCTGGCATTTCTCTGTGACTTTTAAAAATGTTTTTAAAGAAACAAATGTATTATTAACAAGGTTCTGGTATTAGGTGAGGGACCCAATCAGAGTCTGGTCCCCAGCGCACTAGGCATTATGAACACACACAACAAAAAGATGGGTCTGCTCCAAAGAACTTACAGTCTAAAGCCCCAAACATTGTAGACATAGGTCTGCTTTAAAGTGAGATTTAAAGGTGGTTAATATAATTGTCTTGGAGATTTTTTATTCCTGAAGGAATTTTGCACCAAAAAAATAAAAATTCTGTGCACAATATTTTAAAATTCTGCAAAGTTCTGCATATTTTATTTGCCAAAATAATACAATATAATCACACTGTTTTCAATTAGTTGTTGACAAGTATTTTGAAAGAAATTACCAAAATAATTGAAAACGGTGTGATTATATTGTGGTTGTGTTACTGTGTTATTTTGATAAATAAAATGTGCAGAACTTTGCAGAATTTTAATTTTTTTATTGTTTTGGTGCAGAATTTCCTCAAGGGTATCAAGGTTCTGTGTGATGTAATCTGGGTGTGGAAAGCTTGGTGGAGGATCTGGGTGCGTAAGGGAATCTGGATGCACAGGGGCTCGGTGTGGGGTTCTGCCTGCAGGATGAATGGCACTCTGCAGGGGAGTCCAGGTGAAGGTGGCTAGGTCTCAGTCGGGGAGTCTGGGGGGAGTGGGGCTTGGTGGGGTGGGGGGGTCAGGGTGCAGCTGGTTGGGGCTCAGTGAGGTGGGTTTCCGGTGTGGGGGACCACTGTCTGTTTATTCATGAAAAGCTACTGCGTAGAGCTGATTCCATCACACATTCCACTGCCAAAGAGATTTTTTCCTCAAGCTTTTCCTAAGATGCTGTATTAACAGGCTGCTGTCATATGTTGGTATGTTTTCTGGTTTATTGGGCGTGTACTATACTGTTTGGGAACTGATGGACAAGTCTTCAAAATGCACCCAAGAAAACTGGGCTTTACTAGAGTAACTCAGCAATACAACACAATAGAGCATCTTCCTTTGGAAATAATACTAATTGTCATCCTTTCTTTCAACCAAGCCTTGTCCATGTTCTTATTTAAGAACTGTTCCCATTCTGATGCATTAATATAATGATCCCTTATTCTTGCACCAAAGTGAATGTCCATAAGATTTTGTCGTATAGAAAAGACATGTAGCTTGCATTGTAAAAACAGTCTGGAGATCCCAGTATAACCCTCCCATTATCATAAGCAGAATTCATGCTTGTCCGTGTGATGTTTCTTTCCTTGCTAATTATGCTCTCTAAATAAATGATGTTGCACAATGTCACAGGAAACAACAGAGAATCACAAAACCTTTTATCAGTTCAGAACTTTTGCTAAAGTATTCCTAAATAGCAATAGTACACTGGAAAGAGATAATCTGGCAGTATGAAATAGCAAACCTTCCTTCATCCATTGCAACAGTTGTGCAAGGAGAAGTGGAAAGAGGAAAAAATGAATACAGAGTGATTAAATAAATAAAAGGCAGAAATTGAGAGACAGAAAAAAGACAAAGATGATAAAGAGAGAGAGAGTGAAAGAAAGAAAGTGAATGAAAAATACTAAAAGAAAGAAGGAAGAAAGGAAGAGTTAAGGTGAATAGCAGAACATACAGACAATATTTAATGGACATATTGTACCCTATCCCTGAGCCTGATTTTTATTAACATGTAAAGTTTACAAAACAGAAAGCAAACACCATTTCCTCCCATCAAGTTTTGTTTTTTTCTTTTTGCTGTACTGCCCTAGGGTGACTAGATGAGAGGAAGAAAATATCGGGACACATGGGGGGAGGGGTTTGCCGGCAGAGCAAAAAAAAAAAGCAGAGTGCCGACAGCGGAGAAGAAGAAAAAAAAAAAGGGAGTGCGGCTGGCGGAACAAAAAAACCCCAAAAAACGAGTACTGCGAAACATCGGGACGGTCCCGATTTTATCAGGATGTCTGGTCACCCTATGCTGCCCACAGCAAAAGCACTTCTCCATTTGCTGGCAGGGCATTCTCCATAGGTAGGGCCCTACTAAATCCACAGCCATGAAAAACGTATCACGGACCGTGAAATATGGTCTCTCCCGTGAAATCTGATCTTTTATGTACTTTTACCCTACACTATACAGATTTCACAGAGGAGACTAGCGTTTCTCAAAATGGGGGTCCTGACCCAAAAGGGGCACATGGGGGAGTCGCAAGGTTATTGTAGTATTGCCACCCTTACTTCTGCACTGCCTTCAGAGCTGGGTGGCCAGAGAACAGCAGCTGCTGCCAGGTGCCCAGCTCTGAAGGCAGCGCCTTGCCAGCAGCAGCGAAGAAGTAAGGGTGGCACTACCATACCATGTCATCCTTACGTCTGTGCTGCTGCCTTCAGAGATGGGTGGCCAGAAAATGGCAGTTGCTGGACGAGGGTCCAGTTCTGAAGGCAGCAGCGCAGAAGTAAGGGTAGCAAGGGTATACCATACCATACCATGCCATTCTTACTTCTACGCTGCTGCTGGCAGCGGCGCTGTTTTCAGAGCTGGGCTCCTGGTCAGCAGCCGCCACTCTGGCTACCCAGCTCTGAAGGCAGTGCGCTGCCAGCAGCAGCGCAGAAGTAAGGGGGGCAATACTGCGATCACCCTACAATAACCTTGTGGCCCCTTCAACTCCCCCTTTTAGGTCAGGACCCCTACAGTTACAACACTGAAATTTCAGATTTAAATATCTGAAATCATGAAATTTGTGATTTTTAAAATCCTGTGACCATTAAATTGACCAAAATGGACGGTGAATTTCATAGGGCCCTATCCATAGGGGTCACTCCACTTTGGAATGCCCTCCCCAACTTTGTTCATAGGAGCCTGACTCTGTTGTTTAGGACATACTCATCTCTTTAGAGAAGTTCTTGGAGAGGTGGATGTTACTTAAAACTTCACTTTGAGGGTGCAGTCTATTGGTGGATGTTTTTTTCTTTCAATTTTAAGGCTGAACACTGACTATTGCTGTATAAATTCAAGACTTGTAACTTAGCTACTGCATCTATGGTGATTTGTGATTTTTTTTTTCAATAAAAGCTGAAAGCACCTAGCATCTATAATGCTTTTGTTTTGTTTTGTAGTTTAAATAAATAAAACTAAATTGATATTTGCCTTCATAAATGAAACCAGAACGTCTGTCTCTTGTTCCCCTTTTTGTTTGCATACCAGCATCTTAGATCTTGTAATTAGTCACTACTTTCCTTGCCTCTCCTTTCTGAGTCTCCTTTTGCTCAATCTGTAGAGACTATATTGGACATGAAATTCCAGTAGGATGAGACAAAAAGGGTATATGGTATACAGTATTCTGTGGAAAGGCAAGAGGACTTGAGAGTATCGATATGCCAGCCATCAAAGGGGGAAAGCTGTTTGGTTTTCAGCCTTGTGAAACAGTGGTCACTAAAGAACACCCCAAAGAATAATCGCACCTCTAATCACATGCTCTAGGACAAGTATGAGTGTGGGTTATTCAGGAATAGGCCTAGAGGATATGTTACAGTTTTAACAAATAGCAGCTATACATGGTTCTTGGAGGATTTTCAAATGTTTGTTGGTGGAGGCAACTCTTTCCTTACCCGCAAGAGATGGAAGCTTATTGGTAGTTCAGTTGTACTGCAGAGTCAGAGAGGGTTCTCCAGACTAAATGCAATAGTAGAAGATACTGATGGTTTGACAACCAGAGGCTTGAATAAAAATGACTGAAGTCACTAAGGGTGAAAATATGATGCAGAGGAGAGAAAAGGCAGGCAAATAGGTAGAGTCCTGCAAATCTGCAGATATCCGCGGACCAGGTTTGCGGATCGTGAAACGGACGTGGATACCAATTTTCTATCCACGCAGGGCTCTACAAATAGGGATAGAGAAGCCCCTTTCTGAGTCTTAGCTGTGGCTGATGCCAGAATAAGTGATAGGCTGTCAGGAACTCAGCTGGCTCTGGGCGTGGTTGCCAAACAACCCAATGAGCTCAGCTGGGCTCGATAAACCCTGTGACTGTGCTCCCAGATTGGTCAGAGGGGCCAACGGATCCCTTGGAGCCTGTCCAGCCATTGCTCCACTCATTGCCTGATCCATTCCAGCCCTAGTCCCTGCCTATCTCTGAACCCCTGATTCATAACTCCTGGCTCTGGCTACTGGCTTGTCTCCTGACCACAACACCGGCTCTGCCCTTTGGTTCTGTTCTGACTCCTGGCTCCAACCATTGGCTTGCCTCCTGACCACACCTCTGGTTCTGCTCCGACCAGTAGGTCACCGCCTACACCTCGGTGTGTGACATAGGCTAATACACTGGGCTCCTTCCCAGATGTGTTAGGCCCTTGACTGAAGCATGGGAGGAAGGTTCCTTGAGCCTGTAGCCATCTCTTCAATGTTTGTGCAGGACTAGCCACAGTCTAAACCTTTGCCAGTCAAGTGAGTCTGAATCGGTAACTGCAGCTTAGATTATTACTTTGACCCTATGAAGATGTAAGATGAGAAATAGACCATTCCACTGCCCCAGGACCACATATACTTCATGGATATTGAATACACTGCTAGCAATAGCACAATAAGATGACCTCAGCCAGGTGGGCTGATCTCACTGGAAATCACTGTGTAATGGTGAAATGAATTCACCAAAAACTTCTGTAACATCCCCTTCCCCATTCCCTGTCACTTTGTCACCAACAAATATCTACGATAGAGAGAGACTTTATGGAGAGTAGCATCAGAAATACAGTGTTGAGATCAGTACTCATAGTGGGATACCTGAGAGTTGAAAGAGGAGCAGGGAAGGGGAGGAAGGGAGAATCTTTGGAGATGTGAGCATGAGAAATGGGCCTGGCAGAATCAGAGGGTATTCAAAGGGAAAGAGTTAGAGGGGAATTTGACTGAGAGATTCATTTCTTATTTTTACTGAGAACTAGGGGATCCTTGATGAAACAATAGACCAGTGAACATAGAATGAATACAAGGAAACACTGGTTCACTTTAAGTCTGATCCTGAAGTCTAAAGTAATTTTTTACTCAGGCAAAACTTTCATTGCTCTCAGTGACAGTTATGTAAGAAGTCAGTAAATGCATCAGGCCCTCTGTAAAATAGTTTTTTGGCCCTCTGTAAATAGTTAATCCATGGAATTCACTGCTGCAGGAAGCTATTTTGGCAAAGAGTTGGCTGTAATTCTAAAAAGACAGGATAAACATGCTGTTAAGAAAGAATATCATGAAAAGAAGTTACGACGTAGAGGAGCTCCTCAGTGGATCTTTGGAATCAGAAAGAGAAAGATGAATAGGGCTCCAAATGCGTAGGAGGAAGAGGAGATGATCTGTGCATGGAAAGAAACATACAGGAAGACACTGAGAAGAGAGAGTGAGAGATTGCCTTAGAAGTAGAGAGCTCCCAGAATAGAGATTGCTGAGGCCACAGAGACTCCAACCCTGAGACGTGTATCTCCAGGAAGTAACCAGTCTGAGAGGATTGTTTGTAATTACCTTTTTAATTCCAAAATAGTATTGTCACTGTTTCTTTTGCAAAACAACATATTTTTGAGTTGTTAATAAACCCCAAACCCTTTTACAGTTCTTCCATCTCTGTGTAAGACCTAGGAATTCAGTACTTAAAAGGAAAATACAAACAGATAATTGGTAAAATTGCTAATTACGGAGGCAGGCAGAAGCAAGCATAATGAAAAGTGCATTAACTGGTACGAGGGGTTGGTTTTTAGTGATGTAAATAATGTATGTTTTAAGCATTCTTTAAGTCTCTTCTTTTTGAGAGCCTGCCTTTTTGGATGGTTCCTCAGACCTTCAACTGCAGCCTGGTTCAGAATGCTGCAATGCAAATACACCTACACCTGTCCACCTTTTCTTCATACTTCCACCTTCTGTCTCTTTCTTTGTCTTCTTTCCTACTCCTCCATCTTATTTTAAATGCTTCCCTAAGTCTTCTGTTTTGCCCACTACCCTGACGCAGCTGTCTTTCTATTACAGAACATTCCTTGAATGCCTCATTTCTTTACTGTTAAATGAAATGCCCCTAGTCTATGCTTCTACCAGTCTGTAAACTGTTCTGCATTATAGGGTGAGCAGCACATTACATATCCAGTGCTCTACAGCCTTCTCTTGCGTAAAGATGCCTCTGAATGGTTTCTTGGCCTCTGGGAAGTTATGCAGTGCAGTCTGTGTAGTGTGAGTCAGATTCAAAGGCACACCCAGTGCAGCAGGGGGATGAAGCAGGTGGTAAATTAGAACTGCTGAAGTGTCTCTCCAGTGCTTGATGCAGTACCAGAGCCCCATTCCAGATAACTCCAGTATAAATAAATGTGTATGAAAACATGCTATTTCCTGTCTTATTTACTTCTCTTTTTACAAAACTGTCTCCTGCCTGAGCCATCTCTGGTCTGTCTTCTGCAAATTTTTCTTACTTTGCTGAGAGAGAAGAGAGACTCCACCTCTTATGATTTATGGTGACTTCTCATTCTGAGAAGCAGCTGTGATAATGGATTAGCCATGTTGCTCTGTGTCACATGGGTTCTGTTTCTGCCTCTTCTGCTGACTCATTGCATGAACTTGGAAAAGTTTTCAAAGGCCACCTTGAGTGCTCAGCACTTCTGAAAATAAGGCCATAAGTGATTTAACTGATTTCACAGAGTGAGTCATTGGCAGAATTGGGAATAGGAACCATGAAACACAATTGCCACTCACATGGACTCCTTTGGAGAGTTGGAGTTTAACTGATTAGTAATAATGGAACTTAAATTCAACATCTGCAATAGAGAAATCTACAACTTATGATAGAAAAAAGGAAATAAATGTATAGTCAAATGACAGCCTGTATTACAACAGGAATTAGGCTCCAGCTCAGCAAAGCACTTAAGAATATGCTTAACGCTAAGCTCATGCTTAAGTTCAGTCGTGTCCAGCAAAGCACTTAAGCATGTCATTGGGGGTTAAGCGTGTGCTTAATGTTACACACACATTAAGTGTTTCACTGTATTAGAACCTTAATCTCTTTAAAGACATAATTTATAGTCTTAGTCCTATCATGATATGTTGTGGCATGTTGATTGTAAAAAGTGGTGATGTGTGTGTGTAGGGCATAGTGAGTAAACTGTAAGAGCTACAGCAGCTGCTAAGTATGAAGCACGGCTTCTTTTTATTTTTAAACAAACAAGCAGCCAGGATTAGTTGGGTTTTTTATTTGTTTTTATTTGTTAAGTGCAGTGCTTTCCACTTACCTTGATCAAATTTATTCCTAGCACTTTCATGGCAGCTGCTCCTCTTCCCAGAGAACTTTTGCCAGTGGAGTAGCATAGGATCCAGTCCTGCCACCTGAAATGCTCCTGCCATACGGAATTGTAAAATGCAGTGCCATTAATACGTGAATAACACTCATTTGTTTCTTTATAAGTCAGCATGAACTATTCAGAGTCCTAGCTGTCCCAGTGTCTGAGGAAAATTGAAAAATGGGTGAAAAAATCTGGTTTATACCCAGTTTTGGTAAAACTGGTTGTAGAAAGAGGAAAGCATTCTGAGAATCTGACAGGACTTGTAACCTTATCCTTTACTGCGAGTGTTATTCCCCCCTCTTGTCACAAGTACAAGTTTGACTGATGTGCAGTCTCATAGCTGATCCTGAACACCAGCATAGCTGTAGGTCCTAGAAGCGCATCTCTTGTATCTGGCTAATCAACAGACTATGCTCTTTCCTCTTGGATACAGACCTAACCACAGTGGTCTACTACACTAGGCTTCGATTTTTCATTCAGAATTTTCTGTGGCTGGTGGTTGAATTATTTAAACAGTCTCTACTGAAAGCAACTGACAGTGATGGAAATAAAGGGTGGAAAGCTGTTAATTTCAAGACAAATGATTTAGTTCCTCGGGTTGTTTTGGTTTTTTAAAATAACCAGAAGATCTTATGAGCAGTAAAAGCCTGATCTGCTTCACTGACATCAGTGGGGAAATTCCCATTGATTGCAATTGAAGCAGCATTGATGACTGCATGTGGAAAACACTGGAGTACTGGAAAAAATGAAACAGGCCATTAGTGTAGCAGGAGATATGTAGAAAGAGGTCTCATCCTACCTCCAGGCTTCCTGTCAAAATATTTGTCTCTGTGTGCCTCTGTTCCCTAAGGTTTATTAACTAATAAATACGTACATAAATAAATAAAATTAAAAAGCCCTTTTAGCAACATGCTGTTTTAGACATATGTAATATATAGTGATTTACAATTGTGAAAATCCCCATTTAAAAAAAACTATAAATAGTATCATCCTGTGACACAAATAAGCCTATTTTTGTTGTAGCCCCTTTGTAAATGCTCTTTATAATGTATATATATAAAGAGAGAGAGAGAAAAAATCACATGAGAAATCTACAAAAATTGATCTGATTGCAGATTATTCTCTCCTGTATAGGAGGGAAGACCGTGCCCTACCAAGCATAGTGCAAAATGTACAAAATAAATATTACGCTATGATTGGTAATAAAGGGTCACAACCTGCAACTTGATCTGCCTGGGCCCACCTTTCTGCACCAGCACCCAGGCCCATTGAAGTCAGCGGGACGACTCCTGTAGAACAACTTGCAGAAGTGCGGCCATAGAATGAAAGAAAAGCAGGGGAGCCTTGGAGACATGTTACTGCCCAGCATGCCATATATTTCACAAGCCTTCACTAGGATGCTGATGCAGCAAAGCACAAAAAAGCAAACTTAATGTTAAGCATGTGCCTAAGTAACCCATGATTAGCAAAGCAAATGGGATTTAAACATGTGCTTAACATTAATCAGAATACGGGTGGGATTATTTAAACATGTATTTTAGTGCTTTGCTGAATCAGAGCCTCTATGAAATCTTCACACCCATGTTATAATTTTCCCTTTCCATAAGTTCTATAGGAATGTAAGTATTTTTAAAGAACTGTGCATTCTTGTTATGTGACTTTATGAATGTCATATTGGCTGTTGCCCTTTTTCTGTTTTGATTTGTTTTTTCTGGAAGAAATGCTTATTGTCAAGTGCTTTGAAATGTTTTCAATTTGTGCTTTAAACGAGAAAGCACTTGTATTCCACCTGCTTCATGCAGTGCCCTAATTGGAAGTACTAAAGACTTAATGTGCTGGAAATATAAAGAAGTGTCTCTACCCGCCGTAGCCTGGTGCTGTGCTTATTATCTTCAACGTAAAAGGTGTTAATAATAATGTGAAATGTCCAGTATTTTCAAATAGCTCTGGGTTGTATTCACTCATTTATTTAATACTCTGGAGCTGAAATTCAGCCTTTTCCAGAGGGCCTATGGCTATTAAATCTCACTTAAACCTTAAAAATATGGAGACTGTAGAGCAGTGGTTCTCAAGCTATTTACCATTGTGAGTAGCTTATGCAGCTCTCTATGTGTTATGTGGGCCACATCCAAACAATATAAATTCTACCTGTATTGCCCTGTATTACACATGGGCTGCAGCTGTGTGCTGATTGGGCCGCAAGTGGCCCACAGGCTGCGGGTTGAGAACCACTGCTCTAGAGAGTGATTTTAAAAGAAAGGAGAAAGTGGAACACTTTGGAGGTGGGGAAACAGAACAGACTGGTCAGACTGGAGAGGAAGGAGAGAATTAAGGGAGAGGGAATCACATGAGGGAAGGGTTTGGTTGGAAAAGGAGTAGAAAATGTGAGCTATTGGGACTAGCCTTGCACTTAACCTGACTTGCCATCACCTGTAGTTTCCACATTTACTTGCTTTGGAGTAAAGCAGCCTTGTGCTCCCTACAACATGCTGTTCAAGAATTGGCAAGATCAAGACTTTCAAGAAGACTTTCAAGAAATAATTTTCTTGACATATATATAATCAAGTAGTTTATTCAACTGACAGAGAGAGGTGGTGGGACTGGTTAGCCAAAAGGAAATCTCAAGCTTTACGTCTGCCCATTTTAGGTAGTTATGCCTCCACTATGCTATCTTCATGTTAAATTAGAATTTAGAGTGTTGTAGACCTTTTGCTGAGCTATCCAAAATAACAAGGCTAGATAGCAGGCATAGATTCTTTCTAGGGGTGCAGCAAAGTGGATATTACCATCTTCCTATCCATATCACAATGCTCCCCCACACCAAAAACAAAAAGCCCAAACAGCCCTGAGCTTTCATTACCTTATATTTGATTTCATCCCTCTGTTCACAAAGGCAAATTTTATTACTTGCATTACTTTACGTCCCTTCTGCAGAAGATTTAATAAGTTATGGATTTATGGAAATCCAGAATCGTTTGTATGCAGGATGCAAAGCTAGTCTGGCACAGTTACAAGTAAACGCTACTAGTTGCAATTCTGATCAGAAGTTTATTACTCTGTAGCACAACTCTAGATGGTCAGTAGGCTGCTGCCTGTAAACTATGGGACTGATTCTCATTTACACTAAAGCATCTTTTCATCACTCTGGCAGCATAAAGGGGTTTTAAAGTGAATGAAAACCTCTCGTTGTGTGCCAGAGTGGTGTAAGGGGTCTGTGAGAACCAGACCTAATATATTATGTGATTCCATTATGTAAAGCAAGATTGTTGTTTCAATTCCTGAGGTGTGCTCAGGGCCGGCTCCAGGCACCAGCTTCTCAAGCAGGTGCTTGGGGCGGCCGCTCCGGAGAGGGGCGGCAGGTCCAGGTATTCGGCGGCAATTCGGCGGATGGTCCCTCACTCCGCCTGGGAGTGAAGGACCTCCCGCCGAATTGCCGCCGCAGATCACGATCGCGGCTTTTTTGGCGGGGGGAGGGGGGGAGGGGTTTGGCTGCTTGGGGCGGCCAAAACCCTGGAGCCGGCCCTGTGTGTGTTGGGTGAAGTGGAGAAACAGAGCTGAAGTGGGCATTGAATTGTGCCTGAAGTGGGCAGATTTGAGTAAAACAGTTCATGGGTGCTGGGGCAGTTGGCTGGGAAAGCAGGAGCCCTTACTACTCTCAGACTTTCAAAAGAGGCAGCTGCCCCGCTTTTAGCAACTGCTCCTAGATGCCAGCAGATGTGCAGGCCCTGCCTTGGCAACATCCCCCAGCCGGAATGTCTACACAGCATTGGCTTTTTGGAGTGCCAATAAGTACCAAGCCAGGATTCCATCCTAGTGCACAAGAGAGCATTCGATATGTATTGTGGCTAGTTCCTATGTGGCTGTACTCTGCAGCCAAGATAGCAGCCCTCTGTCTCCTCTTACACCAGTACAAGAATTTGACCCTAAGTATATTAGGTCAAAAGAGAGGATCATTTATTAAACTTAATTAAATTAATCTCCATTTCCATTAAAAGGAATTGCATCAAAAGAGCCCATACAAAGTTCACAGACACATTTCTGAATGATCCCTGCCATTGGCTGCCTCAAGTTCTACAAATTTTTCTTAGTTTTCGGAGTAGTTTCAAGAACCTATCTCTGGCAATAGTGAATACACATTTAGCTTATTCAAGTTTGAAAGGGTCACTTTAACTCAGGTCCTTAAATCAGGGCTTTCATTTGTACTCTTTCGCCATCTTGTTTGAACAGAAATCGAAAGGTTGAGCATAAAGCAGGTATCCAACACCAGTGATTTATTGGGAGGTTTTTTTGTCTCATTGCAAAAGGGGATTTAAAATCACTTCAGTCTGATGTGTTGGCCTTGGTATATCCAGTCCTGACAGTAAAGCGCTTCTAGACCAGGGAGAAGAGACAAGCTTAAGATCTGATATCTTGAAAAGCATGAGGGATGGAAGTGCATGGATGCTGGCCTAGGAGGGACAGGAACTATGTATATATAATAAATGTGGAATGAGAGGGAAGGGATGATTATAGGTAGGAGGGATTAAATTAAATTATGATTCCTGTTCTGCAGGGCCATTTCCCACCTAAAGGAGTAAAAGATCAGACTTACTGGCAGTTGCTGGGGAGATCTATACACCCTTTTCCGAAGGCCCCAATGATGGACATGTGGGGCCATTTGGAGTCCTTGCCAGGAGTTGGTGATAGGATATTTTTACTCCTTCCAGCTGCTGGAACTCCAGAGGTTCTCTTGGCCCTGTCCCCTTCTGAGCACAGCGGCTCCCTTTCTGGCTGCTTCTTACTGCATCCTTTTGAGTTGGTGCCACCACATGACTAGTTGTGTAGGACAGTGTGCAACAACACATCTTGCACATGCCCAGGACCAGCTCTAGTTAACAATAAGAATGTTGGTTTGGGTGGAGCAGGGAGCACTCTGGGTATAAGGTGCTTTACAACAGGAAGGAGGGATCATCTTGTGTTGCCCCCTAGTGACTCCCCCAGTGGATCCACAAAGCAGAATTGATGGGCTTGAGCATGGAGGGGTTACATCAAGCCCTCCTCCACCAGTGGAAGGGTTTCCATGACATGAGGCTTTTAATGGGAGCGGGGGAAGTGAAAATGGAGGGCAACATAATGATCTGTCTTGGGCTTGGGGGTGCCCTTGGCCAAACACTAAGATAATGGGAAAGACAAGAGGTGCTACAGAAGTTGACATGAGAGAAGATTAAATAAAGAACATTGAGAAGGAATAAAAGGGAGCCAGAGCAGTTTTGTGAAGGTGGATCCTACAGAGAGAATCCTGCGGATCCAGAAGAGAAGCAGCTGAATAAGAATAAAGAGCATATTGCCTTCTCTCCCAGCAGTCCAGCTTTGCTACTTAGCTAGTTTAAAAAATCTGCATTGGAAGGTTTCATTAGAAATCTCAGCAACTCATATGTCCCTTCCCTACATCACAAATCAATTTATGTGAAATCAGTCTCCAGGTCCTGGGATCACAAATCAATTTGTGTTAATTACATATCCTGTAAACTCTGTCTTGGGGTCCTTACTCAAATGCTCTGGTGTTATGGTGTTGCAAATTAATTAATCATTTCAGCTGTTCAGTCTCAAGTCAAAGGCATGCAGAGTTTCCTATAATAGTTATAAATGCCTCTCTCCAAAATAATTCAATATTCTGGTAGCTGACTCGATCTTCTGTAGACTTCATCCCTGTGTCCTTGAGGCTTCCTGTGTGACCTTGGGCAAGTCACTTAATCTCTCTTTGCCTCAGTTCCCCGTCTGTAAAATGGGGATGATGATAATGCTTCCCTACTTCAAAGGTGCCCCAGAGAGGAGACCGGCACAGCTGGGATGAAAGCAATCACCCATTGAAACACTGTGAAAATGACACCAGTATGAGTGAATTGATCACAGGATACCTACTACAATTTTCAAAAGTGCTGAGTTCTCAGAAGCTCCAGGTGACCTCAGTGAGAGTTCCTGGGTGTTCAAAACTCTTAGGCTTGTCTACATTACCGACTGGATCGATGGGCAGTGATTGATCCAGCGGGGGTCGATTTATCACGTCTAGTCTAGACACGATAAATCGACCGCTGAGCACTCTCCCGTCGACTCCGGTACTCCACAAGGGTGAGAGACGCAGGCAGAATCGACAGGGGAACATCAGCCTTCAACTTACCGCAGTGAAGACACCGTGGTAAGTATATCTAAGTACGTCGACTTCAGCTACGTTATTCACGTAGCTGAAGTTGCGTAACTTAGATCAATCCTCCCCACCCCCCCCAGTGTAGACCAGGCCTTACAGTCAGGCCACTTCTTCTGGAGCCTAAATAGGGACTTAAGTTTCTAACTTCAGGCTCCTGTTTTTGAAAATCGTGGCTTAAACCATGAATCCATCGTGCCATCCAGCCCTCTCTGCATACATTGCTTTCTGAGCCCAGGAGATTTGCTAAACTAAAACTTCTCTTCTGTACAATGCAAACAAGAAAAGCAGCTTGTTCTTTTCAGTGATCTGCTTCCAGCTATCTTTCCTGAACATACCAGCAGCATGTCAATGTAAATTTTAAAAAGAAGATTGTACTTTACTGCATAGCCATTTTTTTAACATCCAGTGAAGTTGTTGAAAATGGTTGTCTAGCTGGCATACTGACTAGGCTTTGCTTTTTAAAGCATTGCAGATACCGTATGTGCGCTCATTTTTATGACAGCTTGATGGGTAAAGCAGTGTTCTGACTGCTAAGGCAAAACTAATTGGAGCCACACATTCCTGGGTATCTCAAAGCATAACTTTTCTCCATTGCTCACTTGTGTGTGCTTCGTAACTCTTAAAAAGCTGTTTAGTTTCCCAAGGGATAACACCTGGAAAAAGAACCTCTTGAGAGATGAGTGGTGGGTCTGTTTGTGGGTTTGTTCTGGAGGAAGGGAAGGGAGAGTGGTTTGGGGGAGAGGGAGTAGGATGGGATGAAGCTGTGAGTATGATCAAGTCAGGACACCAGCTGGGAGGGTTCAACCACTAGGAGCAGGGCCGGGGGCGGCACGTCCGGGTCTTCGGCGGCAATTTGGCGGTGGGTCCCTCAGTCCCTCTCGGAGGGAAGGCCCGGCCGCTGAATTGCTGCCGAAGAATGAAGCAGCACGGTAGAGCAGCTGACGACGTGCCGCCGATTGCGGTTTTTGTTGTTGTTTTTGTTTTTTGTTTTTTTCCCTCTTCGCTGCTTGGGGCGGCAAAAAAGCTGGAGCCGGCCCTGACTAGGAGAATGGTCAGGAAAGTCCCGTACAGGGAGATGATGTAGGGACTGATTGGATTACTGGAAGGGTGTTAATTGCTGCATCGGTCTGCAGATGAGTCTGGAGTTGTCAGTATACTTTACGTAGGACAAGCATACTCATCCTCAGCATTCAGCAGTCTCTCCCTTACTGTGTTATTCTTCAAATGCCTGAATGCTTGATTGTAGGCACCATGCAATGCCTTTGTACTAAGCATGATAGAGAATCCCAGAAGGTTCTGGCCCAGCTTGTGAATAGCCCTCCTATGGTTATGCAAGACAGGGAGCACACACCCTTCCTCATCCTAAAGGTTGGTGCAGCCTTCCCTCTTTTCCCCCCACCTCTGAGTCTTGGGAAGCTTAAAGAGGAATTTTGTATTATTCACTATTACATCATTAACAGTAGTTGTCTTGAGAAATTGTCAGCAACAACACTGAGCACCAGCTTCCTTATGTTGGCTCTTGTCATTAAAGGACTAGAATTAGTAGGGGGAAAATACAGAAAACTGAAAATATGTAGTAGTCATATTCATTTACTGATCTAGTCAACTAAAATTATACCGGTAGCATGCATATGCTGCGGAACAATTCACTCCTTTTATGAACAGTTATTTCTGCAGGGTTTTCATTATTTCCAATGTGCAGACTTCTTTGTCTTTTTGACTTTACTTCTTTGTATAACAGAGTGAAGGGTGCTAGCTGCATCATTGCTTCAGCACGCAAGAAAACAGAATTTAGTAAAGCACTGGCATTGGTTTCCCTGATTTGTGGTACAGAGGAATTTCACTTGACAGGTGCTAGAGGTAGGAATGAAAGAAGCACACTGGATAGAGCTTATTTTGGCTATAAGGCTAACTTCATTAGCGCAGTCAGGAGTCTCCTGGAAAGGGTAGGAAAGATACACAACTGAAGATGAGCAGAACAGTATAAATAATATCATGTTATAATACCCTAGGCATAAATACCAAGGGCAGCATAAAGTGCATTTGGCTTATTTGTAAAGGGATTTAGTAATGAAAAGTGCTGTTTCAATAAAGGGAAATTATGAAAGTAGACATCAGTGATATTGCTTTCTAAATTCATACTTCACTTTTTTAGAGTATTGAAAGACAAGATATTTCCCTATAGGCCATTCCCAGAAGCTGACAAATTATGCTAAAATAAAGTAATCCTGACTCTCACTGCATCTTTTATTCTAAGATCTGGACAAGAGACAGAAATGATTAGAACCATTGTTAAATTTCACTGTTATTTCCTTTAGAACATTCCTTTCTGTTATATAGAGCTGAAGCAAAAAATAAGACCATTCATTTTATGTTTCCAGGAAACTTTGTTATATTAATGATCCATCCCTGTGACAAGTAGCTTTCATTTGACGGTAAACAGAACAAGTTTAGGTGTTGTGGTTGAGCTATCATTTTACACAGTAAGTAAACAGATTAGCCTGACACTTTTGTATGCCTGTTTCCTGTAAATGACAGTTAAATGGGAATAAATTGCCCATCCATGTAGCCACCTGCTTGGTGAACTTCACAGAGCTGCTCACTAGCAGCACTCTGATTGCTTTGCTTCCCTGTGTCATTTTTAGCTAATGTCAATGCAAGTTGCTATTCATCTTTCAAACTGGTTTTCCTCCTGGAAATTAAGGATATACGCATCCTTTCAGATTTGACCTTTAATGTTTCCACACCACCTATGAAAAAAGGGGGAAAAAAAAGAAAAAGAAAGAAAGTAAGATATACGTTACCCCAGGTTTTGGAGATATCTGAAAAGCTGTTGTTCACTAGAACTGTAAAATGTGACAGATTGGTTACAGCGAGCACTAAATGCAGAGGAAGCACTGATCACTTCTGAAAGTGTTTCTCCAAAGTGCAGTTTGCTCTCCTATTAACATGTGAAGTTCTGTGGCAGTCCATTGTGTCCCACCCAATATGTCATACTGGTGCGCAAACGCTTGCGTGCTGAGCGCCCACTGGTAGGAAATGAAAGAGTGAGAAATAATGACTTGCTCACCAGCCAAAGAGTTGGTGCAGAAATAAGGTGGGTGGCAGGGGAACATGGCTCCATGGTACGCGTTCCCAATCCCCAGAGCCTGTAGAGCCTCAGCTGTTCTGTGTGCTCTGTATGTGTTGAGAGGGAGCTTGGGAGCAGATGCTCTCCAGGTACGGTCCCTTCCTGGTTTTCGAGAGGAAATCCACAAAAGGATTTCATACTGCTAGAAGGAGCATCAGTTCTGCTACATGGCTTCTGTCTTTTGGAAACAGGAAATAATGTGCAGCAGAGCTCCTATGGGAGCCTGGATGCATTGGCAGGGCCAGCTCTAGGTTTTTTGCCGCCCCAAGCAAAAAAAATTTTGGCTGCCTCCCATCCCAGCCCTGGGCTCCTCGCCGCACCCCCCTGCTGCCCCAACCCTGGACTCTCCCCCACCACCCGCACCACCCGCCCTGGGCTCTCCCCCCCCACCCGCACCCCCCTGCCGCCCCAGCCCTGGGCTCTCCCCCCCCGCCCTGCACCCTCCTTCCGCTGCAGCCCTGGGTCACTGGTAACTCGCTCCCAGGGCGGATCATTCAGCAGGAATTTTGGATGTGCACAGAACACAGACAGGATTGGTTCCCATATGGTTACAGAACTGCAGTAAAGTGGAACAATTTTCAGCTTGTATGATTGGAGGATATCTGGATGCATATTATAAGACTGTCCTACATAAATGAGGAAAAGTTGAGGTGCCTTTATTATTCTTTTGTTCCACTCTTTGTTTCTATGGGGAATTTGCCAATGCAATATCACTGTCTTCCTTTTAAACAAACAAACAAAAGGCAATGGCTGTTGAAAATAGCAATTCCAGTCCTAATAACCACTGGGAAGCATTTCTTGCTCAATTTTATCCTACTTTTTCTACAGCAAGTTACAGTGGATCAGTATATTTGATTTGGGAGAAATGAAGTAACAGCTGCCCAAACTGAGCTTGAGCACTCCTGAATTTTCAGGTGTTCAAATCTGAAGACAGGTGATGGGGGTGGGGCGGGGCTGTGGCTCCGCAGGGGAGCACGGCAGCATGTATGCAGCAGCGTGTCTGGCGCACTCCTCACTCCCTCCCCCTCTTTCCTGTCGGTAGTGGCCAAGGGAATGCTGGGAAATGTAGTTCTTTCCCTGCTCCAGGGCTGGCTCTATAGGCAGGGAGCTAACCAAGGAACTACAACTCCCAGGGCCCCCTGTTGGTTCTCAGCTCCCATGCTGGATCCCTGCCGCCCCTGCAAATGGGCTGCCCCAAGCACGGGCTTGCTTTGCTGGTGCCTAGAGCCGCCCCTGTGCATTGGGCAGAGAAGGATCCTAGACAGCAGCACACTTTGGGAAACCATCCATTGTATAGTTTGTTTTAGGAGCTAAATTAAAACCCATTGCTAAAACTCTTAAAACATGTTTGCAACCAGACAGTGCTTGATATTTTGGATCGTAGCACTGATTAAGCAGACTCCCAGATCTGGCAATACATTTTACTGCACATTAAACCCTGAAGTTCAGGAAGGCTCCAATAATTCTTGAGTGACAGACATAAGCCTTGATTCTGAAGGGCAGGCACCGACCTGAGTAATGGCCGACGTCAGTGTCAAGGCAGTGGACTGTTGTGAGTCACTTACAAAATAGATTTCTCTTGTCCAGGGTTGCCTGTTTTGCCAGATTACAGTGACTTTTCTATTATTGCCATGGAGAGGAGATTTAGAAAAGATGCTGTAATTTCCTAATGCACGCCTGATTCAGCTGAGTATATGGATGATGAGAAAAAACAGGCTTGCCTTTTGGCATGTGGTATCTGCACGTACATATTATTTCTGAATTGACTGAGTTGTTTGCTTTAAAAATGATGGAGGTGTCATGGTTCATAGTGGTGTTCTCGTGTGTGTGTGTATTTGCATGCTTTTAAGACGTGTACTATTTCATGCACACATTTAGGGATAGAAAATTCCACTCATCTTACACACAAACTTTCACACTGTTATGAGAATATTGGAGAGAATTATGAAAAACCCTTTATGGCTTACTACCGAATTAGTCTGCAGTCCCTCAGGATAATCTATTCAGGTGGATCCCCTGCATTCAGGTTGAAATCAATTGACTTTATGGGGACTCTGCATGGGCACAGGGATCTGTCTGTGCTGAGCATTTTGCAGGAATGGTATCTTAGTGTGCATGTAAAAAACAGCTCCACCTTGGTAGCAATGGTGGGAGAACTTGAGTAGGGGGTTACCATATTTTGAGTTCCCAAATAGAGGACTCTGCCAGAGGAGGGAGGTTACAGTTTCTACTGTACAGTTTCTTCTACTTTGAATATCTAACATTTATAAATGAAAAGTGTAATGACCTCAAAAATAAATGTAAATCAGATTTAAATGTACCGTTTTACATGCAATCAGTCCTTTCCTACTGCGCTTCTTCCTGTTGTGCCCATGCATATTTCTCTGTGGAGCATATCTTTCTCAGCAGTGGTTGATTGCTCATCAAGTAGCCATGAAAGTCTTTGCACCATGTGTGCCTGAAGTTGTACTGTACAAGCAGGATCCCTTTCAGCAACTCAACAATCAATACCATGTTACCCTTACTTCTGCGCTGCTGGTGGTAGCAACACTGCCAGCAGCTGCTACTCTCTGGCTGCCGAGCTCTGAAGGCAGTGCCGCCACCAGCAGCAGCGCAGAAGTAAGGGTGGCAAACTAGTAAACATGCATGCCACTATTAAGGCATGCCGGGAATTGCAGTTCTACCAGATTGATGTTGGAAAAAGGACAAGCAAGGAAAAATCATGGACATTTGTTCATATTTCAAAAATTCGCCTGGACGGAGATGGGAGGACCAAAAAAGAGGTCATGTCCGGGAGAACCCAGATGTATGGCACCCCTATACTCGTGTAGGCTGACCATTGGGTTTTTTAGCAGCCAAAGTCCTTGCCTCATTGTGTGTGTCAGGTGCAGGATGCTGTGTTCTGCTGCTGCGCAGCAAATAGCTCCATATTATAGGGTTCTTTTGTGTCATTGCTGATCTCATACAAAAGCATTGGGAAACCCATACAAACAACATTTGGTTTGGTTTGTTTATTCAAATCCTACCGGCAATCAGAGTGAGTCAGAGATTCTGCAGAAATAAAAACGTATGATCCTATAATGTGTGTACACAAGGGGGCAAAGCTAAGATTGCCCATACAGTTTTAACACAGACATTTCCTGACTCGAATCCCTCATCTTACAACTTGAATGTTTCTTTTAGTGTAGTTTTTTTTACTGTGGAATATATAACAGGTACCTCCACCCAGCGTGCATGAGTTAGTGAAAGCTGCATCTTTACCCTCATTGCTGAGGGATGACAGGAATGACACGTCCTTACTTCAGTAGCTGCAGGGGAGATTTAGTCTGTCAGCAGGACTTCTCTGTGCCACTCACCCTGGAGTTTTGGTAAGGTAGATGGTCTTTCTCTAAGCAGTGCTGCCATCCGAGGGACAGCCAGGACGATTATTTTAGGGAAAGAAGAGGGGCCCAAAACTCACCATGTCATTGAGTGGTATATTAAGCTGCCAGTTGCAATAGGTGCAGGCAGCAGCAAGAGGCATCTGAGAGACCCTCAACCAGGAGCATAAGCAGATTGCTCTGTAGTTTCTCTCACCACATTCTACAGGCTCTGCAGCAAATTCCAGACAGAACCTGCAGCCCCGCTCATCTTTTCCCTGAGCTCCCCAGTCTCCACAGACAGGACCCGAGACGCAGGGGGCCTAGTCTACTAGCTTTGCTTCTAGCACTTTCTCTTCCACTAGAGGCAGAGATAAAGGGAGGAAGAGAGGAATTCAGTGTTTAAGCAGAGAGGTAAGGAAGGGATTGAATGTGAAAGGAGGAAGGGGAGACTGGGAACTGGCCTGTGGGGACAGATGATAAAGAGGAGATTGGCGTGAGAGGGAGAGTTTTTGAAAAACTGAAATGATTGTCTGAGTGATCCTGAATTTTACAGAGCACATCACTCCTGAGAGCAGCCTTGCTTCTCTCCGTGCACCACTTTATCAAAGGGAGCCTGTCGCCAGGTTGAATGTCTAAGCAACAGAGTAGGAGCTAAATCTCATTCGGAGTACTGCCTGCTATTAATGGAAATAGAGTTTGAATTGATTATTTATATTAGTGATGGGTAGTGCACACTTCACTGCATCAGCGTAGTTAAGAGTCTTCAGACATTTCTACTTTCAGAAGTTTCCAAAATTCAATTATTATTTTTCTCTTTTTAACAATACACACAGAAATTCCAGTGGGGGGGAAGGACACCTTGTGTTAATGTGGCTTAACTCTGGATTTCCTGGCAGATAGTTTCTCATCAACCACTTTAGCCCTGAACCACTTCAGGTGCCTCTGGGGAGGATGGAAGGAGGAATAGCAACTAGAGAAAGCCTGATAAGAAACGTTAGAGAAACACATGGGTGGAGGCAAGAGCTCAATTGCTCTGGGAGAGATGGTTGGGAGGAAGAAAGACTTAGAAAATGCAGTGTGGGAAGGCGCCAAAGAAATGGGTCTGAAATGGGCACGGGTGGAGCAGGACAGACAGGCAGCTGTGGATGGTAGGTGATTTCACCCAAGCACAGCAAAGTTTCAGGTGAAATGGCAAAATTTCACCCTCAGCCAGGCAGAAAAGGCAGCTTGCTTTTTCTGAGGCTTGATTATTGAGTCAAAAAGCTGCTGCATGTGAAGTTTTTTGTTTGTTTTTTAATGAAACTTCTTACACATCTTTGCATGGCTTTCACTAGCAGTGGACAGTGTGTTGCTTCCCTCTCTTTCTGGATGCCCTGACTTTCCTGTGTCATTTGCAAGCTGAAGCTGTACAAGGCCTTTCACGTTTTTAGCCTCTAGGCCTGATTATGAGTGGATTTTGCGGAGGAAGGGAATTGCTGAGCAGCAAGAGAGTAAGTTGATTGGAGCCATTGATATGCTTTTTTCTGGTGGGAAAGTACAGTGAACTAAAACATTTAACACTCTGGAAAATCAGTTATGAGAAAGGAGAAATATGGATAAATGTTACCTTTCAGCCTCTCGTAAGAAGGCTCTAATCAGTGGCAGATACCGGATTTCCATCTCCAAGAGCTGTCAATCTGGCACTTCTTATGAGTAGCAAATAAAATGTGAAGAGAAAGAAAAAGCTGCAGAAATACAATATTCAGACTGGAATGGCCAGTCACTGCATTATACCAACCCAACTTTAAATATTTACCAGCAATAGAAAAGTAAACATTTTGAACTTTGATTAATGATCCTATCTGCAATGCCACTCATAATTGCATCTTAAAGCTTTGGAATCTCTCCCTCTCAAAGCTTTGTAAGCTTTATTTGAGAGGGAAAAACTCTAGTTTTGCCCTAGGGCCACAGGATAGGTACATAAAATGTATGTGTGCAAAAGTGTGCCTTGGCAGGGAATTGATTTGTGTTATCTCATTTCCTGCAGCCAATTGAAAGAATATTGTATTTCTCTCTTTATGGCTTGATGGTCTCCATTGTACACTTAATTGCTGCCCCAAAGGCATCTCTGACAGCAAGACACAGGGAGAATGTGGCCATTTCAAAATGCAAAGTCATTTTGGAAAAAAAATACCTGTCAGGTTGGTAGGGGGTCAGGGCTGTGGTCAGGGAATTTTGCTTTTGTTTAGAGTTTTTTCTCCCCAGGTGTTACAAATTTATACTTTTATTATGCAGGTTATTGAGAATGGTAATTCTGCTAAGAACTATATTTCAAAGAACACCAATATTGCCGTGATAGAAGACTTAGTCACACTGCAAAGTAAACCCAAACTAAACTTTCCAGTGCACATGTAGAAACTTGCTCTTTATGCCCCCTTCCACCACTGCAGTGCCCCGAGCCTCCAGTAGTTAATGGCTGTACTGCTAATGTGTGCGTGGCTGAAAAATGTTAAACAGGATAATGAAATGTAGTAAATGACAGGTGTGGTGCTTAAATTTCCTTTTTTTATACTTTAAAAATATATTGAGAATAATTATTAGTCTCCGAAAATACTTTCGGTACAGTAAGGAAATATCAGAGTTGTTTTATTTAAGTGGATTTAGTTCCCTGCATGACAGGTGCTGGACTGAGGTAATATCTTTTGTTGGACCAACCTATGTTGCTGAGAGAGACACGCTTTTGAGCTTACACACAGAGCTCTTCTTCTACAACAGTGGTTCCCAAACTTGTTCCGCCGCTTGTGCAGGGAAAGCCCCTGGCGGGCCGGGCCGGTTTGTGTACCTGCCGCATCTGCAGGTTCGGCCGATCGCGGCTCCCACTGGCCGCGGTTCGCTGCTCCAGGCCAATGAGAGCTGCTGGAAGCGGCGCGGGCCGAGGGACGACTGGCCGGCCCGGCCCGCCAGGGGCTTTCCCTGCACAAGTGGCGGAACACTGTTCTACAATAACACTGCATAGGTGCTGGACTGACAGCCTTGCTGAAAGAAGTTTTTATCTCCAGAAGGAGCTGCAACAGAGCCAGTAGCAGTACAGGCTTCCTCCACTGCTTTACCAAAGTGCCTCAGTCCTGATCTTGGAGAGATCAAGGGTTAGAGGGTACTTTGGTCCCTTGATCCTTGGTTCCTTTAATGACAAAACAATTAGTTTGACTTTATATTTTAATGATCTTTGTTTCAATTTTTAAACTATAAAATATTTTTTTTTGTATTATATGTAACATATATTTTACAATATTGTAAAAATCAAAATGAAATGAATCAAAATGATAGCCAGAATGACAAGTTTTTATCTTATTGAAACAATTTGACATCAAAACAAAATGTTTTGATGGTCCGAAACAGAAAATGTTTGGATTTTTCATTTCATAGGTAATTTTGAAATTTCGGCTTGCCATTCCAATTTGGAACTGATATTTTCCCCCAAATGTTGAAATTTGCCCTGGAATGGAAATTCCAGTCACTGACCAGATCTACTATTAACTACTTTGGGACTGATTTTTTTCACCAGCATGATTTTAAATGTCATTGATTTAAATAGCAGATGCTAATTGTTGTAATTTATTGTAGTCTTTGAGCTGCTGCAGCATGTACTCCTCAGTGGTCACTTCCAATCCATTGTATTTATTATCTGCCTGAATAACTGCAGCCATGGATGACCAGTGCTACTATATGAACAATACTAAAAGTTCTGAATTTTCAGATACAGTATAAACTGCCTACACTACACTATTGAATTCCAAACAGCAGTGGATACAGTATGCTAAATCAAATCTTAAATTAAAATAGAAATTAAAAAAATAAACAGAAAAGTAACTCTGTATTTTGACCACGCCATGTAGAAGTACAGGGAATAAAGTTTAGAATAAGAAAGAATTGAATGGATATTTATCTTGGGAGTTGTGTGGTTGGATATACTGGAATTTTCTGGAGCTAATAACATTGAGGGGGCATTCAGTAGATATGATTGTTTCAAAGCAAGGCTTTGGCTTATCTCAGAATATTTTGGATTTATCTGTCTCCAGTGGTATCTATTGTGTTGCTCTAAACTGTTTATATCAAAATATTCAGTGTCACTCTTCCAGCCACATGGCAGGTTGTTTCAGTTTAGATCTCATTTACCCAAGGCCAAACACTTGTTCTGAGCCATGCTGAGAGAGGAGAACTTGACTGCAGGAGGGATTGTGGCTTAGAAGCATTATGATGGTGGGGAGAGTATACTCAGTAGAAGAAACTCTTCGGACAGACGGCTGCTTCATTCAATACTATCCTCCAGGTGCTGACCAGTGTGCAGGCCTGGATGGGAGCCATCCAGACAGTACCACATCGCTAGGACAGAGTCTGTGTTGCTGGCCCTTCCTCCTCTCAAGGAATGCAGACATCCAAATCATCCTGCATGGGTTCACTAGCAGAACAAGAGGCCGTAAAGGCCCATTCCCTCTTCTTCCCTTCCCAAAGTCCATTGAAGTGAATGAAAAGATTCCCACTGATTTTAGTGGGGTTTTTGGTAAGGCTCCCAGTGCAAATATAATTTAGCCCCAAATTTACAACTATATGTAAAGGTATATGGAACAAGTCCGGGTTTAATTTCGATATAGGATTGGTGACGATACATATAAATAGAAAGCACCACTTTTGTTTTTCTGTTGATTTCTGCACCTAAATCTGTGCTTCTAAGCATCTGAGTGAGATATTTCACGTTTTTATTTACAGTAACAATTAGCAAGTCTTAATCACAATATTTTTATTTCTTAATAGTTATTTCTCATAGAAGACTTAACCAAGGAACAAAACACACATTGCAAGATTAGTAAATACATCTTGAAATCCTGCCAATATTTTCTAAATAGAAAATGTGATTTACAAATCCTTACTTTGCATTTAAGAGACAAGCCACTGATTTAGAAGGTAATATCCTGAGAGTTTTATCTTGTGTGTAAATCCTGCTCCAACATTTTAAATCATCTTCCTGATTTTATAAATTCTGATTAGGGAAGAATTGTTAGAAAACCTAAAGTTTAGCTCTAGTTAAGACACCAAAGGTTTAGATGCCTCCAACCTTCCTCCCAACCCATCATGTTAATTTTAAATGCTGCTGCTAGGCTTATCTTCCTGGCTTGTTCTGACACAAGCTTCTTCTCTTCATTTTTAAGTCCTTGTACCATTTAGCCCACCCTAGGTGCAAATCTGATTTCTGATCATGAGGTCAGAATTCTTGTATTGACTCTGCAAGTGATACCAACCTCAATCTGCTTCTCTCACCAACATCTTTGTGCTTTCCACCATGCTGCCATATCAACACAGAGAAAAAAATTCCCCATACGAGGGAAGCATGCGGACAAAGGTTGAGATAGTGTTCTTGGACTTTCAGAAAGCCTTTGACAAAGTCTCTCACCAAAGGCCCTTAATCAAAGTAAGCAGTCATGGGATAAGAGGGGAGGTCCTCTCATGGATCAGTAACTGGTTAAAAGGTAGGAAACAATGGGTAGGAGTAAATGATCAGTTTTCACAATGGAAAGTAGCAAATAGCAGGGTCAACCAAGGATTTGTACTGGGACCAGTGCTCTTCAATATATTCGGAAGTGATCTGGAAAAGGGAGTAAACAGTGAGGTGGCAAAGTTTGCAGATGATACAGACTTACTCAAAATAATTAAATCTAAAGCTAACTGCAAAGAGTTACAAAGGGATCTCACATGACCGGACAACAAAATGGTAGATGAAATTCAGTTTTAATAAAGTATTAATAAAAAATTGAGGGAAAATAATCCCAGCTATACATACAAAATGATGGGGTCTAAATTAGCCGTTACCACTTAAGAAAGAGAGCTTGGAGTCATTGTGAATAGTTCTCTGAAAACATCTGCTCCATGTGCAGCAGCAGTCAAAAAAGCTAACAGAATGTTAGGAACCATTAGGAAAGGGACAGATAAGATAGAAAATATCATAATGCCACAATGTAAATCCATTGTATGTCAACACCTTGAATACTGTGTACAGTTTTGGTTGCCCCATCTCAAAAAGATATATCAGAAGTGCAGCAAAAATGTTTAACAGTATGAAACACCTTCCATACAAGGAGAGATTAAAAAGACTGGGAGTGTTCAGCCTAGAAAAGAGACAACTAGGGGGAGATGTGCTGGAGGTCTATAAAATTATGAATGACATAGAGAAAGTGAATAGGGAAGTGTTATTTACTCGTTCACACAACACAAGAACTAGTGGTCACCCAATGAAATTAATAGGCAGCAGGTTTAAAACAAACATCAGGAAGTACTTCACACAGTGCACAGTCAACCTGTGGAACTCATTGCCCGGGGATGTTGTGATGGCCAAAAATATAACTGGATTCAAAAATAATTAGATAAGTTCATGGAGGATAGGTCAATGGCTGTTAGCCAGATGGCCAGGGACACAACCCTATTGTCCAGGTATCCCTAAACCTCTGACTGCCAGAAGCTGGGACCGGATGATAGGGGATGGAGCACTCAATAATTGTCCTGTTCTGTTCATTCCCTCTGAAGCATCTGGCATTGGTCACTGTCGGAAGACAGGATACTGAGCTGGATGGACGATTCGTCTGACCCAGTATGCCCATTCTCGTGTCAAACTTGGCAACTCCCCTCCCCCTCCTCCACACACGCTTTTTATCCTTTATTGAATCCCTCCTTACAACTTATCTCTACTGTGATATCTAGAGATCACTGCTGTCTGGCCTTGGTTAGGCTAGTGGCAAGCTGTAACTATTCTGGCTGCTCAGACTAATGATTTATGCAAATGCTGCCATATTTACTGTTACTCTGTCCCTTGTTTGTCTGTTTATCCATGTCTTGCTTTTAGTCACTATCTTAGTGTGATAAGGTAAAACAGGCAGGAAGGAGATAAGGGCTGTCTTCCTGTCAGATGATCCAGCAGGCAATGTGAGGGACGAGAGTGTCCTCCTTCCAGTGACTGAGAGTTTGTCTCCACTGCAAAGTTAACTCAAGTTATAACTTGAGTGTTGTCCCTACTCCAGTCCTGTCCACATGCACAGACCCTTAACAGGAGTGTGGTGGTGCTTTCAACTCGAGTTGGCTGGGCTATCAGGGGGTACAGGCTGGAGCCTGAATTAGCTCAACTCATCAGCTGCTAACACACTAACACAACCATTCTGCAGTGTAGATGCAAAGTTAGCTCCACTCGAGTGACATTTGCCCTCCAGTGCCTTCCAACAATTCCCCCTGTGTGCTCAAAAAGGACAGGCAAATTATCCCACAATTCTCTGGGAAAGAATTCATAGAGTGGCTCAGCTTATTGCAGCACAAAGAACCATGTGATATGCTTACACAAGTCTTAGCACCACACATGAGTGAGTGCAGTGCCAGTGTAGACATAGTCACTCAAGTGGAGCCAGGCTAACCTGAGAGGAGTAACTATCAGTTCCCCTTGCCCCCCACTGCCCATCTTAAGTCAGTGCCAGTGACCAGATGTTCCGATTTTATAGGGACAGTCCCGATATTCGGGGCTTTTTCTTATATAGGCGCCTATTACCCCCACCCCCGTCCCGATTTTACATACTTGCTATCTGGTCACCCTAGGTAGTGTGGACTTGAAAAACCACAGTAATTACTGCAGTGGCTGTAAGTCGACCTAACATAGGTCGACTTAATTGTGTAGTGCAGATATGGCCTCAGTCTGTCATTCTAGAACACCCTCACACACTTCTGGCCTCATAGGCTAAAAAGAGCAGGGTTTTCAGGGTGAATGTTGACCTGAGTAGTAACTCACAAGAGCTCTGGGGCTTCCGATTTCTTTGGAGAGGTGGAGTTTTTGTTTTGTTTATCTCCAAACATTCCGGGGACCAATGCAGGCTTTGCCCTCCCCGTCACTAGTACCACCTCGTGTAACCTGACACATGAATCAAGAATACAGAGAGAACAGAACCAGAACAGTTTTTATTAAATTTGTAAGTTCAAGTGTCTGATATAACCTACCATTGCCTCAAGAACGCAGCAATTTGGATATGGTAAGAAAATGAATACATGTTCAATATATATAATGTGACAGACCCAGACCAGTGGGGTACAGGAGTCTGGTAGAGGGCAAATATACTGGTCACTGGATGAGTAGTTTTCTGTTCCCTGAGTGACCAGAGTAGGGGCTGCACTAGAGTAATCAGGAACCTGCTAGAACCAGTTAAGGCAGGCAGGCTAATTAGGACACCTGGAGCCAATTAAGAAGAAGCTGCTAGAATCAATTAAGGCAGGCTAATCAGGGGACCTGGGTTTTAAAAAGGAGCTCACTTCAGTTTGTGGTGCGAGTGTGAGGAGCTGGGAGCAAGAGGCGCAAGGAGCTGAGAGGGTGAGGGTGTGGGTGTGCTGCTGGAGGACTGAGGAGTACAAGCGTTATCAGACACCAGGAGGAAGGTCCTGTGGTGAGAATAAGGAAGGTGTTTGGAGGAGGCCATGGGGAAGTAGCCCAGGGAGTTGTAGCTGTCATGCAGCTGTTACAGGAGGCACTATAGACAGCTGCAATCCACAGGGCCCTGGGCTGGAACCCGGAGTAGAGGGCAGGCCCGGGTTCCCCCCAAACCTCCCAATTGACCTGGACTGTGGGTTCTTCCAGAGGGGAAGGTCTCTGGGCTGTTCCCCAACCCACATGGTGAATCTCTGAGGCAAGAAAATCCGCCAATAAGCGCAGGACGCACCAAGATAGAGGAGGAACTTTGTCACAATAAAGTATACCTGAGAATTCATGAGCTAATCTTGGGAATAGTTTCCGCTTCAGACATAGTTGCAGGTTATTCAGGTTATACTTGGATTCAAAGGCAAACACTAAACTCATTCCTCTTTAGCTATATCAATAAAAGATACTTTGCCCAATTTCTGTTGTATCCTTAGGAAGCCAAAGATTTGTCTCTGAGATAGATTATACTTCTCCACAATGAGTCATCATGTGTACCCTGAATTCTGCATAGCACTAGCAACTACTTTGTGATCTCAGCAAGGAGGAATGCTAAAAATAGTCCTTTCAAGGAGCACCATCCTTCCTTCTCTTTGCTATGAGAAAAATCGAGGCTTCATGAATCCGAGCTAATTGCTGATTCTAGGGTTGTTGCTCATTGCACGATGTAGCACTTCGTGGGAGAATATACTATATGCAAATTGCAGTTACAACTAGCGCTATTTAATTGGATTTAAAAAACCAGAAGCAATCCACATTATGAATAAGGAGAAACTATTGAAGAGAGATATTGACAGTGTTAAACATAAGATGTCCTTCCCTTCATGGTGCCTTATTGAAATTCTCTCTGATAGGCTATCATTTATACTATGAAAAGGGTCTCCTTTATGGGCTGTAAGAACCATGTAGTGCATTGGTAGTTGTCCCTCCCCCTCCAGCTTGGAGGGAGGCCACTCTGCCTCACTGGGTCTCTGTAGGGTCAGTCCAGCCACAGGGAGGAGTTAGGGAATCGAGGGCTTTAGGAGGCACTGGCCCCCAGGCAGGGCAGAGTAACAAACAGTCTAGGGATGTCAGACCCTCAGGCAGGGCCAAGCAACAAACAGTCTAGGGGGCTCAGGTCCTCAGGCAGGGCTAAACAATAGGCAGTCTTTCGCCTGGCCTCCTGTCTCAGGGAGGAGGCAAACAAACACAGGCCTCTTGGCCTAAGGGGGCAGACGACCACCCCAGGGGTACGGTGGGCACGGAAGGTAGGCAGACCTGGGCCCACCCTACTCCACTGGGTCCCAGCCCAGGGCCCTGACACTGGCGGAGGGCTCCACCCTGGGTCAGCGGGGATCCACTGAAACATGCTGACCTGAGCACCAACAGCAAAACCAGACTAAAGTCTGGTTTCCCTGGGCTACTTCCTACCACAATCCAGATAGGGGGTCTGGCGTCCAGGGGTCTTCTGTCTCCTTGGGTATTCAGCCACTGGCAAGCTTAGCAGCTTCTTTCCGGACTTGGTCTCTTCCGAGGGCAGGGTGCTACCCAGCCAGGTCCGAAGGACTGCAGCAGGCAAAAGGCATCTGTCTCTTCCCCTGGCTTCCCCCGAACTGAGCTAGAGGCCCTGCCTCGTATACTTCCTGTCCCGCTTCTCAACTTCCAGCACGAGGGCCGGGCCCAGCCTGGCTCTGCCCACCCAAGTGCAGAGAGTGGTCCCTCACCGTCCAGCTTGGAGGGAGGCCACTCCACCTCAGCACAAACCAGAACACTGTTAAACTCCAAGAAATTGTTTTGCATTTTATATGATTAAAGCATTTAGTAGGACAGAAAACCCTTCCATCATACTCAGATGGACATATACATTCTTTCATGCTCGTATACATTCTTTCATGCTTTGTTCTGGAGATCTTTCATTTTCATTGAAGTGGGGAAAAAACTTCTGCTGGTCTCCTGAATTTCAACAGTGGAGCTTAAAACATCATTGTTTCCTTTTCCACTTATTTATAAAATAGTAGAAATATACATGAATTCAATGCATGCAAGAGAAACCAAACTGGAACATAATTCTTCCAATACAATGGTGAACAAAATTAATAGAATAATGGATAGCCGATGAGTTAGTGCACATACTTCTATGAGTATTTTATTATAACAAACAAAAAATATTTTTAAAAAAATATGGTTGCTCTTATGGAGAGTACTTGGGGGAGGCAAATGCACAGTCTTACAAGTAATTAATTTTTATGTAGTGGGTAACCCATAATGAAAGTGTATTAATTAATAGTTGTATACATTGTTTAACCCCTCGTCCTCTCCATATACTCAAACAAACTAGCTAATTTTTCATTCTTTCAGTATATTATTCTTAATGATCAGTAGATCAGGACATTTTAACATTTGCATTTCTTATAGAGTGCAAATATTTAAGATATGTCACAGATGTAAAGGAAGCCCGTGCATGAGACTCAAGATGTACAATCAAATTTATGAGTGAAACCCGGCGATGTGCTGATGTGAGCTTCTCTACAATACAGCTAGGCAGATACTAGGAGCATAACATAGTTTAAATGAAAAATGTATCACAACCCTTGCTTGCTTCTAACTTTAAACTCCTTAGCAGTAGATGCCACTGTCTGGTATATTGATGAATACTTCCCGAGGCAACAGAATTATAACACTAAGATTCTTGTTATTATAAAACCATTGTAATCCCCAGACTCCTTCACTGTCACTTTTTGATGAATGTAAAAGATGTTTCACATGAATCTTTACAGAATTGCCAGGTTGGCTACATAAATGCATGTACACAGTGTTTAGATATGTTGTAGTAGGCTCAAACTTTTTTGTATGTGCACATCCATACCACCACTGAGTAGTAAACAATTTGAAAAATCAGGCCCAGGGTCGGAATCAAAAAGATATGCATACACCCAAAATGAAATTGTCCTAAACAAAAGAATACAGATAAAAGATTTTCTTCTTGATGCACAGATCAGTACAGCACATTCCATTAGTACAGACAATAATTAGTACTCTGTTAAAACAATTACACAGAAAAATACTATATATCCCATGTAGCAACATGCTTTGGTTTAAGTGGAGCATACTGTGTCTCTCAGAACATGTCACTCAACTCTTATCATCAGACAACAGTGTAACCTGATTTTTGAAGCACCTGTCTGGCAGAAAGTAAGCTCTATGTTAAACAGAAGCAAAATGATGTTCTAGGGCCTGATCTTGCTCACATGCAAGTCAACAGCAAAACTCCTATTGACTTCAATGGGAGCAGGACTGGGCTCTTACCAAAGAGTCCACAATAAGGGTTACAAAAATAAGTCCTTCTAATCAGAGATGTAGTAAAGAAGCCTGGGTTTCCTTCATAATACAATCTTAAAATATTTCAGATTATTCTGATCCCTTCTTCATAAGGTTAATAAACAACTCAGCAAACACTAGGCTATTACCATTTATTTTAGAAAGAGAAGGAAGTGGAAACTCTGCTCTGTTTACAGATTTAAAGTGCGACCGTGATTAGCAAAATCTACAGCTCTTGGTCTTTTAAAATATCAGTATGGCTCCATCTTCACCAATTATTCTACGGAGGGACTGGTGACTGCAAACATGGTAGATACACTTCTACCAGCCATTGTAGACTTTTAATCTAGCCATCATTATACTATTTCATATATTAGGTTGTGTTAGAGATAATCCTACAGCATTAAATAAGTATATATGAATAAATTGGAAAATATAGTCACTATAAGCCATTATGCAGAGTATCTCTATGTTGAATATGAAAGAGCTGGCAGTTTCAACATTCATGCAAATTTCACTAAAAATATTTTGAATATAGCTCTGGAAAAGCTTTTGTGAGAATGAAGCTAGTGGAAGTTACTTAAATAGCAGCAATGCGGCTATTAGCAAAATAGCTAGATCCAAAATAGTAATTTACATTAACACATCTTTATTAAAACCGTCTCCAAATCCAATGTAACTGTCATCAAATAGTAAAGTAGGGCCAAAAATAATAATAATAATAATAATTCAGATTTGCTGCCAAGCTGGGTGTTCTTCAAAAATTGATGTACTCTGAGAATCCAAAATGATGTTCTGTGAATGGAAATAAGGTAACTACCAAACATGATGAAACTCTGGGCCTAGCTGCACCTTGTGACATCCTTTACATCTGTGCAAAGTGGCTGTAAAATTCTACTATACTGATTTGATACCATTTTACACTTTGCACATCTGTGTATATATTGTATTTTGTTCAGCTTCTGCTGCCATCCCCATCCCTGTGCTACCTGAGCACCTCCCAAAGATTCATTAGACGGCATGACCAGCATCATAGAATTATAAGACTGGAAGGGACCTCGAAAGGTCATCTAATCCAGTCCCCTGCACTCAGGGCAGGACTAAGTATTATGTAGACCGGGGTTCTCAAACTTCATTGCATCGCGACCCCCTTCTGACAACAAAAATTACTACACGACCCCAGGAGGGGGGACCGAAGTTTGAGACTGTGCAAGCCCCACTGCCCTGGGTGGGGAGAGGGGCCAAAGCTGAAGCCCAGGACTTCAACCCCAGGTGGGAGGCCTGTAATCCAAGCCCCGCCACCCAGGGCTGAAGTTCTCGGGCTTCCGCTCTGGGTGGTGGGGCTCAGGTTTCAGCTTCGGCCCCGGGCCCCAGCAAGTCTAAGCCAGCCCTGAAGACCCCATTTTGGGGTCCTGACCCATGGTTTGAGAACCGCTGATGTAGACCATCCCTGACAGGGGTTTGTCTAACCTGCTCTTAAAAATCTCCAATGATGGAGATTCCACAACCTCCCTAGGCAATTTATTCCAGTGCTTAACCACCAAGACAGTTAGGAAGTTTTTCTTAATATCAAACCTAAACCACCCTTGCTGCAATTTAAGCCCATTGCTTCTTGTCCTATCCTCAGAGGTTAAGAAAAACAATTTTTCTTCCTCCTCCTTGTAACAACCTTTTATGTACTTGAAAACTGTTATCATGTCTCCTCTCAGTAGGCTGACCAGACAGCAAGTGTGAAAAATCGGGATGAGGGTGGGGGATAATAGGAGGCTATATAAGAAAGAGCCCCAAATATCGGGACTGTCCCTATAAAATCGGGACATCTGGTCACCCTGCCTCTCAGTCTTCTCATCTCCAGACTAAACAAACCCAGTTTTTCAATCTTCCCTCCTAGGACATGTTTTCTTGACCTTTAATAATTTTTGTTGTTGTTGTTCTCTGGACTTTCTCCGATTTGTCCACATCTTTCCTGAAATGTGGTGCCCAGAACTGGACACAAAATACTCCAGTTGAGGCCTAATCAGCGTGGAGTAGAGCAGAAGAATTACTTAGTGTGTCTTGCCTACAACACTCCTGCTAATGCATCCCAGAATATTTGCTTTTTTTTGCAACAGTGTTACACTGTTGACTTATGATCCACTGTGACCTCCATATCCCTTTCCACAGTACTCCTTCCTATGCAGTCATTTCCCATTTTGTATGTGTGCAACTGATTGTTCTTTTCTAAGTGGAGTATTTTGCATTTGTCCTTATTGGATTTCCTCCTATCTACTTCAGACCATTTGTCCAGTTTGTCCGGATCATTTTGAATTTTAGTCCTATCCTCCAAAGCACTTGCAACCGCCTCCCAGCTTGGTATCATCTACAAACTTTGTAAGTGTACTCTCTATGCCATTATCTAAATCATTGATGAATATATTGAACAGAACCAGAGCTGATCCCTGCAGAACCCTACTTGATGTGCCCTTCCAACTTGACTATGAACCACTGATAATTACTCTCTGGAATGGTTTACCAACCAGTTATGCACCCACCTTATATTAGCTCGATCTATGGTTGTATTTCCCTAGTTTGTTTATGAGAAAGTCATGCAAGACGGTATCAGAAGCCCTACTAAAATCAAGATATACCAAATCTGCCATGTCCCCCCTATCCACAAGGCTTATTGCCCTGTAAAAGAAAGCTATTAGATTGGTTTGACATGATTTGTTCTTGACAAATCCCTATTGACTGTTACTTATCACCTTATTATCTTCTAGGTGTTGCAAATTGATTGCTTAATTATTTGTTCCATTATCTTTCTGGGTACTGAAGTTAACCCCAGTGGTCTGTAATTCCTCGGGTCGTCCTTATTTCCCTTTTTATAGATTGGCACTGTATTTGCCCTTTTCCAGTCCTCTGGGATCTCTCCTGTCTTTCGTGATTTTTCGAAGATAATCGCCAATGGCTCAGATATCTCCTCAGTCTGCTCCTTCGATATTCTAGGAGTTATTTCATAAGGCCTTGATGACTTGAAGACATCTAACTTGTCTAAGTAACTTTTAACTTGTTCTTTCCCTATTTTAGCCTTTGATGCTACTCATTTTCATTGGCATTCACTATGTTAGACAGCCAATCGCTACTAACCTTTTTGGTGAAAATTGAAACATAAAAGTCATTTAGCACTTTTGCCATTTCTACACTTACTGTTTCTCCCCCTCCCACTCATTGAGTAGCGGGCTGATCCTCTCCTTGGTCTTCCTCTTGCTTCTAATGTATTTGTTAACTGTTTTCTTGTTGCCTGTATCTCTCTAGCTAGTTTAATCTTGTTTTGTGCCTTGGCTTTTCTAATTTTGTCCCTACATACTTGTGTGATTTGTTTATAATCATCCTTTGTAACTTGACCTAGTTTCTACTAGATGTGGTTCTTTTACCAGTACTCTCCTCTGTGGGAGACTTGTATAGCATTTACTTATATTCAGAATTGCCAGCCTTCCAGATTCAAAAATCTGAGTCAGGACCCAGAAAATCAGGAGATTTTTAAAAAATATTTTTTTTTGCGGGAGGTGGGGGTAATTTGTCTTCTGGTTTTGCTTCCTTTAGGACAAACTTAGGTCACATTTTCAAAGTTATCATTGCATAGAAACCTTACTACTTTTTAAAATTAAAGCTGAGATTCTCATGTAATCCTGTGCTTCCAGGAGCTCATAGTTTAAGAAAATCACCAAATATCATGAGAGAGAATAAAATCACAAGAGTTGGAAACATCATATATAGCACTCTTCATTTGAAGATCTCAAAGCACTGTTCAGACATAATGAAGTCTCACAACAATTCCGTGTGGTAGATATTATATGCATTTTGCCTTTGGTTAATCAGAGACACCAAGAATTTAAGTGATTTGCCTGAACTCAACAGCAATCTATGTATGCTTTTACACAATACTTATAACTCTGGCAACCGTCACTGGCAAAATGGAAAGAGAACGCAGAAGACACAAATCTTAATGCCTTAACTTAGCCAGAGGTACCACTTCTTCCTATCATATATTTCTATATCGTGCAAGTAAGGGAAGTAAAGCTACAGGTGGAGACAGCTCAACAAGAACAGTCCTCAGGCATTGTACAGATGTCAGTGTAGCTAGGACCCAGTCCATTAGCTGATGCAATGTGGTGTGGTAGACTTAGGACTTCTGTTCTTAGATTGGTTTCCAGAACAGAAAAAAAGGAGACCATTCTAGGTGTGGATTGGAGGAACATTAGTTTCATATCCTAAATCACTGTTTTCATTACAAAGGAATTAAATTCTTAACCAAAACCTTTGGGCAGTCACAAATACCACAGGTACTGAACACATCACTGGAAAAGCAAGCACAGCTTTTCAAGGGACTTATTTTTGTTCTCATGCTGTGTGTGCAATAAAAATCTCTGGAATAATCACTTGGCACATAGAGAAACAGTATTATATTATATATAGCAGATAATAGTGCATTAGGCTCTCTTTTATAATCTCTTATTTGCAGGAGGTGAAGGACATGCACTGGCAATTTCACAGAATGATCACACTGTAAAAGTTCCCATCCACTTGGGATTTTTTATTTTTTACTGTGAATGGTTTAAATCTGTTGTTTTTTCACTGACTGAACTGCCAGACGTTTGTTATAGCTGCTCCCAGGATTTGTTTTGAGGGTGACATTAGTTTTCTTTTTCGTGATGTGTTTTATAGAAATATAACTTGCAATTACAAAATGAAATGTTGTGATTAATTGGTCCCTAAAGTCATATGCCTCTATTTATTTTGAGAAAAACAAATAGTTTGCAGAGCAGCTGCTTCTAACTTTGAAAATTAGCCTGCTCAGTAACTGCACATCGTCTCATAATGGGTGAAATTCACTTCTGTGCAGAGGACTAGCAGAATACTTTTGCTGGGGGGGGGACAGCTCAGTGGTTTGAGCATTGGCCTGCTAAACCCAGGGTTGTGAGTTCAATCCTTGAGGGGGCCACTTAGGGATCTGGGGCAAAATCAGTAGTTGGTCCTGCTAGTGAAGGCAGGGGGCTGGACTCGATGACCTTTTGGGGTCCCTTCCAGTTCTAGGAGGTAGCATATCTCCATATATTATCTAGTATTATCACTACTTAAATCCTCTGTTTAGTTGGCTTATGGGTGCATATGCTTTCTGCTGTCCATCTCTACAGGGGTGGATTTAATCCAGTGTTCTCACATAAATACATGTCTTTCTAAGTAATGAGACAGATTTTAGTTGCTACAGTGGAAGTTTGCATAATCAGAAATACATCCAGACTTTCTGTAGGCTCCCATACAGGTAGCCTTTTTAAACCATTGGGACATCACAGCATACAGCAAGTGTGTCTTAGTCCAGGGTATTTAACACTGATCTTTCCAAAATGTCAGTCCTCACTTATTTGGCTTTATGCTAATCTGCAATTTCTCACCTGTGAAGAGGGGTTAATACTGTTGGGGGCCTTACAATTCCTTTTTTAAAGTATGTATTAAAATTAGATCAAATTAACCAATATCTACAAAGAAACTCTACCAACCTCCTGAAAATAAAATCTTCCCTTCTGAACCCACTACTACAGTCAACTCACTGGCATCAGGGAAAGAACTGGAAAATGGCTACATTTTGTAGCACACCTAGAATGTTGTCACTTCTAATTTGCATCAGACTCAAGGTGTGGAACAAATATAGAATCGTAGGACTGGAAGGGACCTCGAGAGCTCATCTAGTCCAGTCCCCTTCACCCCTGGCAAGATTAAATATTATCTAGACCATCTCTGACAGGTGTTTGTCTAACCTGCTCTTAAAAATATCCAATGATGGAGATTCCACAACCTCCCTACGCAATTTATTCCAGTGCTTAACCACCAAGACAGTTAGGACATTTTTCCTCATGTCCAACTTAAACCGCCCTTACTGAAATTTAAGCCCATTGCTTCTTGTCCTATCTTCAGAGGTTAAAGAGAACAATTTTTTCTCCCTCCTCGTAACAACCTTTTATATACTTGAAAACTGTTGTCATGTTCCCTCTCAGCCTTCTCGTCTCCAGTTTTTTCAATCTTTCATCCTAGGTCATGTTTTCTAGACCTTTAATCATTTTTGTTGCTCTTCTCTGGACTTCTCCAATTTGTCAACATCTTTCGTGAAATGTGGCACCCACAACTGGACACAAAATACTCCAATTGAGGCCTAATCAGTGTGGAGTAGAGCGGAAGAATTTGTGTCTTGCTTACAACACTTCTGCTAATACATCCCAGACTGATCTTTGCTTTTTTTGTAAAAGTGTTACACTGTTCACTTATGATCCATGATGACCTCTATATCCCTTTCCGCAGTACTCCTTCCTATGCAGTCATTTCCCATTTTGTATGTGTGCAACTGATTGCTCCTTCCTAAGTGGAGTACTTTGCATTTGTCCTTATAGGATCGCCAGTCATGGGCCTATTAAAGAATTGGGTGAAATCCTGTCCTCACTGAAGTCAATGGGAATTTTGGCAAGGGGCCAGGATTTCACCATTGGTCTTCCATTGTCTATTGCAGGGGTGGCCAACCAGAGCCTGAGAAGGAGCCAGAATTTACCAATGTACATTGCCAAAGAGCCACAGTAATACGTCAGCAGCCCCCCATCAACTCCCCCACCCTGCTCCCAGCACCTCCCAGCCACCGGCAGCCCTGCCGATCAGTGCCTCCCCCTCCCTCCCCACACCTCCCAATCAGCTGTTTTGTGGCGTGCAGGAGGATCTGGAAGGAAGGGGGAGGAGTGGGACATGGCAGGCTCAGGGGAGAGGGTAGGAAGAGGTGGAGTGGGGGCAGGGCCTGTGGCAGAGCCAGGGATTGAGCAGTGAGCACCTCCCGGCACATTGGATAATTGGCGCCTGTAGCTCCAGCCCCGGAGTCGGTGCCTATACAAGGAGCTGCATATTAACTTCTAAAGAGCCGCATGTGGCTCCGGAGCCACAGGTTGGCCACTCCGGTCTATTGCCTGCACAGTGCACTAGGTGCTTGTCTCAAATCCAGGAAACACCGAGAAGCAACAACAGGAAGTTGTCTTAGCAACTAGAAGAATCTCTGGCTGTCTGCTACTATGGACCTCTCCTGCTTACCTGACTCCTGAGCCCTGCATCCCTGCCTACTCCTAGTTCCTGTCTTCCCATCTCAGACTCCCTCCTACTCCCAGTTCCTGCTGTCCTGCCCTACTCCAGGTCCCTGCTCCTATGCCTTACCCCTGACGTTATTTCTGGCTCTGACCTTCAGCTTGGTACCTGACGTCTCCAGCTCTGACCCCTGGCATGACACCTGATGCAGACTTCAATTCTGACCCTTGGCACTGACCACTAACCTTGACTCCTGCCCTGACCTCTAGGCCTGGCTGCAGACACCCTGGTCATTACAGTGCTTCTTCATTTGCTATTATTAACATATTGCTCTATTTACTGACACTCCTCTATCAGCTGTGATTCAGAAAAAAATAAGTCTTTTAGACAATGAGTTTTACCCACCAGCCTTTGCTGTTGGGGTGTGCAGCTAATAACAAAAGAAGGAGAAAATTCAAGCTGACTTCTCTGTTTATGTATAATAACTTAGCACTCCGAATTCTAAAAAATGAGTCTGAAGCCATGTCTCCTTAGAGGCTTCTTCCTGTCTGATTAGCTGGGAGCTACTTATATAGAATCCCTTGGCTTCTTTCTAAGCATCTGATTAAGACTTCAGCCTCTAGCCCTGTTTTATTATTCCTTATACCCTATAAAATGTTGGAGCTCGAAGTAAGCAGATGTTTCCCTGCTTGTTGTTAATGAGCTAGGGCCTCCATTTCCTTTCACCACCTACACATTCTGTTCTGTTCCTTGTGTTTTTAACTATAATTGCATAGCTAATTGGAACCATTGTTAAAGGTTAATAAGACTTCCTCTATTTTATGAATTTTTCATATGAATGATGGTATTTAGCATTCTCTCTTGCCTACAACAAATAAGTAATTTTCAAGAATCTAGGGGGCATAGGCAAGAAACATATCTAGCGCTCTTATTTCTAAGGTGCTCGTTGTAGCTCTGCCTTCTTGTAATTCCACAAAATGAGTCTACTATCCACCCGCGATTTCACATATTTAAGTTTATTATGGATTGCCCATTCGCTGGCCCCGGGTTGGGGTAGAGAGTAGCACTGGACTCTCTCTGTCCCTGTTGACTACAAGAAAGCATAGTGAATGGAATTCCAGACAATAAATGCATTGGGAGTTAATGGAGAAAGGATTGAGGGAAACCTTCAAAGTGACCTATCACTCAAAGTTGCTGTTTTAGAACAAGGGGAGCCAGTTGGTCAAGCGGAGGTGATAACTGAAGCAATCCGTAGAAGTGGTTGTTTTTAAAGTTAAAACACAAAAGTCTGTAGTTGCATGCTCAGAATAATGAGTGTGACGGGTTCCCCGCAGGGTGCCATCTGGAACTGGTCAAATCTGGCCAGTATATGGGTTTAAAGACCGGTCTGCCTCTCCCTCAATGTGAAGAGAACAATGCACAGTTGTGGTAGCCAAGCAGAGATTACAAAAGGTAGATTTTAAGTGATTACAAGTGATAGCAAACAGATCAAAGCAGATTACGTAGCAAATAAACAAAAAATGCAAACTAAGCTTAATATACTAGATAGATTGGATATGAATTAGCAGGTTCTCACCCTGAGAAATGATACAAGCAGGCTTCAGATTCTTAAGGGGTAAGCTGCACTTGCTTTACAGCTTGGAATCCCCAGGTAGAAATCCCTTTAGCCTGGGTCCAGCACTTCCCCCAGTTCAGTCTTTGTTCCTCAGGTGTTTCCAGAAGTCTTCTTGTGTGGGGAATGAAGAACCACAGATGATGTCACTTCCTGCCTTATATAGCTTTTGCATATGGTGTGAACCCTTTGTTCCAAAGGCCAGTCTGTGGAAAACCACTGACATCCCACGATGGAGTCCAGAATCATATAGCCTGGTCACATGTCCTTGTAGAGTCATAGCAGCCATCACTCACAGGCTGCTTGTAGCATTCTCAGAAAGGCTCACCAAGTGGGAGATAATTGTGTCCTAAGGCCTATTGTTCTCCCTAATGGTTCATTGCCCTGAATAGGCCCTCCCCAACCAACTATCTAGACCAGAGGTGGGCAAACTACAGCCTGCGGGACACATCCGGTCAGTCCCCTGCCCCGCAGCCACCCCACGCGGCTGCCAGACCTGTTGCTCTGAGCGGCATGGTAAGGGGACTGGGGGCAAGGGGCGGTTGGATGGGGCGGAGGTTCTGCGGGGAGGGAGCAGTCAGAGGACGGGGAATGGGGGGGTTGGATAGGCATGGGGTCCCGGGGGGGCCTGTCGGGGGCAGGGGTGTGGATGGGGTCAGGGGATGGGGAACAGGGGGGGTTGGATAGGTGTGGGAGTCCCGGGAGGCTTGTCAGGAGGCGGTGGTGTGCATAGGGGTTGGGGGGGGCAGTCAGGGGACAGGGCGAAGGGGGGTGGATGGGGGTGGCGTCCTGGGGGGGCGGTTAGGGGACAAGGAGCAGGGGGGTTGGATGGGTCGGGGCTTCTGAGGGGGGCAGTCAGGGGATGGGAAGTGGGAGGGGGCGGTTAGGGGGCAGGGGCCAGGCTGTTTGGGGAGGCACAGCCTTCCCTACCCGGCCCTCCATACAGTTTTGCAACCCCAATGTGGCCCTCGGACCAAAAAGTTTGCCCACCCCGATCTAGACTGAAAGATCTTGTCTGGTGGGCGTTACCCAGGTTAACTACATTTGAAATACAGATATATAGTCAATATTCATAACTTCAGATACAAAAATGATACATGCATATGTAACTCACACACCTCCTGGGTGGGGGGTTCTGTTCCATCTAGTGGCACCAAGACCACTTAGAGAGAGAGATAAAATGAGTCTGCTCTACAGTCTTAGCTAACAGCTGGTTGGCTTTTAGCTCATGTGATAGAGGCATATGCATTAAGCTCTAGAGGTCCCCAGTTTGATCCCACCCACGGACAACCGGGGTCTGTCAGTGTTACACATACAAATAGGATAATCATATTCAGCAAATCATCTCACATGATCCATCTTGCATAAAATGCATCATAGTTATGCTATAACCATATCATAATAATATCACTATGAAGAATATTGGCTGCAGTGTCACAATGAGCTATATATATGCAGGGATTCCCTCCGAGACCTTTTCCCCTTGGCTTATCCAGAGCATTTTATTGAGTTTTGGGAGAACGCTTTATATTGAGTTCTCTGGTATCCAAAGCCCGGTTTGAATCCGCACTTATCACTGAGGTTTCTTTATTGGCATTTCATAAATCTGTACCTGAGGTGATCGGGCTCAGGTGTAGGGCGATGGGCTAGGGTGCACCACAACTACAAATTACATAATTATAAATCAGATTATCTACATATTCTAAAATAGACTAACACATTCACATTACATTGTACACAGTATCACACACTTTACAATTGACTTGTCAATTTTGTGAACCAATTCCTGTATATATCATGAACTACCAAAGTATTACAAAGTGTGCTAGTAAGCAAAGCTGCAACTGCAAGCGTATCAAACATTTCTCTTCTTAATATTTCTTTATCTACTAGCTACGTATTATTTGCAAGGCCATTTGTGAATTCATGCTGTGTCCATTGTTAACTTCTGTTTCCTGACTTCTGTTTTCTTTCATTCTTCATGCAAGGCCTACAATACAAAATGCAAGTGATTCATTGAAAACAGTCTGTATCCTGAGTGGTGTTTTTTCCTACAAAATCATGCACCGGTCAGTGTAGCTATGCACAAGTATATATCACCATACAACTCAGGAACCACACATTCCTCCCTGTTTAGCTAAATGAGCAAAACCTAGGAAATCTGTAGTCTGGCAGGATACTATGGGACAGACTTGGTATAACTGCCCCTTTACCAGTAAGTTAGTACAACAGAGGATTTACTGCATAGACAGTCTCTGATGGCTGGAATTAATGAAGCATGTGACATCCGCTCGAAGTAAAATACCGTGTGGTATAAACAGAAACAAATGGCTTGCTTTAATGAGACATTAGCAGTGACACAATTGAATTACACCAGTAGATGTGTGAAATGTATCTTTGTTTAATGCCTGTGCACCACATCAAACAGTGTTTCTGAAAGATGTACCTCCTTTCTGGAACTGGGGCTTTAGCCTTCCTTGTACATCTAGAGTGAGTGCCAGTGCAGTATCCCCTCTCATGCACCCCACTAATGCGCTGCAACCCTTGAGGGACCACATCAGTCAATAGGGCGGTAATTCAGTCTTCATTCTCATTCAGTTCTTGGCCTGTTGGATGAGCTGGTCAGCTACTGCCAAATTGTGGTTTTGCTGTTTGATGCCTGTCCACCAGGCAATGGACTGAGCACCAACTCCTTTTACATAGGCCACCAAACAGCCTTCAGCAAGCAATGATCTTTGGCCATCTTGGGATTTCTTGCCTGCTTTGGTACTCAAGGAAGTACAAGCTTTTTATTTTATATTACCCTGTTTTTTTCTCCTCTTGAACTTCTGTGATAAAATAGGCAGGGGCTTAGCCTTGATTTAATCCTCTAATCATTAACAATCACAGTACTCTCTATTCAGGGTAGTTATACAGAAGGGCAACTTATAGACCATCATAATGTCTATGCAATTTTTAATTCAAGTATTGCTCCTTGTATTCAGTACTCCACACGAAATACACAAGTTAGTTCTTGTTAGCTCTTGTGTATTGATCAGATGCTTTTCCAAGTCCTACGAGTCGCACTGATGCCATTGAAATGCTTGCTTGCCATTCTGTCCAGGCGTGGACTGCAGCAGGGCCATACATGTCAAACGGAACAATATTGAAAAAGGCTTTTGCTCAGTGGTGTCAAATGTTGCTGAAAAGTTAGTTACAGGCTCCTGTGGAATGGATCGAGTAACAGCTGTAAAACTCCCTTGCTCACTCATTTTCTAGTTTTCCCATTATTTTTAAAAACAGAAAACTCTGAAATAACACAGAAGCTGACAGCTGTAGTCACCTCCGGCTAGAGCAACAAAGGAACTCAGGCTTTGCAATGCCTAACCCTCAGGTACCCTGCCCTTATTGGAATCCTCAGCCCGGTAGTCAAGAGAAGTGGGGAATGCCTAGTTTGAGAATCCTGCTTTGGGGTGATCAGGGCTTTGGCTTCAGTGAGAGCGCCATGTAGCTCAGCAGTTCTCAAACAATAGGTTGTGACCCAATTGGGGCTGCACCATCAATAGATCGTGATCTCCAGTATGTGGAGGATGCCATTTTGGTGTCCATGCAGCGTGATCTCGCATGTATGGTGCATGCGGGGTTGTGCTGTGTGGAGAAAACCATTTTGCTCTGCTCTGCAAAATGGCATCCCCCATGCTGTCTGGGGACATGGGAATTAATAAAGTGTCAAAATGGGCTCATGCAACCAAAAACTTTGGGAATCACTGTAGTAGCTTGCTAACTGTGGGGCAGCATTACCACTTGGAGCTTAAAGCATGAGCTTCTACTGCGTGAGCTAAAAGCCAACTGGCTCTTAGCTAACGCTGTAGAGCAGTCTCATTAATTGCTCTCGGTGCCACTAGATGGGACAGAACACCACACCCAGAAGGTGTGAGGGTTACACAGGGTTTCTCAACCCATGAGTCACAACTCAAAATTGGGTGGCCAGAATGTGTCAAAGGGTCCTGTGGGAGGCCCAGTGTGGTGGAGAGAAATGAGGTCAGGTCCTGCCCTTGGGTGGTGAGAGGCCTGGGGGGAAGCACTGTAGAAAAAGGGTTGCAGATCGTGCCCTGCACTGAACTTGCAGCTGTGGCTTTGGTCCCATGTGGCTGGGCTGGGCTGGGCTGGGCTGGGCTCCCTTCAGGTATTGGGACCCAATGCATAGGGTCGTAGTACCACTCAGATTTGGCCCAGCCACCGCTCAGTCATGGTGATGGAGGGTAAGCTGGGCCAAATTTGAGTGGCGTTGTGAACCCATACACCAGGTCATAATGCTATTCATATGAATTTGGCCTGCTCAGCCCAGCCATGCCAAACCTGAGTGGGGCTGCGACCTCAGAAGTTGCAATGCACAGAGCAGGGAGCCAGGCCCGGGGACAGGAACTGCAGGAGCTATGGTACACACAATGTACTTATTTAGTGTTTATTATGTTAATGTATATTATATTTTGTGGGCAAGAAATATTTAGTAGCCAGAAGTATTTTGCACTAAACCTATTTATTGGGTCATGACAACCCATCAAGATTTACAAATGAGTCCTGAGCCTAAAAATGTGGAGAACCACATAGAGTTAGATGCCAGCTGAGCACTGGTTTTGAGAATGTCAGTGGTGCCTAAATGGCGGACTTAGGCACTTAAAGAGGCAGGTGCCTAAATACATTTATGGATCTAGCCCCTCATCCCTAGCCTATTGTCAAGCACAGGGTTTTTCATGTTGTTTCTGCTGATTTGACTGTTTTGAATAATGAACATTTAACTTTGCAATAGCTGCCTATGTTGCAAATCCCAGATTGTACTTTTATGCTCTCCTGAAATGGTACTCATTCTGGTCTCATGCCTACAAGAAGTGGTGAAGAGTGAATGTGCTATTATGCAGTATTGTCAGTCAATATGGCAAATTTCTTGGAACGAGGCTTGATTATAAAATGCTTGTTTCTTGCTGTAGAATTGAAAATGAAGTCCTGTGTCAATAGGGTCAAAGCAAGTATTTGTTTTTGTACAGTCAAAGGGTTGTTTGACAGGCCCCTGATTGGATTCTGAGTGTGGGAATGAATAAAGTGGTATTTTAACAGACTTAGTGCCCATTTTGGGGCTTGTCTACACTTCGGAGGCTGCAATGGCGTAGCTATGTCTCCTTAGCTAAGCCGCTGTAACCTCATGGTATAAACAGCAACAAAATGGGGTTTTCCATTGCTATCAAAATGCCTTGAGCAGTGGTAGGTAGGTAGGATGTTTATCTTCAAGGTTATTTGCCTGAGGTGATAGAATTCAAATGTAATCAAAAGTGTTTTATTTTAATTAAAATTAAATACTGCATTCAAAACAGCCTTATCTGTGCAGTTGACTCTGGAGCCTACCCTATGATTAAGTCTGTATGTTTATCATGGTCATGGCTTTTCTGACATAGATAGGGAGGTGCTTAGAACCTTGCAGGATTAAACTCTAATAGTTATTGGTCAGCTTTGGGGATGCTTTTGGGGGAAACGTATTTTTTGGCTGCAAATGACAGAACGTTATTGTGAAGAAGTCACCTGGCATTTTTCCTTCTCAAAAGGGACGGCAAATGTCATCATATCACTATAAAATATAGGCAAGCAAAGCTGTGCTAGTAATTTACTTCTAAGCATATCACATTCATAACAACGATCAACATGTACTGCACTGTGCAGCAAGCCATTCCATTAACTAGTTTTACATTGCACATTACAGCTCTCTTAATTGAACTGTCTCACAGATAGGTTTGTAGCCTGTTGAAACCACAGGGGGAGTATGATTCAAACTGGCAGAACATAATTGCTCAAAATTGGAATGTGGCCACGTCACAAATTCCTGATATAAGTTTTCTTCCAAAAACATGCCATAGACCCTTTAATAATTAATGCTGGAAAAGATATTGGGACATTTCTTTAGTCTCTTCTGAAATATGGCATGTCCAGTAGCATAGCAGCACCTAAAACTATTCTGGGGCATTGGTTCAGTACTGACTGAGTCCTGGTTCAGCAAGGTACTGAATTCTGTGCTTAACTTTAAGCATGTGATTAGTCTCATTAACCCATTTAAAGTTAGGCATGTGGTTAAGTACCTTGCTGTATCAGGGCTGCCATCAGCAGAGTGCTGCCTATTCAATTGCCACCAGTTTCCATCAGCACTCTGGGTTTTCCTTGGTGGCCTCTCATCCAAGGACTGATCACAGTACATGTCCCTGCCAGGTTGGTTTGGGTTTGTGTGTGTGTGGCGGGGGGGGAGCACATAGTGTTTTTCATGGATATGTCTCACAAGCATTGGATTAGTCAGGATCAAGTTGTTCTGGAGGTTTTCTTCATGCTTTGCATACTGCCATCAGAGGAGTAAATGTCCCCGCTAACGGGGGATGGACAAAGACCCTCCTAGCAGCAGCACCTGACCACAGCAATACCCGTGAATTGCTCTCCGCGTCTCCACAGGGCTTCCTGAACAACAGCATGCAGGGAGTGAGCAGAGGAGAGGCAAGGTTGGCATCAGTCTTCCTGTCCTGTCCCAGTGAGGTGGCACTCGGGTTGAAGAGGCCCATTTTAACAATTGGAGCAGCTGGGTCAGGACAGGAAGTGGAGGGCAGTCAGTCATGCTTCCTCGGCCCTGTGGAGAAACTCACACCCAGCTACTCATCTGGGCCCTTTGTCCTTGGATTAGACCCCCTCATTCATTATTAAGGCCCTACTTGAATCACAGGATGATCTTCCAGTAATTGCGGCTGAGTTGCAGACAATACATGGAAATTACAGAAAAGTAATAATGGACCTTTATGAATAGCAGTAATTTGGAAAAGCCAGAGTAGACCTATTTGTTTAAGAAAAGTTTTTGCTGAAACGATATAAACCCTCAAATATTATCATCTGCCTGCTAATATTTTTGAAAACCAGACATTTTGCTGCAACTATATTACATTCTTTTTTTTTTTAAAAGTGCCTGGTACAATATAAAATTCAGAAGACTAGAAGTCATAACACATCTGCTGAAGAAATCAAGTGCAGTCACTTTAGCCTTTTACATTTTACAGGCATTGAATGTTAGTGCAGTGTACCCTGCTACAGTGGTCTCCTTCGTGCCCTGTCTTTGCTTTGTGAAGACTGGTCCATACTGAGATACTGCATACTCAGCATCCACAGAATTAGGCGAGATTGATAGTGATTGCTTTGCTGTATCTGCTAACTCTGGAAATTGCTGTAGAACTGCAGGTGAATCCGCAAACTCTCCAAGATTATTTAATAGCCATTCACTTGCAAAAAAATGTGTATGGGGCAAGCTATGTGTGCATGTTGCAAACCTCAAAATGTATGCAAAATTGTGGACTGTGCAGAGTAAGCTAATTAAAATCAAAATTGCAGTGGAAGCCTAATATTGCAGGATTCTCAATTTCTGCAATATCGTGAATGAAGTAGGGCCTTATTATATATTTATTAGGGTTACACTACCAAAATGAGTGTGATTTGCATTACAGATGGTCCTGTCCTGTAGAACTTACTGACAATTAATAACAATCATGATTATTATTATTTATTATTATTATAATTACTAAACCCATCTCCCTGCTTAAACCATATCCTTGCATTGACATTAGGAGCACCTTCATCCATTGCAACCAGTGAATAGAGTAAACATTCCTGGAAGTAGATACTATCGAGTTAAGAGGGATGCTGCTAAGCATCACATCACAGGGCACTGACACTTTTAATTGGCAAAGCAAAGCTTCCTCAGGTTCAGCATTATTAACATCTGTGACTGGGGTCCCAGTGGGGCCAGCTGAAGTAATTCAATTAGGGTGAACTTCAAAGGATGGTGCAGACAAACCCCAAAGCTGGTAGATAATTCAATATTTAAATTTACCAAGCCAGCATAAAACAGCTTCTTTATTACCTCACTGGTTGCCCAAAAACCAATAACACCGTTCCCTTAAAGACCCAGCCTCAGGCCTCCATCCAGGTACCCAAATAATATATGATGAAGATTTCTGAAAATCTTATTTCATCATATAAAAGAAAAGGTTCTACCAATCCCAAAGTATCGGACACATTACCTCCCAGGTTAATGAATATTCCAGAATCTTACCCAAATACACACATACAGCCAATTCTTGTTAACTACACTGAAATTTATTAAAAAGAAAAGAGAGAGAGTATGAGTTAAAAGATCAATATACATACAGACACGAGTTTAATTCTTGAGGTTCAGATACATAGCTTTGTAGTTGCAAAGAGTTCTTTCAGAAATAGTTCATAGGCTATAGTCCAATGTCCAGTATCAATCAGGGAAGACCAGTCAGCACTGGGATCCCAATCTGGTGGCTTAAGCTTCCCCGATGAAGCATTAAGCAGATCTGAGATGAACAGGATCAGGACCCAAGGATCTTTTATACAATTTCGTGTCCTCTTTGACAACTTGGAGTCCCTCGGGGAACAAAAGATAATTTGGATGATAAGGCAATTTGCTTGTTCGTTCACCATTCACAAATGATTTTCTATACATTTCAACGAGAGATGAATACAGAGATATCCCGTGTTTACAATTCATTTAAATTCTAGAATGTTCTTTTGATCTCTGAATTAGCAGAATACAGCATGGACAGGGACTGTTGATTACATTGTCGACTACTACCCATATAGATGTAAATACACAAAAACAAACATTATCTCCCCACATGTCTTTAAGAGTTGAATGTGAGTCATTTATTTTGCAGGATGTTTAACCCTTTCTGGCCATGGGTCACAACATCCTTCTGTCTCAAAGTAATTTTATAATGGAGTATCACAAATCCCTTTTATTTCCAGAATAAAATCAGGTATATATATTTTACAAACATTTCATTCAAAATTTGACTTTTGAAAAATTTCTTTCACTCCTGACAATTCCAGTGCAGTGCGCTTCATTAAAAAATGAACATTTCTCAGCCAGCAGTGACTGCAGTATAGCAGCTCCTATTTTAAGTTTATAGGTATATGGTGGGTTCCTGAAATGTTGGATGCTGACTGTATAATACCATCTTCAATATGATTCTGTTTTTTGTAAATTTCTCTCCTGGACAATTGGGTGGGCTGGTTTACTTTTTTGCATTGCTGTTGTAGCAATCTGTAGAGCATCTGAATGCAGCAGCTGAAATTTTCAAAGCCATCTGAGTGATGTACACTCAACTCCTACTGAAAATTAATAGGAATCAGTTGTTGTAATCCCCTACATGGCTTTTGACAATCGGGATTGTCTACGTAGGAAAGTTTTACCCGTTGTATTGTAGGCCAAAAGCCTAATGGGAAGAAATTGTCTCAAGTAAATTGTACTCCATTTTGCTTATTTTGCTTTATACTCCATTTTGCTAGCTTTGAATTAGTAAGAAGAAATTGTTCTGAGTTTATTCTTTGCTGATTGTGTTAGTGATTGTTCTTAGATGGATAGAGGTTTTATGGCTGTAATTATTGCCTTATTTACTGTTTGGTATGTGAGTGAAGAATGTATGATAATTAACTGAGAAAAGACAGCTGGGCCGGATGGTCAAGAAGGGAGTGGAGGAGTTGAGAGGCACCAACTTTATTATCAGAATCACCCGGATGGCAGATTGACGACCCTAAAGCAAAAGCATACACCCCAAGGACAAGATAAAGAGTGGAGCTAGAGGGATGAGACAAGAAACAGCTGCAGATACTCCCAGTAACAACCCAAATAATGCTGATTGGGAGCAACCTTGACTACCTCGTGATTAACAGCTCCAGTGTGACTCAACAAGGTCCAGAGACTTGTATGGGAACTTATTACTGTAAAAGAAGGGTGTATTTCCATGGGACTTTGGGTTCGTTCTGCATCTGTGGCGCTTCGAACGCGTTCGACAGAGGCCCAACTCCGCTCTCTCATGTGCAGTTTCAGCTGGCCACTGGAACGGACTGAGCAACACTAAGGACTGGTAATTATAAGATCAAGCTGCAGAACCGTTTGGTGTGCATGTATGTGTATGAATGGAAGCATATGCTGATTTTAATGCTTAAATTGTACTCTCAATAAACATGGCATATTGCCTTATCCCCTTTAAAAAGAGTCTGTGTACTTCTTATAAGCATACCAATATCAGTATAGTTATACTGATATAAATTCCTGTGTGGACACTCTTAGCCATGTATAAGAATGGCTTTTTTAGATTTAGCTTAAACCCCTTCCCAAGTGGCATAGCTAAAACTGAACAAAGGTACTTTTATATATAAGAGTGTACACATGCTGACTTATACTGGTATAACTGTTTCTATTAAATTCACACTTTGGCTTGTACCAATATAACTTTCCTGGTAGTCAAGCCCTCAGCCAGTGTGTTTATATTCTGCACTGTGTGCTCTAGTGGCTGAATAATTTTATTGCAACTCGTGTTTAGATAATGTAATCATGGAAGGGCATGCTGAGGGTGGCAGCCATATCACGAAGCTCAATGTGTACATGAGACACTGGAAAGACAACATTTGTAAATGCATTTTCTCTCTGTCTGTTTCTGTTCATGATTCACTACTCAGTACACTATTGTATCTTAATAAAAGTTTTTAGTTAATTTAATGTATTAGGGGAAGAAATCTCTACTCATTTTGTCTGGGACCTGAAACTACTATAAACAAAATAATAATTGTGATACCTGTATGTAAAGTAGGAAAAATATGAAACTACAGTCACTATGGACTGAGAAGGATGGTCTGTGACTAAGGCATTTGATTGGGACTCAGAAGATCTGGAGTCAATTTATGGCTCTGCCATACATTAGGAGCAAGAGGATGACCAAGGAAAGGGTAGGCTCATTACTCAATGAGGAGGGAAAGACAATGACAAAAATGCAGCTAGGCCAAAATTTTAAATGTTTCAGTTTTCACCAAAAAAGTTAGCAGTAATTGCACAGCTACCATAGTGGACATCGGTGTAAATGGGGTAGGATCTGAGGGAAAAATAGAAAAGTTGGCAGGGCCTGATGGAATACATCCTAGAGTACTTAAGGAGTTGGTTGAAGAGATCTCTGAGTCATTAGCGATTTCTCTCTGAGAGCTCCTGATGGACAGGAGAGATCCCTGAGAACTGAAAAAGGGCAAATATAGTGCCTATCAATAAAAAGGGGAATAAAGACAACCCAGGGAATTATAAACCAGTCAGATTAACTTCGGTACCCAGAAAGATGATGGAGCAAATAATCAAAAATCAATTTGTATGCACCGAAAAGAAAATAAGGTGATAAGTAACAGTCAATGTGGATTTGTCAAGACAAAATCATATCAAACCAACACAATATCCTTCTTTGACAGGGTAACAAGCCTTGTGGATGAGGGGAAGTAGTAGATGTGATATATCTTGACATTTGTAAGGCTTTTGATATTGTCTCACATGACCTACTCATAAATTAGAGAAATATAGCATAGACAAACTTACTATATGGTGGATGCACAACTGTTTGGAAAAATGTACTCAGAGAGTAGTTATTAGTGGTTAACAATCAAGCTGGAGGGGCATATTGAGTGCAGTCCTGCAGAGATCTGTCTGAGTTATTGTCTTAAATGATTTGGATAATGGCATAGAGAGTACACTTATAAAGTTTGCAGACGATCGAAAGCTGGGAGGAGTTGCAAGCGTTCTGGAGGACATGACTAGAATTCAAAATTAACTTTACATGGAAAAATGGTTTGAAATATATAGGATGAAATTCAATAAGAACAAATGTAAAGTACTACATTCAGGAAGGAATAATCAGTTGCACAAATTCAATATGGGAAATGACTGCTTAGGAAGGAGTACTTCAGAAAAGGATCTGGGGTTATTGGGGATCACAAACTAAATAAGAGTCAACAATGTAATACTGTTGTGAAAAAAGCTAACATCATTCTGGGATACATTAGCAGGAGTGTTGTATGCAAGACACAAGAAGAATTCTTCCACTGTACTCAGCATTGATAAGGCGTCTTCTTAGTATTGTGTCCAGGTCTGGGCACCACACTTTGAGAAAGACGTGCACAAATTGGAGAAAGTCCAGAGGAGAGCAACAAAAGTTATAAAAGATCTAGAAAACATGAGCTACAAGGAAAGATTGAAAAAACTAGATTTGTTTAGTCTAGAGAAGACTGAGGGAGGACATGATAACAGTCTTCAAGTATGTAAAAGGTTGTTATAAAGAGGAAGGTGATAAAATGTTCTCCTTAATCACTGAGGACAGGACAAGAAGTAATGGGTTTAAACTGCAGCAAGGGAGATTTAGGTTAGAGATTAGTAGGGATCCTAGTTTTCTGTGATAGAAAAACCAAAATTCTCTAATAAAAAAAACATAAAAATCTGTGTTTTTCTGGGATTAAAATGAAACGCTGAACTTTAGTTTACCAAGCCACAATACACAATGGAACCTCATTTATACAGTCTAATTGGGACTGGGCCAGATTGCATAATCTAAAATTTGAATAATCCAGAGAATGGGCAAATACCTTCAGCCCCGGGCGGTGGGGCTCATGCTGTGATCCCTAGATGGCGGGGCTCAGGCTTCAGTTGAAGCTGGAGCAGTGCCGCTCTGGACTGACAGCCTGAGCCCCGCTGCCCGGAGCTTGGGTATCAGCCCCAGTTCGGTTAATACGGAGAGCCAGATAATGGGGGCTTGGATAAACAGGGTTCTACTGTATACGTTTTTATTTTTTCACAAAATGTAAAAACTAAAGATTCTCTGTAAATATGCAAATTCTGTGCTTTTCTGCGTTTTTCTGTGGGAAATGGATTTCTAGGATCCCCGGAGATTAGGAAAAAATTCCTAACTGTTAGGGTAGTTAAGCACTGGAACAAATTACCTAGGAAGGTTGTGGAAACTGTCATTGGAAGTTTTTAAGAACAGGTTAGACAAACACTTGTTGGGGTGATCTAGATAAACACTTAATTCTGCCTCAGTGCAGGGGACTGGACTAGATGAACTATTGAGATCCCTCTCAGTCCTACATTTCTGAGATTTCCTGTGCCACCGTGGGCAAATTACTTAATTTCTCTGTGCCTCAGTTCCCCCAGTTCTGACAATAATACTTCCTTCCTCCCATCTCTTATCTGACTGGTGTGTTTAGATCATTCTTGCCCCAATGGGTTTACAATCTCACTACTTATTTACCACAAAGACAGTCTGATCACAGTTGGGGTTGCTCGGCACTACTGTAATATAAATATGTTGTTGATTTATTGCATCACTTTTCTTTGTAAAGTAAAAGCAGTTCAATATTGTAGCTATAAAACAAGGATTAATAGCACATGTTTTCTTTTGCCTCTAGGTTAAAGAAAAAGTCCCAGTCTGTAGATGTTACTGCACAAGGATACAACCCTCTGGCAGCAGAAGCACAAGAGGCCCCACAAGCCAGTAAATTGATACCTGTCACTAACACAGCTGCTTCTGAAGAGGAGCAGAACAACACCGCAAATACACAAAGGCGCAATCCACGGAGGAGTGAGCTGAAGAGATACTACACCATTGGTGAGCTTAAAGCCATCATTCAGTTCAAATGTTTTAACTAGTATGTGGAAGGCATCCCCACATTGCTGGCCAGTCAATCAGGTGTTCTTTAGCTGGATGGAACAGAGTTTCTGACTTCCTTATTGCTCACTGGGGGGCTATTGTCTTATCTGTTGCTAACATTAAAGAGTGTTCTTTTGCAGAGAAATTCAGTGTTGTTAATGTGACTTTTCAAGTGACAGAAGCATTCCACTTGCTTTTATTATTATTATTATTATTATTTTGGTTTCACTAGGCCTAAGTCTCAAGTTTTAAAAATAATGTCAAACAGGAGACTCCATAATTATAGCTCACAGGCAGTATAAACTACCAAGGGTAAATTAGACTTTTGACTTTTTAAAAAATGTATCTAGTGTTGTTTCCAAGCATCCTTTCCTTCAGCGTTTATTTCTGTTTTTACTTTTTCAAAACCTCACTCTTCAGCTCAGTACCCGCACTCCATTCTTTCAGGTTTAGCCGTTCAACTTCAGCATCACCTCAGATTGCAACACTTATCTCCTAAGGACTTGTAGTGGTCTGAAGTACTTTAGGTGAAATCTAAGTAAAGTGTTGTGTATGCAAGTTAAGTACATGATGGTCAGTGAGTAAGGAAATCCTCCTCTCCCAATCTGGGGTCAGGATGTGAGACTGGCATAGGAGCTCTCATCTCTTCACCGTCAGCCTTTTTGAGGAGGTGGAAGTCATGGAAGGGAGTCTGTTCTTCCAGAACTATGTGGATCCCAGGTGGAATTCCCAATCGGCTCTCTGTCCAATTCCAAAAGGAGCATGAACTAGATATAGGCTGTTTTCCTGCTCGGCTCCCTCAGCTGCCCTGCCTCCTCTCTTTGGACAAATTCACCCCACACTTCTCCTCAAAAAAGATAAATTCATTCTTGTGTAGAAGGCTGTGGGGATTTCACCCAACTTGCAGAGCCTTGACTGCATGGAGTTCACACAGAGACTACTGTGGGCTGGAGAGTAGGGAGTAAGCCATGGAACTGCTGTGTTTCCGCTACAGTAATCTCCAACTCAGTTCCTTGATGATTTGCCTTCCTCTTACTGCTTAAGGGAAGTGAAGATTGAGCACAAAATTAGGCCTGGGTGGAGTCTGGGAGGTGGGGGCATTGGGGGCGTTGCCCCCCGAACTGCAAGCCTCAGGCAGGCAGCCTGAGTGTGCAATGTAATGAGTTCTGCAGAGGAAACAGGAGATGTACTGCTCCCGGCTTGCACCCCTGAGGCAGGGAGTCAGAATTTTGTTTATAAACGGAGTGATTAGTAGGTGATTAAGATAAGAAAGGATGGTCAGGATGTTTACTGAAGTTAAATAATCTGTTCCAAGTTTGGTGAACTGCAAAAAGTAAGTACAGGTCTGTCTCATCTTACGCGGGGGTTCCGTTCCGCGGTTAGCGCGTAAAGCGAAAACCACATATAGCCAAAACCCCATTGAGTTCAATGGCGGGCGAAATCGCCCGCACTACAGGTATAGTATTAAAACTGTTGTTTTTCTCTTTTTGTTTTTTTTTGTTTTTTGTTTTTGCCGACCGCGTAAAGTTGAAATCGTGCATGTTAAATGCGCGTAAGATGCGACAGACCTGTAGTCTAAATGATGGAAAGTAATTGTAGATTTTTCCACAATTGTTTCAATTGTTGTATTCAAGAGGTACTAACAAAGTTACTAATATTGTTCTTTGAGAATAACTGATTTTTTAGATAAAAGAAATGCAGTAGATCTAATCTACCTGGATGTCAGTAAGGCATTTGTAGTTTCACATGAGAAATTATTAGTTAAATTGGAGAAGGTGGAGATTAATAAGAGAACTGAAACATGGATAAGGAATTGATTAAAGGGGAGACAATAACAGGTCATACTGAAAGGTGAACTGTCAGGTTAGAGGGAGGTTACTAGTGGAGTTCCTTAGGGATCCGCCTTGGGACCAGTCTTATTTAACATTTTTATTGCTGACCGTGGCAAAAAGTGGGAGTGTGGTAATAAAATTTGCAGATGACACAAAGCTGAGAGCTATTACCTATATGGAGGAGGACTGGAATACCATACAAGAAGATCTGGATGACCTTGAAAACTGGAGTAATAGAAATGGGATGATATTTAATAGTGCAAAGTGCAAGGTCATGAACTTAGTAACTAACAACAAGAATTTTTTCTATTAGCTGAGGACTTATCAGTTGGGAGTGGCAGAAGAGGAGAAAGACTTGGGTGTATTGGTTGATCACAGGATGACTATGAACTGTCAATGAGATGCGGCAGTGTGGCTAATGCAGTCCTGGGGTGCATCAGGCAAGGTATTTCCAGTAGAGATAGGGAAGTGTTAGTACCATTATTCAGGGCACTGTTGAGACCTCATCTGGAATACTGTGTGCAATTCTGGTCTCCCATGTTTAAAAAAGAGTCATTCAAACTGGAACAGGTGCAGAGAAGGGCTACTAGGATGATCTGAGGAATTGAAAACCTACCTTATGAAAGGAGACTCAAAGAGCTTGGCTTGTTTAAACTAACCAAGAGAAGGTTGAGGGGAGATATGATTGTTCCCTATAAATATATCAGAGGGATAAATACCAGGGAGGGAGAGGAGTTATTTAAGTTAAGAACCAATATGGACCCCAGAACAAATGGATATAAACTGGCATCAACAAGTTTAGGCTTGAAATTAGGCGAAGATTTCTAACCATCAGAGGAGTGAAGTTCTGGAGCAGCCTCCCAAGAGGTGCAGTGAGGGCAAAAAATCTAACTGGCTTCAAGACTGAGCTTGATAAGTTTATGGAGGGGATGGTATGACAGAACTGCCTACACTGGTGTGTGCCCCTTGGGCAACTGCCTGTAGCAAAAGTCCCCAGCGGCTGGAGATGGGATACTAGATGGGAGGGCTCTGAGTTACTACACAGAATTCTTTCCCAGGTGTCTGGCTGGTGGGTCTTTCCCACATGCTCAGGGTCTAAATTACCGTATTTGTGGTCAGGAAGGAATTTCCCCCCCAGTCAGATTGGCAGAGATCTTGGGTTGGGGGTTTGCCTTCCTCTGCAGCATGGGGCACAGGTCATTTGCATGTTTAAAGTAGTGTAAATGGTGAATTCTCTCTAACTTGAAGTCTTTAAATTATGATTTGTGGACTTCGGTAACTCAGCCAGAGGTTAGGAGTCTATTACAGGAGTGGGTGGGTGAGGTTCTGTGGTCTGCAATGTGTAGGCTGACCAGATAGCCAGTGTAAAAAATCGGGACGGGGTGGGAGGTAATAGGTGCCCATATAAGAAAAAGCCCCCAAGATCGGGACTGTCCCAATAAAATTGGGACATCTGGTCACCCTAGCAAAGTGTGGGAGGTCAGACTAGATGATCACAGTGGTCCCTTCTGACTTTAGTAAGAGTATCTGAGTAAGGATATACATTACAGTTTTAAACCTAACCACAGTGACTTGCCGCAAGATGTCAGAACATGTTAGTGTTAGAGCTGAGTGGGTCTAATATTTATTTAATTTTCTTTCTTGATATCGGAATCAGATACAGTGTTCCTGTCAGATAATTTCTAAGTTATTATCTGCAAAAAACCCCTAGAGTTTTCAGTTGCCCTAAGTAGCCCCTGGAGTCAAGATTAAAGTCAGGCCTGTGCTTAACTTTATTCACTGTGAGTAGTGCTGTTAAAGTCAGTGGTCATGATGTATAAAGCTCAGCATGTGCATAAATCTTTACAGGATTGGCACTTTACTGATTCCTTGGTTTATAATCTAGTTACACTTGATTAAAATGGACGGATCTTTCTCACCCTGTAATGTGCGTGTTATATTGATTAACATTAGTGGGAATTACTTGTTCATTCAGAGAAGAAGAACTAACATAGAAGGGAGGTTATGGACTCTCTGCTAGACACTTCTGAAAAGAGCAGGTATATTTAAAACAAAAAACAAGGTCTGTAGTTTAATTTGGAACATGCTGCTTGTGCAATAATTATAAATTAAACTTTGTGTTTTTTTTTTTTAAAAAAAAGAAACAGCAACGGCAGTTATTTATATATTTTAGAAAATAAAATGTAGCATTTTATGGACTAAATTTACAAAAGTGATTAGTGATTTTTGGATGTCTTCGTTTTTATTTGCCCAATTTAGGGATAACTTAAAGGGGCCTTTCAGAAAGTGCTGAGCACCCGCCACCTGAAAATCAGACCCCTTTTTAAAGTGTTTCAAGTTACCTCCCCCTCCACCAAAAATGAGACAGAGTCATTTTTCATTTTTGAAAATATAGGCCAGTTCAGTGTTGTTTTGGTCAGTATTTCCAAATCTTGGATCAAGTACTGCTTCAGTCCCCTGAAGATAAATGAAATGTGCAATTTGAACACCAGCTGAGAATCCTCGATTAACCTCCGTATGGAGGAATATGCCTCAGGGACTCGGCACTGAAAAAGAAACTTCCTGAGGTGTGCACAGTAGCAGAAATTAGGTTCCAGTTTCTGGACAGAGTAATCAAAAGAAGCAAAGATAATTTAGTTTTCAGGGCTGGAAGTCTGTTTGGCATTTCGGGGCTCAATTGTTAATCAAACAAAGTTATATTTTAAAATGACAAGGTGATAATCATATAGCAGTGTTTTGTAATATATAGTCATCCATATTTTTCAGAAATACAGCAGTACAGACAGAGGCTTACATAGATAAAATCAAGAAAAACATTGAATCCATATCTTTGTTTCAGAGTTCAAACTGTAGATTGATACATTTGAGAGAGAAGCATGGTCTTGGGCTTCTATTCAACTAGCTGTTCCGTGAGGGTGGATTTCTGTGTCCACACACAGCTCACCCATGTGAAGTAGGTTGCAAAGTCAGGGCCTAAAATTGTAAGGCCAGACTCTCAGTTGGTGTGAATCAGTGTAGGTCCACTGAAGTCTAAACAGTTAAGACAGTTTACATCAGCTGAGGATATTTCTCAACAGCCCTTTTGGGAAGGGACTGTCTGCCTGTGTTTGGAGACAGCTACTGGCACACTGTGGGTACTACGAGAAACCAAATTATGGTAATGATGGTATAGCCTGTTACATTTATAGTTAAAGTAGAACTGAGTTTTGTACTTATTTATGGCTCATTACCTCAATCAATAAGCCACTAACCTTCCTTTGTCCTAGTACTAAGGTGGTGTTAACTGCCCACTTTACCTTCTATGGTCTCTTGCAACATGTTAATTCCTTATATTAAACAATCTGTTCTGCCTTGTGTTTAGCTGTGACACTCAGAGTATCTTTCCCAAACCTGAATAAGAGTTCTGCATAAGTTCAAAAGCTTGTCTCTTTCACCAACAGAAGTTGGTCCAATAAAAGACCTTGCCTCACCCACCTTGTCTCTCTTTTGCTCTTGAAGCAATCACTTTTTTGTTATGTATGAAGAATACAATATATCCCCCAACCTCTAAAATTACAGTATTTACTTGTTGAATACAGAATGAATTTTCTGAGAATTCACAAGTAAATCAGTTCATTTCGAGTTAAAAGTAACTTTAAAATGTGTCCTTTAAGAAATTTAGCACAGTGTATCAGATCATATTTTTGTGCCAAATGATCTTTATAGTGGATGAACGCAGACTCTTCAAACTTCCCATACAGTAAAATTTACCATGAGGGAAAAAATAAAAAATCAAATATGTCTTTAAAAATCCGTTCAATCTGGGACTAAAAACACTATTCTGTACTAATCATAATTTATGGTTATTTCATAGAATCACTACAGGGCGAAGTTAAGATAGTTTGGGTATCTTATTTGCATATTTCCAATACATAGGTGTGTTTGGATTTCTTTTAATCTTAACTCTGCTTTTATGATGTTTCTTTTGGGGTTCCTTACAACATCCCTGCAATGTAGTTTACCCTAAATTACTATTATGTATTCTTAACCTTAGCTCCATCTTAATGTAGGCTTTTTTTGGGGGGGGAGGGGAATTATTAGTAATGATCAAGTGGTCTGAGCACAGGACTGTGTGAGGATCTAATCCCAGTGCCATAATCCTAAATGTCATGCATACGTATGGTGTTATATAAATCATAATCCTGACTCTGGCACACCTTCTGAAGTCTTGGGCAAGGCACTGAAACTCTCTTTTTCAGTCTGAAGAATGTAATTCTGTGACAATTAATGTTTGTAAAGTGCTAGGAACATAAAATGTTCTATAGGGCTGCATCTTGGGACCTCTAATCCACCTGTCCATGACATGTTAGATAAAACCTGTTTGCACTTAGCTATTGTTGGTGGAGTTGCACTGGTGTTGAATTACAGGACCTAATTTTCCTAGTGTAGACAAGGACTGCAAGAGTTAAGTAGTATTATCTTTTGGTCTATGTTTCATTTGGTTGGTCAATGATATTTATCTTTTAAAAAGTACATCAGTGCTTTGCAGTTCTACTGGTTTCCTAGAGAATTTTAAGCTTTCCTTGTCCTCTGTATGTGAAGTTTCTGTTGTTGGATAAAGTCAATTACAGTACAGTGCATTCTTGTTATCTATCAATACATTTTTCTTTCTAACATGAAGATATTGATTGTCGTTTACACCTACAGTCATCAATGGATTTGTTTAACCAAACTCATGAGATGTATTTTAAAGTTAACTATTTGAAATTTGGTGCTGAGGAATAAAGACCTAAGAGTATTTTTGCAAGTTCTGTGGTCATGATATTATTGCAATGGGAATAATTTCTGAAAGTCAGTGACTTTTCTTTAGCATTTAAAAGAAAAAGAAAATTAACAATAAGGGAGCTGTAGCTTATAAAGATCATGTTTCAAAAAGAAAGAGGCATAAAGAAGACAGTATAAACAATTTGGTTTACTTAAAACTGGGAAACGCATAACTGCATGATCATTTACACTTATTAAGTCTGTAGGCAGCGTCATGCAGCTGCATCATAGCTCTTTCTACCTAGTAAGCTAGTAGGTCCCAGGAGGATATATCACTTATAATGTGACATTCTGCCATAAATCTGTACAGATATTCTAGAAAATAGAGAATTAAGTGATAACCATAAGTTTCCTTCAGAACATCTAAACACTTAACAGTCCCTAATGTAAAATAAAACATACGCAGGCCTAGTTTTTGTAGCCCGTTTCATGTATTTTAGTGCTTGCTTTGATGTTTTTGCAAGCTGTGTTTGAGAGCTGTTGAAAGGAGGAGGGAAGAGTAACTAATGTTCATGGTGATCTGAAAGAAAAACTTAACGGTCTAGAAACCAGAGAAAGTAGAGAGAAATAACATCCTATGCTCTGCTGGTGACCACAAAGTTATGCAAACAAAAGCCTCTAATGTGTGCAAAGACAACAGCTTCGTAAGTGTTAAACTTCCCATAGATGAAATGATCTTCTGAATCTCTGAAATATTCTACAAGTATTACTTTTTTCAACTCACCAGGGATACCTAATGTAGGCAAAAATAGAAAGACTTTGCTGTGCGCCAGCAGAAATATGTAGAAGGTAAAGCTTTAAAAATTACTGCCCTTGGCCCTTATGTACTTTGTGTCTCTGTGTGTGTGTGTGAGAGAGAGATACATTACAGTACTCTATTTGGGAAGGAACAATCAGTTGCACACATACAAAATGGGAAATGACTGCATAGGAAGGA
>NW_020664409.1:82385636-82441225 GCF_002925995.2 Terrapene triunguis
TGTAATGGTTAGGGTTACCATATTTTAAGTGTCCAAAAAGAGGACACTCCACAGGGCCCCGGCCCTGCCCCAACTCCGCCCCCTGCCCCTTCCCCGCCCCTGCCCCAGCCCTGCCCCTTCCCGGTCCCACCCCAACTCCGCCCCCTCCCCTGAACGCTTTGCCCCCTCCTCCTCCCCCTCCCCCTCCTCATTCGCGGGAAGCCTGAAGCAGGCAGGCAGCAGGTAAACTGGGGATGGGGCGGGGGGGCGCGAGGAGGCGCGGCCCAGTCCAGCCCCCCAGCCGAGCAGCTCCCTCTGGTGGCTGGCCGGCTCAGGCCAAGAGGCTCTGGCCTCGGCGTCTCCCTCTCGGCTCGGGCCCTGGGGCGCCGGCCCCCAGCCGAGCACCGCCGGCCCCTCCCTCCCTATTTTCCCGGACATGTCCAGCTTTTTGGGATTTCCTCCCGGATGGGGATTTGAGGCCCAAAAAGCCGGACATGTCCGGGAAAATCCGGACGTATGGTAACCCTAACTATGAGCTCTTACATAAGCAACAAGCCACAATGGCATGTACTGTTAGTGTCCAATATTTGTGCTTCAGTTATGTTGCAGAGCACACAGTGCCTAGCACAGTGGGGTCCTGATTCCTGATCAGGGCTCTTAGATGCTAACACAATACAAATAAATAATAAACCAACAGGTGTATTGTCAGTGACTTTAATGGGAACAGGATTGGATCCCAGGAGGGAGAAACTCAATGCATAAACATTCTGATGAAAAGCTGATGCTTGCCAAAACAGCTGAAAAAGGTGCAACCGAGGCACACAGGAGCAGCCAGGGACACCGCTGACAGTGGGGATGGCATCTCACTCAGAAGTGTGGCTGGAGGACAGTGCAGTCAGTGAAGACAGTAGCTCAGAAGACTAACCTAGTGCAGTTTTCCCTTCACTGCTTGAATCCAGCAGCCTCTTCTGAAACTGGCGGTTTGTTCCATTTCACACCCCCCCACCCATGACTCCAGTAGAGCAGAGCAGAGCACTACTGTCTGGCAGAGCTTCCTCTCAGTAGTAATAACAGAAATGTAAGTAGTTCTTTGCCAAGGCTAGAGTGAGTGAGTGACATGGTACTGCCTGACTGGCCAGCAGGGAATGAGATGTCAACACTTGTTACAGCAAAAAACGTCACTAATTTGCAGTAGGTCTCCCATCCATTAGTAAGGTTCTACTGGGTGGGAGTGAATGAGGTTCTCTTATACTTTAACAATTCTCTTCAGAATTGGAGTAAATGTATTATTTCATCCAGGCAGACACAAAGCCATGGAAATCTGAAAGAACATCCTACTGAATTTGTAGTACATATGGAGGTACTGAATAATGCATTGAAACAAGGTTACATGATGACACTACAGGTAATCTAAAATAGCACAGTGCATTTGGAGCAGCTTAAAGGGCAACTTTTATTATGGAGAAGCTACCACCTCTCCATAATTAAGGTTGCAGCTAGCTTCCATTTTAAAACCCCATTTTTGTCTGCCTCTCCATAACTTTGAGTTGGAATTTTAGTTTGGCCTGGAGATTCTCAGGTCCTCTGAAAGAAACAGAATTTTTCTGCAAAGTTAGAGGAAAATACTTCAAACTGTTTTTGAGTTATAGGTAAGGCTATGTTTGTGTCACGGAGGTCATGGAAGTCACAGAATCTGACTGGTCCATGTGACTTCCAGAGACCTCCCTGACATTCTCTGCTTCAGCCCCAGGGACTGTGGGACTTGAGCTGGCAGCCAGGGGGGGCCTGGCAGGGTTCCAGCGACAGTCGACAGCAGCGACAGGGGGACCCCTTGCAAGGTTCCAGTGAGAGGTGACAGAATCCTGAGGGGGCCCTTCTCGGGGTTCCAGGGATGGGTGACAGCCTCGTGGTGGTGGTGAGAAAGAGGGCGAGTGGCTGGGGGTGTCCCATTTTCTCTTTGGGAAATATGGTCACCCTGCAGCTCCCAGCCACCATGGGTGGAGGCCTTCCCCCCCCCCCCCCCGCAGCTTCCAGCTGCCCTGGGCAGAGGGGGAACCCCACGGCTCCCAGTCACCACGGTGGTGGGGGAAACCATGGAGACGCAGCAGCAAAAGTCACAGACAGTTCATGGCTTCTGTTAATTTTTATTTAGTGCCCATGACCTGTCCATGACTTTTACTAAAAATAACCATGGAAAAATCTTAGCCTTAGTTATAGGTCATCACAAACAGTTACCCTAATTTGAATTTTTTACTTTTGTCTAACCTTCCTTGGTTTCCTCCTAGCTCAAAAATTGCATAATACCATTCCAAACTTTCCATATAGTTAATTCTCTCTGAAAACTTACATGCTACCCATATTTGAAGAAACTAGGCAGTAACTAAGAAAAGTTGGAAGGTATATGGCCTCCAGGCTTGAAGAATTATTGAGGAAAATATAAGAGCCTGCGTTTCACAGACTTGGATCTACTTATAAAAATAGAGAAGAGAAGGCTTTCCAAAGCAGGGAAGTCCAAGAAAGGATTTCTTCACTGGCTAGTGGATTCAAGGACTGGTGCAAATCTGAAAGAAGAAAAGAGAGCTATAAATCATATATATTTTTATTGTAACTTGTTGATAATTTTAAACAAAATCTTAAGTAATCCTAAACTCTTTCTTCCATCTCAAACACGTGACCATTACTGTAGCTTTCTGTAACTCTGCAAGAGCTAACTAAAATTACTTTATAAGAAATGAAAAAGAAGCAAGGTAAATCCACATACAGCCAAGGTACTCCATTTCAGCAGGGCCGGCTCCAGCTTTTCTGCCGCCCCAAGCGGCAAAAAAAAAAAAAATCGGTGGCAATTCGGTGGCGGGTCCTTCACCCCTCTCCTCCTGTTCGGCGGCAGCTCAAAGAGGAAGAGAGGAAATGAGGGACCCGCCGCCGAATTCCCGCCGAAGACCCAGACATGCCGCCCTGATACCGGACGAATTGCTGCCCCTTTGAATTGGCTTCCTTGGCTGGTGCCTGGAGCCGGCCCTGCATTTCAGAAAAAAGAGTTAACGGTGTTTTACCAGATAATCACGCTGTTCTGGAAAACCCTTCACATAAATCAGCGAAGGATTAGAACAGGGGTTGGCAACCTGTGGCATGCGTGCCAAAGGCGGCACGCGAGCCGATTTTTACTGGCACACTGCTGCCAGCTGGGGTCCTGGCCACCGGCCCCGCTCAGCCTGCTGCTGGCCTGGGTGAACGGAACCCCCAGCCGGCAGCAGGCTGAGCGGGGCCGGCAGCCAGGACCCTGGCTGGCAGGAGCCGGCGGATGGAACCCCAGACCGGCGGCGGGCTGAGCTGCTCAGCCCGCCACTGGTCTGGGGTTCTGTCCGCCGGCCCTGCTCAGCCCACTGATGGTCTGGAGTTCCAGCCGCTGGCCCCTTGCCAGCCGGGGTCTCGGCCGCCGGCCCCGCTCAGCCCGCTGCTGGCCTGAGTGAACGGAACCCCTGGCTTGGACTAAGGGGCTGTTTAATTGCGGTGTAGATGTTCTAGCTTGGCCTACAGCCGGAGCTCTGGGACCCTCCCAACTCACAGGGTCCAAGAGCTCAGGCTCCAGCCTGAGCCCAAATGTGTACACTGCAATTAAACAGCCTTTTAGCCAGAGCCCGAGACAGCTGGAACGGGCCAGCCGTGGGCGTCTAATTGCAGTATAGACACTCTCAAATTCCAGTGTTGTGTTGTTTTTACAGGTGGCTATAAAGTAACTAAAAACTAGCATGTTTAATTTAATTAGGTCAGCAACAGACTCACACAGAAATTTTACCTTGTTTTGACCTTGTTTGCACAGTGTTCTATGCCAGAAGCAATCAGTGCCTGAGATGGAGCAACACGGGCTAATTATTACCATGATAAATGGATTAAGAAATTGCATTAAAACAGTGTCTGAGTGTTCTCTGATTCTCTCAGCCAGATTTACTTCTTTCTGGGGGTTTTTTTAATTGCAGTATGTTAATCTTAAACCAATGGTTAAATGTCAATATTTATCTGATGATTAACAGTTTACTCAAACAAGTTCATGCTGGGTGAACCAAAGTAAGAATTAAAGTGGACATTGTTATATATTTTAGGTCCCAAATTTAAAGTGATTGCTCTGGGAGTTGTTCTGTATTCTGTCTAACTAAAAAGATCACTTTGATGCTAAATTTTTTTAAAAAGGGAAACAAAGTGATCACTGCTTATATAAAACATAGGGCCAAATCCTTCAGTTTTCTAGTGCAGGCCAAACTCCTGAATGCCACTGCATAAGGATGACTACAGGACTGCAGACATGTTTAGGTTGTGTTCTGCAGCCACAAAGCCAACAGAGAGAGCACAGTTAACTCACTGTTATAAAACACCATCCAGTTCCGTAGGCAATGTACAGGGAAAACATAATTGTTTGCCAAAGGAGGTACAAAAATGTTAGATTTTAATTTTCAGGTGGGATTTTCAGAAGTGTTCAAGCACTTGTCTAACTCTGCCCCATTCAGTAATGTTCAGCATTGGCCTGACTCTGACCCTTCCATTCCTTAAGAGAGTGTGACAGACGACAGAAAGTAACACTAACAGTACCATCAAAATGCAATGTATTTGGTAACATCTCTTGTTAGTATTATTTTATGAAAAAACACTTATGTAAAGAGACACTAACATCTTGTGAAAAACTTTTAAAAACATACATTTTAGAAGTTTCTCGGTGTCTCATGTAACCATTTGGTTTGTGTTATTCTTGGCTCATTTTTTTTATTAACAAACACAGAATCTATGTCATAGTACAATATCAATTATTAACTGGTTACTTCAGCTGTCACATTACAATGCTTCCCAAGGGAATTAATTGTGATATGGGCTCATGACTACAAGTGAGGAATAAGCAATAGGAATACATGAATACCTAAGGATCAAAGAACCTTTTTTAGAATAAGTACAATAATCATGTATATAGAATTGTTCATCCTTATACAGTTTTATCAATATCAGAGCTAACATTTTCAAACCTGGGTGCCTAAATATAGGTACTGAAATCCATATTTAGACATGTACAGAACTTTTGTTTGTACATAAATTTGAATCATCTTCAATAATCATCTTGCCTATTAAAATATCAACAGCCTGCTTTATGAACTGCAACGTACAATGCCTACCACTTATATTGGGACTTTTCATCTGCAGATCTCAATGTGCAAAAGAGGGGATCACAAGTCCCATTTTAAAAATGGCGAAACTGAGGCATAGGGAGACCAAGGTACAATTGTTAAAAATGGGTGCCTAAGATTAGGCACTTATATCCATAAGTAGGCATCTAAATCAAATTAGCCTAATTTTAAGAGCTACCAAGGATACAAGGTTACCAATGAATTCTGTCTGAGTTGTGGGTGCTCAGCACCTCTGAAAATCAGACCTCTTTTACATAGGTACTGAAACTTTCATAAAAGTAGCTTGATTTTCAGAGTCCCTGCAGTGCCCATTGACTTCATAGCTACCTGCAGTACTACATTTACTGAGGTATTTTCAGAATTTCCCATTATAACTGTAGGATTAGAAATGGTAACGGTAAATGCAGCAGTGCAGTAAATATTAATGTTTTTCTAATGAGACTAACTGTTCCTGTTTCCCTGTTCAAGTTACAATGTCTCAATACGGTGAAATGTAGAAAACATTAAGCTCTGCATTCGACAGACACATGGAACTCAAAAAGCCTCTCAGATTTTGCTGACAGAGGGGATGACAGTGGGGCGATGTAGGGGGAGAGGAATAGGTTCTGGGGTAAGATTGAGTACACTGCAAATTACTTCAGAATAATTTACGTCACATAGGGGTGTGAATAATCCACACCCTTGCACAACGTAAGTTATACCGCCTAAGCACTGGTGTGGACAGCAAGGAGGAGCTTATGTCAGCAGGAGAGCTTCTCAACATAGCTGCCACCTCTCATGGAGGCAGAAGCTATTAAGCTGATGGGAGAGCTCTCTCCTGTTGGCTTAGAGCATCTTCGCCAGAAGTGAATTGTAGTGTAGACATAGGCTGAATCTTGGCGAGAAGAAACAACTGTCTCATTAAGGGCTCATGGTCAGGAGCCTTGTAGTGAAGGGTGGGCGAGGCTACCCTCTCTCCCACTCAGCTAATCAGCCCTTTCCCCAGTCAAAACAAAACCTTAGGGGAAGAGCAGCACATAAGGCTCCTTGTACTCTCTCATGCCTTGGCTACACTTGCAGCTGTACAGCGCTGTGAGGTAAACCTGTCTTTGTACAGCTGAGTAGGGAAAAGCGCTGCAGTCTGTCCACACTGACAGCTGACAGTGCAGTGATGTGGCCACACTTGCAACATTTGCAGCTGTGTTGGGAGCGGTGCATTATGGGCAGCTATCCCAGCATTCGTGTGGCTGCAACGTGCTTTTCAAAACGGGGGGGTGGGGGTGGAGAGAGAGTGCTTTTTGGAGCGTGTCAGCACTCTCTTTTGCAAGTTCCGAACTCCCGGCCCCCTGCTCATTCATTCACTCACTCAAAGCAAACAGCAAACTGTTTGCTTTTTCTCTGTGGTACGAGCTTTGAAACCGGCACTTCCGCATTCCTGCAGCCGGTCACAACAATGGAGAGGATTGGCCACTTGACAAGGTGATCAGTACAGCGCTGCAGGTTGATTCCTGGTACACACTCACAGGGGAGAGTCATAGCCACTCCGCTGTATCTCTTATGCTTCTCAGGGAGGTGGAGTACCTGCAGCGCTGTAACTCGCAAGTGTAGCCAAGGCCTCAGTCTAAGATTGACTACTCTGCCAGTAAACCTTCAACCCCCTGGAAGGGAAAGGGGTGACCTGGATTCTCTTCCCCTGGCTGTGGGAGAGAAGTAAGAAATCACCCCACCCAGAAGGAACACTGGGAGGACGGACTTTTGTTATCAAAGTCTAAAGTAATTTTTGGTTTGGAAAGACCTTGACAGTCAGGCCAGGTGGAGCTTGCGTCAGGAAATGCAAAGGACCCACCCACCTCCAGTCACCGTGTCAGGACAAGACATTGGCGAAATAAAAACCACAGACCATATATTTTGAGATACAGAGCGTATTTGCTATTTTTGCTTCCAGTTTTTATCAACTAACCCCAGTAAAGTAAAATTAGGATTAACAAACCCTTTCACACAGTGTCTGTTTCCTTAGATCTACATTCTAAGCAGCTCACCTTTTCCACCTGAGACAGGATGTGATGGAATAGAAAGACTACTGTGGTTCTCTCTTTAGAATTCACCATTATCTATGGGAGATTTATTACAAGCTTCAACTTTTACTTTGCAAAAGGCCAAATCCACCTTCCAGTAGCCATGCAGTTCCAATTGAAGACAGTGGTATTTGCACATGCATAGCTGAGAGCAGAATTTGAAAATATTAAAGCCCTTTTGGTTATTTGATACTGTGGAAGAGAAGAAAGGCGGGAGGTACTGGCTCTTCTCTTCAGGCTATAGCCACTGGAATCTCTTTGATTCATGCTCTGTGCTGGCACCTTTCAATAGAGGAGGGAATGCCATCATTCCTGTCTGCGTTTGGGGGACAAAAATCCATTTAAAATGATGGTTTTATTTATTGACAAAAATCCAGCAGCTAGGCAACTTGTTCTATAAGTATTGAAGGAAAAGTTATTTAAGATTTTTGATTGGCTTATTTTTCGTGTTATAATCAGAGCAAGATTTAAGAGTCCCCTTTATTATGTCATTTTCCCCAGTTAGTCTCCTGCATCCCAGTTATAGTTCTCAGAATTTCTCATTTTCCTCTACATTATAGCTCCACTTTTGCTGCCTCATGTTGCTGCCCAGGAGGTCTCTCTCTCTAGGTTCTTATATGGCCCCATCATGTTATTTGAGTGTTTCTGCATGGTACGTTAGTTCCTTGACCATATTCCCTTCAGAAGCAATAAATACTACTCCTTAACCAAGTTGCAAGTGTTGCAATTAAGTGACACAAGATACTCCCACTTCTTCAGGGTCAAGGAGTACTATCATCTGACTTCTCCCAGCCTTGACTTAAGGTGTGAAGACTGTGAACTGAATCACATGGCAGAACAGAACACGACCCCTAGGCCACAACATTGATCTGTTATCTCATTGTTAAGAAAATTTTAATGCTTTTAGAATGGAATAAAAGGCTCAAACTAAAAGTATATACCAAATTAAAAACAAAAACAAAAACACCAAGAGGACCAAAAAAAAAAAAAAAAAAAAAGCCACCACTGCTAAAAAACAGGAAAAAAGAAGTGGTTAGAGACAAAAAGCCATCCTTTAAAAACTGGAAGTCAGATCCTACTGAGGAATATAGAAAGGAGCATAAACTCTGGCAAGTCAATCATAAAAATATAATTAGGCAGGTCAAAAAAGAATTTGAAGCGCAACTAGCAAAAGATACAAAAGTGAACAGCATTTTTTTTAAGGACTTCAGAAGCAGGAAGCCTGCCAAACAGTCAGTGGGGCCACTGGACGATTGAGCTGCAAAGGAGCACTCAAGGAAGAGCTGCAATGGAGCACATTTCAGAGAAGCTAAATGAATTCTTTGCATCAGTCTTCACTGCAGAGGATGTGAGGGAGATTTCTGCACCTGATCTATTCTTTTTAAGTGACAAATCTAAGAAACTGTTCCAGATTGAAGTGTCAATAGAAGAGGTTTTAGAACAAATTGGTAAATTAAATGGTAATAAATCATCAGAACCAGATGGAATCTACCTAAGAATTCTAAAGGAACTCAAATATGGAACTGCAGAACAACTAACTATAATATGTAACCTATTGCTTAAATCAGCCTCTCTACCAGATGACTGGAGGGATAGCAAATGGAATGCTGATTTTTAGAGGCGATATTGGTAATTACACGCTGGTGAGCCTAACTTCAGTACCAGGCAAATTGGTTGAAACTATAGTAAAGGACTGAATTATCAGATACATGGATGAGCATGCTATGTTTGGGGATGAGTCAACACATCTTTTATAAAGGGAAATCATGCCTCACCAATATATTAGAATTCTTTGTGGGGAATCTACAAGCATGTGGACAAGGATGATCCTGCTGATACAGTGTACTTGGACTTTCAGAATGCCTTTGACAAGGTCCTTTACCAAAGGCTCTTAAGCAAAGTAAGCAGTCGTGGGATAAGAGGGGAATCCTCTCATGGATCAGTAACTGGATAAAAGATGGGTAACAAAGGGTGGGAATAAATAGTCAGTTTTCACAATGGAAAGTGGTAAATAGCAGGATCCCTCGAGAAACTCTGCTGAGACCTGTGCTGTTCAAAGTATTCATAAGTGATTTGGAAAAGGGGATGAACAGTGAGGTGGCAACGTTTGCAGAGGATCCAAACTCACTCAAGGTAGGTAAGTTCAAAGCTGACTGCGAAGAGTTACAGGGTGATCTCAGAAAACTGGGTGAATGGGCAACAAAATGGCAGATGAAATTCAATGTTGATAAATGCAAAGTAATGCACATTAGAAAATATACAATCCCAATTATACATACAAAATTATGAGGTCTAAATTAGCTGTTACCACTCAAGAAAGAGATCTTGGAGTCATAGTGGACAAAAAGCTAACAGAATTTTAGGAACCATTAGGAAGGGCATAGATGATAAGACAGAAAATATCATAATGCCACTATATTAATCCATGGTATGCCCACACTTTGAATACTGCATGCAGTTCTGGTTGTCCCACCTCAAAAGATATATTAGAATTGGAAAAGATTCAGAAAAGAGAACAAAAATGATTGGGGGTGTGGAACACATTCCATATGAGGAGAGATTAAAAAGACTGGGACTGTTCATCTTAGAACAGAGACAGCTAAGGCAGGATATAATAGATGTCTATAAAATCATGAATGGTGTGAAGAAAGTGAATGGGGAAATGTTATTTACTCCTCCACATAACACAGGAACCAGGGGTTGCCCAATTAAATTAATAGGCAGCAGGTTTAAAACAAACATAAGGAAGTACTTCTTCACACAACTCACAGTCAACCTGTGGAACTCGTTGCCAGGGGATGTTGTTGTAATGGTCAGCCTCCCCTTAGTCCCTGGAAAAATCATGGAGCAGGTCCTCAAGGAATCCATTTTGAAGCACTTGGAGTAGAGGAAAGTGATCAGGAATAGTCAACATGGATTCACCAAGGGTAAGTCATGCCTGACCAACCTGGTTGCATTCTATGATGAGATAACTGGCTCTGTGTATACAGGGAAAGCAGTGGACGTGATATACCTTGATTTTAGCAAAGCTTTTGATATGGTCTCCCACACTATTCTTGCCAGCAATTAAAAAAGTATGGATTGGATGAATGGACTGTAAGGTGGATAGAAAGCTGGCTAGATCGTTGGGCTCAACGGATAGTGATCAATGTCTCAATGTCTAGTTGGCAGCCGGTATCAAGCGGAGTGCCCTAGGGGTTGGTTCTGGGGATGGTTTTGTTCAATATAGAATCATAGAAGATTAGGGTTGGAAGAGACCTCAGGAGGTCATCTAGTCCAACCCCCTGCTCAAAGCAGGACCAACATCTACTAAATCATCCCAGCCAGGGCTTTGTCAAGCCAAGCTTTAAAAACCTCTAAGGATGGAGATTCCACCACTTCCCTAGGTAACCATCTTCATTAATGATCTGGATGATGGGATGGATTGCACCCTCAGCAAGTTTGCGGATGACACTAAGCTGGGGGGAGAGGTAGATACACTGGAGGGTAGGAATAGGATCCAGAGTGACCTAGACAAATTGGAGGATTGGGCTAAAAGAAATCTGATGAGGTTCAACAAGGACAAGTGCAGAGTCCTGCACTTAGGATGGAAGAATCCCATGCACTGCTTGGCATGCAGAGCCTGGTGACTGATTGGCTAAGCAGCAGTTCTGCAGAAAAGGACCTGGGGATTACAGTGGACGAGAAGCTGGATATGAGTCAACAGTGTGCCCTTGTTGTCAAGAAGGCAAACAGCATATTGGGCTGCATTAGTAGGAGCATTGCCAGCAGATTGAGAGAAGTGATTATTCCCCTCTATTCGGGACTGGTGAGGCCACATCTGGAGTATTGTGTCCAGTTTTGGGCCCCCCACTACAGAAAGGATGTGGACAAATTGGAGAGAGTCCAGCAGAGAGCAACGAAAATTATTAGGGGGCTGGGGCACATGTCTTAAGAGGAGAGGCTGAGGGAACTGGGCTTATTTAGTCTGCAGAAGAGAAGAGTGAGGGGGGATTTGATAGCAGCCTTCAACTATCCGAAGGGAGGTTCCAAAGAGGATGGAACTAGGCTGTTCTCAGTGGTGGCAGATGACTGAACAAGGAGCAATGGTCTCAAGTTGCAGTGGGGGAGGTCTAGGTTGGATATTAGGAAAAACTATTTTACTAGGAGGATGGTGAAGCACTGGAATGGGATACCTAGAGAGGTGGTGGAATCTCCATCCTTAGAGGTTTTTAAGGCCCAGCTTGACAAAGCCCTGGCTGGGATGATTTAATTGGGGGTTGATCCTGCTTTGAGCAGGGGGTTGGACTAGATGACCTCCTGAGGTCCCTTCCAACCCTATCTTCTCTGATTCTATGATGAGTTGGACCCCCTTTTTGGGCTTCCATCTGATGTACTGGGATTTTACTGAGCCTGCCTGCTCCACTAGCCTAGGCTCCCTCTCCCTGTTTTGCTGAATTAGGCTGTCCGACCTCTTGCAGCACACACCCACATGTCATGAGCACCAGCTGTAGAATTACACAGAGTCTACAAACAGCTCTCTATGAGAAATTGCCCAGCACTCAAGTGCAGCTTCCCTCTGGAAAGTACACCCAAGATAATATTGTCTTGCACTGTATAGAAAGATTTGCACAGCGCCCTCTCCATCAATGTGAAGAGAAAGATGCACAGCTTCTTGCTCCCCTCTCCCTGCAGATATGGATTGCACAAACTGGGTAATGTTATAAGCAAGAAATAAGTTTATTAACTACAAAAGACAGATTTTAAGTGATTATAAGCGATGGCAAACAGAAAAATGCAGATTACTAAGCAAATAAAACAAAACACGCAAACTAAGCTTGATTCACTAAAGAAACAGGTTACAAAATGTAATTTCTTACTCTAAATGTTGACTTTAGGCAGGATCCAGTTTCTGTAGCTTAGATTTCCAGTTATTTCTCTCTACAGACTAGACTCCTCTGTCTCAGTCTGGACTCAGCCCTTGCCTTTCCCTCAGCTTAGTTTCTTTGTCTCTTCAGGTACTTTCAGCAGTCTTTCTTCTTGGGCAGGAAGGCAGTGGAGAAAAGTGCTATTTGCCTTACTCCCCAGCCTTAAATAAGATTTACATAAGGAGGAAATCTTTTGTTTCCCAGTCTTGACCTCCCCCTCCTTTTAGTGGAAAATTACTAGAAGTCCAAGATAGTGTTTAGTATCAGGTGGCAGGACCATCTCACCTAGTAGTGTCACAACTATGTCCCAAGACGCCTCTCAGGAAGAAGAGAGATTGGTATCTTTAAAGTCTTATTGTTTCTTCCTAATGGCCCATCAAAGCTGATGGCCTGTTGTCTGGTGGGTGTCTCCCAAATACACACACAGTTGTAATTGTTACATAGTCAATATTGCTAACTTTAGATGCAGAAATTATACATGCACATTTAGTAAATCATAACCTTTCCAGTGATACCTTACAAGACCCATCTTGCATAAAATATATCTTAGGCCATATTCATATTATAACCATATTTCTATGAAGAATATGGAGAGTAATGTCACAGTTGTGAAGGCCAAAAATATAACTGGATTAAAAAAAGAATGAGATAAGTTCATACAGGATAGGTCCATCAATGGCTATTAGTCAAGATAGTCAGGAATGCAATCCCATGTCCCTAAACTTCTGACTGCCAGAAACTGGGATTTGATTACGGGATGGATCATTTGATAATTGCCCTCTTCTGTTCGTTCCCTCCTAAGCATTTGGCACTGGCCACTGTCAGAAGACAGGATACTGGGCTAGACTGACCATTGGTCTGACCCAGTATGACCATTCTTATGTTCTTGTTCAGATGTGGTACTGATGACAAGAAATTCAAGGCTTTAAATCCACATTGAAGTAAATAGCTTGAAAATAACTACGTTGACAAAACCAAATGACAACTTCTCTTGAAGTTGCTGCCATAGCAAACAAAAAGTTCTGCTACTGATGTTGCCTTATAATTTAACATTGTCAAAATAATAACTCAAGAAAAATACAAGGAAGTAGGATTGCTGTCTAGAAGACCAGGATTTAAAGTCAAATAGCTATACTATCTGTCTTAGGAAGAAGTTAATATGTGTGGAAAGGCATCCATTTAATACTGAGTCAATGTTCATCAGGAGTAATTGTGCTTCCCATTCAGTCTATTAAAATGCCCATACTACTGCACAGTCATATAATATCAGATTCTGGGCTAGCTGCTGCCTGGCTTACCAAGCTGCAATGAAGCCTCCAGTTGTGTCTTCTTCAGGGACAGAAGATGGGATTTCTGGATATAAAATCATAAACCTCTACTGCTTGAGCTAAAGCAACAAGATCGAAGGCAGTAGCAGATTCATAAACCTCTGTACAAGAGTCATCTCCTACAAAGGAGCCACACTGTGTTATGTCCGGGTTACACAATGGCTGTTCTGAACATTCCACATAATCTAAATTTAAGTAACATCACCCTCAATATTCAGACAAAGCACAAATCTTACTAATTTAAAATGGGCCTCCCAGTCATCAGTAATGGATCTCTATCTAATCACTTCACATTTTACTAGAGTGCAAAAGGAAAACTGACAGATTTGCCTGAGTTTGGGATGAAGCATGACAGCTATAATATCTGAACAGGGTCTGAAGATTCTCAGCACATCCTGACAACTCTTTACTAACCAAAACAAAAGACAAGAAGAGTGAGAGAAACGGGGCAGTTGAGGAAAAAGAGCTGTCATATAATGCTAAAATAGTGCTCACAAACATTTGCCCATGCTTGTGGGCTTTTTCTATTTGTGCCATTTGTTCAATCAGATTTGCATGAATGTTTGAGAAATAGTGTTCTTTTCTGCTGGTAGGGCAGTTTCTTCCTCCCATATCTAGGAACATTTTCCATGGATGTTTTAACTTTCATTTCTTCCATCATGAATGTCAAGTTTTATTTCCTGCCCATGTTGTTAACTTCTCAGCTGTTGGTAACTTGTTTTATTTCCCTGTCCTCTTTGGTACAGTAACTCCTCACTTAAAGTCGTCCCGGTTAGCGTTGTTTCATTGTTACCTTGCTGATCAATTAGGAAACATGCTCGTTTAAAGTTGTGTAATGCTCCCTTCTAACGTCGTTTCGCAGCCGCCTGCTTTGTCTACTGCTTGCAGGAAGAGCAGCCTGTTGCAGCTAGCTGGTGGGGGCTTGGAACCAGGGTGGACCGGCAGCCCCCCCTATCAGCCCCCCCATCAGCTCCCCCTATCAGCTCTCCGCTCCCCTAAGTTCCCTGTGCAGCAGCTGCCCAGCAGGCTAGCAATTGCAGCTGTCCCTCCCCCCACTGCCATGTGCTGCTCCTGCCCTCTGCCTTGGAGCTGCTCCCCGAGACGCCTGCTTGCTGTGCAGGGGAGAGGGAAGGAAGAGGGGGGCTAATGTCAGGGTGTCCCCCTCCCCCCTGCTCCTGCTCCCCGCTTACCCCATCTTCCATAGAGCTGCGGGGGGGGGGACACCAGGGCTCAGGACGGAGGGAGCTTGCAGCAGCTGCAGTCTCAGCAAGCTGATCTAATTAACAAGGCAGTGTACTTAAAGGGGAAATGCGCATATCTCCCTCCATTCCTGCTGCCTTGTAGAGTGAGAGAGTTAACCCTGGAGGGCTCAGCCAATTGCTAGTTCATCATTTAGCAGTAAGGGAAATATCCCACCCTCTGACTCCTCCACCTCAACCAAGCTTCACAATCATCATCGCTGTGTACCAGTATTAAATTGTTTGATTAAAACTTACACTGTGTGTGTGTATATATATATATATATAGTCTTTTGTCTGGTGAAAAAAAATTCCCTGAAACCTAACCCCCTCGTTTACATTAATTCTTATGGGGAAATTGGATTCGCTTAACATCATTTCACTTAAAGTCGCATTTTTCAGGAACATAACTACAACGTTAAGTGAGGAGTTACTGTATTGGCAATATCTTAATGTCACTATAAACCTAATGCTACTTCACATACACAACTGCTTATATGTGTATACTTTTGCACAGACCTGCTTTGCATGGGAAGTCACTGCAACTGTGCATGTTGTGCTCCCAGATACTGTGCACAAACATGAGTTGTCTAACCAGTTGTGTTTCTAAATCTTCACTTTAAAAAATCTTGATAATAAAGGGTCTATAGTCTCTCCCCTGATGTGTGCCCAGTAGAACTGAAAAAGTTAAGCATATGAGTTGTGGAGAACATATCCCTTTAATTTGAAGAATTTTTAGAATTCACTATTTCATCAGCACTGATGCCACTTCAGAGGCTTCATCCCTTTCAGTACAACACAAGACAAATTTATTTTGTATTTCATCTTTCCTACAACCTGTATTTCATAATGCTTTCCAGTCTTAATGAATACACAGTCTAGAGGAAAAATAGCAGAAAGAGAGAGAGAGAAAAAAGACGAGCAAGGGAGAAAAGCAATGTTTTCAGATGAGATGACAAACAAGATAAAGCTTCAGTGAGGTGGGGTGAGCTGTTCTGTGTGGCAGACTCTGTAGACAAAAAAGGCTCTTGCACCTTCAGTGGTGAGATTGCGTGAAGAAGCTGTGTAGGAACTGCACAAAGAAATAAAGCTGTGTCAGGTCTTTGGAGAGTTCTAGAAACCTCAGCCAAGATTCTCAAAAAGTAGGAACTTCAAATTAGGCTTCTAATTCCATATTTAGACACCAAACTAAAGGGCCTGACTTTCAAAAGTGCTTAACAGTGAACAGCTCTACTTGAGGTCAAAGGCAGGAGCTGGGGGCTCATCATTTTTGAAAAACATTGCCTACATTTAGGTTCCTCATCTAGGCCATGGAGAATAATGTGACATGTACAGTGGTGCTGTATGTTAGAGTTGTGTAACAGCATGTTTGCTGCATTTGTTAGATTTTTTTATGGTGTAAAAGGCTTTGTTTTCTGTTATAGTGGTGGCTGTTGCTACCTGTTATTAACATAAAAAGAGGGCAGCATTGACACTGATGAAATAGATATTACAGAATAAAATGATTTTTATTGCATTTTTATACTGGCAAAAGGCATAGTATGGATGCAGTTAAACTGGCAAAAAAAGTGTTTTGCCAATATAGCTTATTTTGACCAGAGAACTAATGTAAAGCCCTGTTTTGCCAATATAAACTGCATCTCCACTAGGAGGGTTTGCCGGTACACCTTTTACACACACACTCTCTCTCTCTCTCTCTCTCTTACGTACTTACTTACTTTATTTCCAATACTCTGTCCTTTCTTTTCTTAATCTTCTCCAAAAAGCAATTTCAGAAAACGTAGGAGCCTAAGCTCCCATAATCATAAAGCTCTAATGGCTCATTTTTCAAATTTACTTCATATCCCATTTGCCAAAAACGGAAAGAAAAACAGGTTTATTTTACAACCCCTGTTCCTCTTAGGTAAATGGGAAAAATTGTTGTTGTTGTTATATTAAAATAAATATGTTGAACTAATTTCCTTTAAGATGAGCCTGAGCACTATCACTATTTACATTGGTGCAAATCCAGAGTATGAATTTACTTTTCATTGAAAACAATAGTGTTACACCAGTGTAAAAGCAATATAGGAGAGTAATGGAGTAATTGGACCAAACAGCTATAAATAAACACAGATTAAATGACTTATGCTGCAAAACGTAGCACACAATTAGCCGCCACAGCAGAACTACATAACTGCAAGAAACTATTTCCTGTAGCCTGCCCAAAGGAAATTTCATATGGTAAATACAAATTATGACAAAAATAACATTTCACCAGGCAGTCATTTCAATTTTAGCAGGTTAATTCAGAACATCTGTGTTGGGATAATGAAATACATCTTTCAGAGAATCTAATGGCACCATAAATGTAAGTACCATCTTGATTTATTATCACCATTATCATTAATAATGAAGAAAACACTTTAACAGAAAAGATCTTGTGGACCACACTGAGATAACATTTTATTAAAAGTGGGTAATTTGTAAGGGCCAGCTCATGTCCTTATTAAGCAAGGGCGAGCTAAATATAATTGGGAGCATGCTGAGCATTCACTCACAGATCTGATCTGTTTTTACCTGTAGTGGAACTAATTTTGATTACACTTATACTATTGTAAATCTGGAATAACTCCATTGAAATAGGGGGAGTTATACTGATATAAAAGTATCTAAAACAGATGATGAAATCCATGTCAGTTATAGCTGAATCAGTCCAAGTATTGCTTCTGTTTACTTTCCTATAGGATTGTCTCCTTTGAAAATTATTTTTGATTTTTAAACAGAGCAGATAAGTTAAATTTGTCATTTCCTTATTGTAAGGAAATTAATACATGTTGTAATCTGATGCCTGCAGGTACAGGAATGCTATCAAAACTAAAGTTAATGCAACCACATTAAGATATAGCATATTAGTCTTGTGTGATTTTTATACTTGCATGTTATTCAGAATTCTAATGCTAACTTTTGTCATCCATGAACAAGTTCAGCAATATCTAAGTGCAGCTGTGTGAGATCCTTAGATTATAAGTGAGGGACCTTTTACTATTCCCCAGTCAAACTTTAAAATGGGACCACCACAGGAACCAACACATCAGTGTTTCAATACTGAAAAACATTCCTCTTGCTGCAAGTCTAGTGGCATAGGAAATCAAATTCAGAATCTAAGTCCCCTGGTTGCTATCAACCACTAATGAAACATAGAATATCAGGGTTGGAAGGGACCTCAGGAGGTAATCTAGTCCAACCCTTTGCTCAAAGCAGGACTAATCTCCAACTAAATCCCCAAATGGTCCCCTCAAGGATTGAGCTCACAAGGCTGGGTTTAGCAGGCCAATGCTCAAACCACTGAGCTATCCCTCCCCAAGGTATCTTGGGTGCTTTCTGGAAAATATGTAAATTTCAGATGTTAACAAGCACTTCATGAAGTTCTCCCTGTTGCAGGTTCTTTGCTGGCACCCCAGTAAGTTCTCCCTATTGTAGATTCTTTATTTCTGGATATTCTTAAAGGGATTTGGATAGAGAGATAAAATAAAAATAAGTTGCTATGTTTATTGCTGAGGATTTCTGTGGCAAAAGTATTCTCTTCTCTCCAAGGGTCTCCTAATCGTTTTGAGGTTGAAGATATGTGCTATTCCACTTTTGGAAGATCGACTAAAGTCTTTTGTTCTTTAAGTTTTCGTACATTTTGTTTGTGAACTAACTTATCTAACATGCACACTAATAGTTTATTATTCTCATTTATTACTAGATCTGTTGTACGGTGCTGTAAGTGGGTCATCAGTGGAAATGGGCACAGCAACACTACAGTTCAGAGTTAGATTTTCTGCCTTCCCTAAAGTTCACACAGACCCATGGTTCCTGACTCACCTTCTATTTATTGTACTTAAACTTTCCCAGCAAAGACACACACTGCTTTGCTAGATATGTCATTCAAACTGTTTTCTTTTGAGTGCAGTTTCAGAGGAATTTGGGGGTGGGGAGGAGGACGCTCTGTTTTCCAGGTACTTCATTACCTATGAGAGTGATAAGTAAAGTGAAACAGATTTGTGCAACACATGGGTAATAAGGAAAGTGGTTTCCATAGCAACAGTTGCTGTGGAAAATTCTCAGTACTGCTTCACCTTTCATGGGGATTTTTATTAGCGATTCAGATCACAGAGTTAGTTAAGGTGAGCCCACCTCCATTCACATAGCTTTGTTTTTCTCCATTTGTTTTAGAATGTAAAAGTTAGAACCATTCACAGGAGAAGACACTTTCCTTCTTTTGTCCCCGATTGCTGAGATCCATTAGAGATATGCTTTGTATTAGATGTATGTAGAAATCTGCTGGGAATTGAGATGTTTTGTATCAGATGGGGGAATGGCATTCATTCATATACTTTCATCTGAACACGTCCTTTTTCAGAACATCCTAGTTTGGGTTTTTGTTGGTATTTTTTAACTGTATGGATTGCTGACCTGGCTCATGGGATCCTTCTCCCAAATCCAGGCTCTCCCCCACATGGGAGCAGTAGGACCCAGTGTGCCAGGTCACAATGGCTTTCAAATTTGGTCTGGAGTGGACGTCATGCCAGCAAGGAAGAGGCTCCACCATTATGCCACCCACACCCAGTTCTGGTTACTGCCTCCCCATGGGCAGAGGTGCACCCCAGCCTGCCCATGGCAGGGGGGTCAGAGGGTGCTTGGCACAATCCAGATTGGCTGGGAGAGTTGGGAGCCAATGGGAAGGCAGTAGCCAGAATCAGGTCATGTGTGTGAAGAAGAGGTGGTTGGGGCAATGAGTGGTATTGCTAGCCAGTTGTGTTCCCAGTCCTGGGCTCCTCTCTGTTCCTCATCAACACAGGCTCCGAATCCACCTACCCTCACACCCAGCTCCAGTTACTGCCTCTCCATTGGATGTTCGGTTCTCAGCTTCTAAACAAACAGCCAATGGGGAGGCAGTAACTGGAGCTGCGTGTGACATGGGGTGGAGTTGCAGCCCTATGTTGATTGGGAGGCAGAGCTGAGTGGAGTAGCATGAGGCAGCAGCAGCTTTATTAAAAGACTGCACCTCTCAGTGACCCAGCTCAATCTTTTAAAAAAAAATAAATCTGGGGCTGCAACCTCCCTCACTTTAAGTACTGGGCCTGGTGCTCAGATTTGGGTGGGCCAGGATGTAAACTGGGTGGGCCATAGCCCACCCATGGCTGTGCCCTTGCTCAAGCTCCCTTTCACTCCCAAGAATATTTTCACCAACCATCTATGGTTGTTGTTGCTAATACATGCATACATTGATTTCTTGCCTCCTATAGAAAATGAGGGGACTCTCTTCCAAGGAAATAAGTGATATTGGTTTTTATTTATTGATTTTATTTTCCTTGAAATGTTAGCATAATGCTGCCTGCAGTGACTCAAGAGCATGAGTACCAACCTCAGGTCACCCTGTTAAGAGCCAGGGCACAAATCCCAGATTGGTTGTGAATCCTATACTTAAATTTCACCAATTATCAAGTGTAAATTCCTCAGGCACTATAATAGCCTTAACATGGAGTCACAGACAGTCCCCTTGGGTATGTCGATCTAATTTGCCACCCAGAGTGAGCATACCTTTGTGATAGATGGTCCCTTACACCAAGAATCACAGCAATATTCAGGTTACCACCAGTCCAAAAAGACCGATTACTTACCCCAGGTCAATTGCACCTTAGATCTCTCACCAAAGACAATGCTTGTAGCCAATTTTATAATAAACTATCTAAAGATTCATCATATAGAAAAGAAACAAGATAATTATTTACATGGTTAAATCAGGTAAACGTATACACACAAATGAGTTACAATCTTATGTTTCAAAAGGTCATAGAAGCTTCTATAATAAGCAATCTCTATATGTCCTTTGGGGCTAACCCAGGCTAAGCAGCTGGGGTCTCTAGCTTATGCCTAGCAAACCTTGCTCCCAGAGTTCAAGCACCACAGAGATCCAGTTCCTTCTTGTTAGGGGTTTCATCCCCTTCCTCTGAGCTGAGATGCAAACTCAGCTGACAGGAGGAATCCACTTGCATGATGCATCTTCATAGAGGAGTGGGCAGAACACCTGCTTTTTGTTCTCATTAACATCCCACAATAGTTCATCTGGCGTCAATGGACCTTTCCTGTTGCTCTGGACATAATGGCTTATGTTGGAGATTATCATTTCACACCAATGTCATTCTCCTGTCTGGTGATTTACACAATCACAGAGGCTGACCAGACTCTGATGGCCATGTACTCAAGGTGGCTAGCCTGTCCCACAGCTAGCACTTCTGTGGCTACGTTCTGTTTTTCAAGCACTAGCTCAGTGAGACCTAGCGTGAGAATGTCTCCTTGAACTGGGAATCACACACTCAGCTCCCACTATAGACATGTCTCTAATCTATAAAATAAAGATAGGCCAAGCCAATGGCGCACTGGTGTGTCAGCTCCTGGAAGTGAATTGTCCAGGACTGGCAGAGGGCTGTTCTCATCCAAGGGCTCTCATTAATGGAAATTGCTTTCCCTGACATGTCATAAGAGCCTAAATTTTGCAATCTTCCAGGTATGATGTAAGGCTCTGCTAAATATAAAAGCAGTTAATTTATTAACCACCCAAAGGAAAATATGATCATACAGGACCACCCATTTTGGTAACTCATATTTGATTTATTTTGGAACACACCCAGATGCCTTGATAACTGGTACAGTTAGAGAACATAAATAAACTGGTGTGAAAAATTGGTGGTATCTTTAAACATAGGATATTTGGAGGCCTTTTTACTTGTTCATTATATGTCCTATTTTAACGGATTGATTATTTCAAAAATCTTGTCTACACTGTTCATAGAAGCCTTATTAGGAGCACAAGAGAAAGCTATTTCTTCGATCTGGGCAATCATTTCTGTTTTTGAAATGGGAGTTGTGGTGGCTGTGCTATCAGATTACAATAACATATGCACAATTAGCAAAATGTCTCTAGTTTGTTTGCCTAGTTTAAAACAAAAGTGGTGTATAATCCACACAGAAATGTACAAGGATAAAAATACAGTTTTTGAAAAGGATTTTACCTCAAACAGCTGCAGGAAGTGGGAATTAATGCAGCAGTTTGGTGTGTGGCTTACGCTGTCTCTCTGAAGCTGACGTATTCATTCAGATAATGCCAACATGTCTCATTCCTGACAAGATAGAATTTGTGAACACATACAGTCCCCAGTGTTGTGGGACGTGGCAAAAGAAAGGGATGACTGGCCAAATGTCATTGCACTCTGGCCTTCCTCCAGCTACCAGAATGACCACTTGTGGGCTGTTGCATGCAGCTCAGCATAGCCTGTGGATGCATTATGCTGCTCCTCAGCACTGAACCAGAATTAAGAGCACAAAGATAGCTTACAACCATCTTCATTCACCCCAAGGGGCAAAACAACTTGCCCTGAGAAGCTGGATCTTTGTTTCTTGCTTTGTCATGCTTCATGGTTTCCCATCTGTGATGGGATGTGCATATCCCGCACTGGACAAGCGGGGGTTAACCCCACACTATGGAAGTCCCACCCCTCAAACCGTGCTGGGCATGCTCCAACTACTGCCTCTGTATAAAAGGGAGCAGCTGGCTCATTCTAGGCTGACCGCCAGAGGGGAAAGACCTGGGCAGAGGCTTTAGGTGAAGAGCCATCACAGCCTTTGCCTGCGGGAACTGGAGACCCTGACTACCAGACTGCAGGGCTGCAGCCGATGGAGCCCAGGAACACTGATGCTCAATGGACTACAACACCTGGAAACGCGGTAGGAAATGACCCAGGGAGGGTGTGCGAGTGGTAGCTCCCTCCCGAGAGAGTTCAGCATGTTTCAGTGAGAGTCCCTGCTGACCCAGTGGTGGACAATTCCGCCGCTGTTAAGGCCCTAGGTCGAGGCCCAATGGAGTCGGGGATACCTCCTCCCCGGATACTGGCGGTCCCTCCCTCCTCCCCGGATACTGGCCATTGGGCCTCACTGCCCTGCATCGAGGGGCTGCAATATTGACTCTGGCCATTAGGCCTCACAGCCCCACGCCTAGGGGCTGCGACATTGCTGCCGGCATTAACTCTGGCCGCTAGACCACGCTGCCCTGAACGTAAGGGCCGCTGTAACTGACTCTGGCCACTAGGCCTCACTGCCCCAAACGCAAGGCCTGCTGGAAGTGACTCTGGCCGCTTTCAGCCTAATGGTGGTCGGGGAGGCTGTAACGGCGGTGGTATCACAGTCCTGCCCCGAAAGCGGGACGGGGTGTGCATACCCCGCAATACCATCATATTGTCGAGATCCATAAGGAACTGCTTTGATGAGCTGACCTGGAAATTAAACAAAAACCTGATGGCACTTTGGGATGAAACCATTTTATTTATCAGACATTTAGCTTGTCTTTCTATCTCCCCTCCCAGGATCCTGTGGGAATGCAGAGGATTGTTGCAGAGCCTTGTTTTTTAACCTGGGGCATGAGAAAGTTGGATTTCAGCATAGAATTATTGTAACATTTCTCAGTCATTGTTGATTTTGGTGCGTTACTATGCACATCGGCGTATATAAAGACTTTACAGACATAAAATATTCAGCATTTCTGAACGATGCCGTTTTGTAAATTTAGATACTAATTGGCCAAATGACAAACTATCTAGCAACAGCAGCACACCATGAGTCCAGTTAATCTAGTTGGTATGCCTGATAGATTGTCTCTTATCATTTTTAATTTGCATAAGATAAAATGCACATCTTTTCCCGATGCCAAGAAAAATGTGAGCAAGAATGATTTGCTATGTGAGTTGTTATAAGGTGTCAAGACTGCATTAGCAATGTGTTTTCTTATAGAATATGAACATATGTGACTGCTTGGGTATGTAATTAAAAGCTTTTGTGATCTACCAACATCTTAAATAATGTTTTTTCCCTTTTTATTTAAACAATACTGAGATTGATGGTTCATTTGTTTGCTTATATTATTGCAAGCTCCTGATTGGCATGAATTTTCTGAAACCTAGTCACGGAGAATACTGCTCCAGACAAAGAAAGCCTGAGGTAGAAAATGGGTCCTGTATGCAGTAATTTTGAAATACACACTTCTGAAAGCCTAATAAACAATGTCTGAGGAATCTGCCTATCCTTTTCTAAAGAGTACACTATATATGTTGTCTATGAGAACAAGTTATTTCTAACTGAATGAAACATATGAGATTGATTATACACTGGCCAGGACATTCAAAAATGAGCATTAAAATTAATGTCTCTTCATGCACCAGAAGCCACCAGGACATCACATAGGAACTAGCAGCTCACATCAGAGTTGCTGATGAAAAAGTTACATGTCGTCCCAGTAGCTTTGAAGCTAGTAAGATGCGATGAAATAATATAGGCCAAATTCAGCTTTGGTGTAAGCAGGAACAGCTCTTGTTGATCTCACTGATGTTGTGCCTGCTTCCTCAAGGACTGCATTTGGTCCTGTGATGATCAGTGTGATGTAATAGCCTCTACAGTTTGACACTGTACTGCACCAAAACCATTACAGAATGTACTTACCTTATGGCTGGCATGTGTAAAACCATTTTGATTAGTCTTTTAAATAGAAAATACACAGATTTCTAAGCCTATCAAACAGAAGAGAAAAATTTAACCAATTCAAAAAATTAACCTAACGTCTTGTTTACAAGGGTTTTGCTGAGTACAGAAAACATAACAATATACTGGTAACCAAACCAAGCAAGAGTTAAAAACAATTTGGCTTTTTTTTTTTTACATGTGGCCTTTTTGTTTAAGGGTTGTGAATGATAGTAGCCTCCCTCCAGAAGGAATAAGTGCAAAGATTAAGGTAGATATTGTGAGAAGGAAAGAAGAGGAAGAGTTTGCAATGGGATATAGGGAGAGGAGTAGAATAGGAGGGCTGGTGTCGCAGAGAGTTTCCCCCTAGCATGTATGCTTTGAAGAGTCATCTTTCTTGATAGGAATAAGTCCTGCACTGGTTCCCAAGTGTGGCGTAGGGAGTATGTGTTATTACACACGGAGATGGTAGATGTCCTCTCCAGCACCAGTCGAAGAAGGCTTTTTCTCATTCCTTTTACAAAGGCACATTTGGTTTCTTTCAGTGCCACAGACCAAAAAACTGTTATCTCTATAACAGCAAGATAGAAGCAGCAGAGAAATATATTATTGCAAAGGGTTCTTTTTGCTGTGATTTCATGTAAGTTTAATTTTTCATTTTTCTCCTATGGGAGTCTGCTGAATTAGGCTATAAGTACCTACATAGGGAGAAGGTTTCTGTTAGTAGAGGGCTCTTTAATATAGTAGACAAAGGCCTAACAGGTTTCAATGGATGTAAACTGAAGCTAGATAAATTCAGATGAGAAATAAGGTGCAAATTTTCAACAGTCAGGGTAATTAACCTTTGGAACAACTAGGGTTGCAGTGGATTCTCCATCACTTGAAGTCTTTAAATCATGATTAATTGGATGTCTTTCTAAAAGATAGGCTCTAGTTCATCCAGACTTCATGGGCATTATTCAGGAACCACTTGGTGAAATTGCATGGCCTGTGTTATGCAGGAGATCAAATTATATGATCATAATGGTCCCTTCTGACCTTATAAATCTATGAATAAAAGCATTTTGTTGCAGCCAGTCTACTTCTAGTTCTTGTTTCTATTCTATGTTCCTATAAAAATTTGTCACCAACTGCGTCATTTTGTCAAAGAACATTTCTGTAATTAAAGAACAATTACAGAATTTCAGGGGAGTTGTTGACTAGTTATTTGTTACTATATAGACAGAAATCATTTCAAATATTGTATATATAAACATAATTATTCCTTTTGTCCCCCTGTTCTGGACTGGGACTCATAAGACCTGTGTTCTGGTTCTGCCACAGGCTCGCTGGGTAGTCAGAGGCAAATCACTTCACATCTCAATTTCACCAGCAGTAATACAGGGAATATGAAACTGATCTACTTCATAAAGTGCTTTGAGGTCTCCTGATGAAAAGTGCCATATAAGAGATAGCTATTATTATTAATATTCTATATAGGCCTGATGCACAGTTATGTTAATTACCCTTTATACTATCAGTATGGTGTGTGTATATAATATACAGTACTCAGATAGTGTTGCTCATGCCATGGCTTCACTGGAAATATTAAGCCAACAATACAGAGCCCGACACTAGATTGTCTTGGAGATGTTAAGCATGAATTAAAGTTAGACAATTAGATAGGCCAAAACAGACATTGGAGACATCTAATCTGACACCTTCCCTCACTCCTTTGTCAGGTGTGATTTATTCTTTCGCATTGTATGTGTAGTGTAGTGTTGCGTTTTATTTAAATGTGCATGCTACTGTGTGTTAATGTTGTAAAAAAGTGTGCCTGGCGTTTGGAATGGAAAGTGGGAAGATTTGTAATGATGCATAGTTTCTGTGGGAGTTCATTCCACAGTCTCTTGAGAGAACTTTGCCCTTATGGTAGGAAATTCCATATGAAGAGCAGAATTGTCAGCCAGTCTTCATCCCCAACCTTTATATCTTCTTCCTGGGTAAGTTCCCTTACTTCATTTACATTGTTACCTTAAGGAAGGCATTTAAACCCTGTGATCATGTTTCCTCTGAATTCTTCTGCTTCTATGTTATCAAATATAGATCCCTTATTATTCCTCATTCTGTTGTCTTGCCTTATCTTCTGCAGAGTATTGGGGCTTATCTTATAGCACCCTCCTCCTACTGGATCAGATTTTGCTCATGTTGAGTCAGCTTACTCCCAGGGTAATTCTGTCTGAGCTCTCTCACAGAATCCAGGGAAGCAGTTTTCTGCAGGGTTAGTTGTTTTATTTTAAGGCTTCTTAACAAACAAATCTAAGCCTCAAGGTCTCTTCCCTCAAAAGTCTGTGCAGGTCAAATAGTCCCTTCCCCAAGTCTGTCCCTGACCCCACAAGTTCAGCATCCAAAATTTCCTGGCTCTTTCCTCAGAGTCTCAGTAATAAAGGACTTCCTACAGTCTCCCTTCTGTTCGTTTGGTTCTGGAGCAATTCCTCCCTGCAGTAGCTCTAGTTGCAGTCCATTAGGAGCACCAACCCATCCCCTCAGCTTACGGGAGAGTGTTTCAGGATCCCCCTTCCGTTTCCTGCTGCCCTCTTCTATAAGGATCAGCTAATTAAGTTCCAGCTCTTTTCTCAGGTGCAGCAGGTGGGGTTTATAAACTACCCACCAGCTGCAGGCCTCTGACTCCAGAGGAATTATACCCTTTATACCTTCACACCCTCCAATCCCGAATCTGTGTGTGCATGTGTGATTGCTCCTTTTTATATTGTTTAGGAGCCAGAGCTGCACACAGTGTTCCAGGGTAAAATGTGATCTTACATGGTCACATGCCTATATGGAAAGATGGTGTGGATTAGACAAACTTCCTCTTCCCTGCCTAGTCAGGCAATAAATAATCATAATTATTAACTAAAGTCTGTTTATCGCTGTAAAAGGTGATGAGTAGTCTATTTTCAGTAAAAGAAAGGTAAGATATTGAATAAGGCAAGGATCGGCAACCTTTGACCCGCGGCCCGCCAGGGTAAGCACCCTGGTGGGCCGGGCCAGTTTGTTTACCTGCCGCGTCCGCAGGTTTGGCCGATCGCGGCTCCCACTGGCCGCGGTTCGCCGTCCCAGGCCAATGGGGGCTGCGGGAAGCGGCGCAGGCCGAGGGATGTGCTGGCCGCCGCTTCCTGCAGCCCCCATTGGCCTGGAGCGGCGAACCGCGGCCAGTGGGAGCCGCGATCGGCCGAACCTGCGGACGCGACAGGTAAACAAACCAGCCCGGCCCACCAGGGTGCTTACCCTGGAGGGCCGTGTGCCAAAGGTTGCCGATCCCTGGATTAAGGGTTCTTTTATTAAAGGAAAAGCAGAAGTTTTAAAAGATAATAGAATTTAAGTACTCTCATTTACTGTATTAACCAATATCCCTTACTACCTTAAATACGTTAAATTATTTAAGACCTGTACATTATAAAATAGTAACTGCTTCACCCTTAGGGGAAATCTCTTAACTAAAGCTAGTGCCAGAGCAGTTTTTACATGGACCTGTTTCTGTTACTTCTCTTTCTTCTCAAGTTCTTAGCCAGATTAAGCTCTGTCAGCAGGAATCACTTCATTGCAATACTTCTTAGAAAGAAATTTCGTTTTACTTGATGCCTTGGAATGTCCATTTCATTACTACAGTATTACAACAAGTTGCTACTTCTGACACCAGTGTCCCATTCTGAAATCAGTGTTACCCCTCTGCTGAGCAGTAGAAGATGTCTGAGGCCTTACAGTCACCTTCCTGAATGAGGAGAAATCAGTGCTGCTTATTGTGATTAATTGTAACTTGCTTTATTTACACACTGCAGTCCTGAAATGAGATGGTCAGATAGCATACAGGTCATCCGTTCTTCCACCAATCTCAGCCAAATAACAGTCCCCAGGGAAGCTGTTCTACTTCAAGAATTGACTCTGATCAGAGTCCGAGGCAGAAAACAAACACACAGCTCCCTCTATCCCAAAGCTGCCTTTATACAAAAACCTTGCATAATCTAAACTAACAACACAGCATGTCTTCCCAAAATTCAAAACTTGCTCACACACTAAGAAAGATAACTTGTCAGATAGTGGGCTTGTCTGCAAAAACATTTAGTTCATGACAAGCTGGGGTATGAATCTGCCCAGCCCTGAACTAGGGGACTAACTGTCCATTACTCCTGAGGGCATTTTGCGCCAAAAAATTAAAAATTCTGCTCACAATATTTTAAAATTCTGCAAAATTCTGCAAATTTTATTTGTCAAATAAATGTGGAGGCTCCAGGACGGCATTGGGGAGCACAGGCCACTGGCTGCACAGAGGTGGGAGATCACTGTGCAGCTCCCCCCGGGACATGGACTCAGCGGTGAGGCTGCACCCAACTGTGACACAGCGAAAGGAACAGGCCTGCCCCAGAAACACCCTACGGCCCTGCCCCTCCTTGCCAGGTGCACCAGGTGTGGGCAGGCAGACTCAACAAGGCAGGATCCAAGTGTGGAGAGGCTTAGTGTGGGGTGATCCAGGTGTGGGTTGAGAGGGTTCTGAGTGGGGCAATCTGGGTGCGGGCAGCTCAGTGGAGGGGATCTGGATTCATAGATTCTAGGACTGGAAGGGACCTCAAGAGGTCATCGAGTCCAGTCCCCTGCCCTCATGGCAGGACCAAATACTGTTTAGACCATCCCTAGATGCACAGGGGGTTCTGGGTGTAATGGTAATGGGACTCTGCAGGGGGGCCAGGTGAAGGTGGTTGGGGCTCAGCAGGGAGGGGGTGTGGGGGTAATAGAGCTCGGCAGGGGGGTCTGGGTGTGGGGGGTTCAGTGGGGGGTCCAGATGCTGGGGGAGTGGGGTTCAATGGGGTGGGGTGGGAATCTGGGTGCGGGTGGCTCGTCAGGGTGGTCCAAGTGTAGGGGGAGTGGGGCTCATCGGGGGGGTTCTGAGTGTAGGGGGTGAGGCTTGGTGGGAGGGTCTGGGTATGGGGGGGGTCTGGGTGCATGGGGGTTGGGCAGATGGGGGAGAAGCTCCCTGCACAGCGATCCCTCCCCCTGCAGCTGAGGAGTGATGGGTGCAGGAAGCGGGGCGGAAGCGGGGAAGTTTGCAGAGCTTCCTGCAGCTGGGGGAGAAATCTGGGGGTGGGTCTGACCCGGCCCCGGATGCCGTGCAAGGGAAGAGGAAGTCCCATCGTCCCCAGCCCATCCGGGACTAGGAGCTGAGCCTGACGCAGGGTAGGAGCCACCCAGCCGGGTCTTCTCCAGTCCTGCCCCACAGTGATTTACCTCTCTGCTTGCTCCCCTGGGCACCCGAAACATACTGCTGGGGAGGATCACATGACTCAGAGTGAACTGCAAAGAATGGGACAGACAATCCCCAAAGCTGGTGGATATTCCAATACTTAGATTTACCAAGTCAGCACAAAACAGCTTCTATTATACCTCACTGGTTACTCAGGAGTCAACAACACAGTTCCCTTAAATTAACCCAGCCTCAGGCCTCCATCTAGACACCCAAGCCAATTATGATGAGGATTAATGAATCTTAGTCATCATATAAAAAAGTTCTACCAGTCCCAAAGGATCAGACACATTACCTCCCAGGTTAATGACTTTTCCAGATCTTACCCAAATACACGCTTACAGCCAATTCTTATTAACTAAACTAAAATTTATTTAAAAAGAAAAGAGAGAGAGAATTGGTTAAAAGATCAGTATACATACAGACATGAGTTCAATTCTTGAGGTACAGATACATAGCGGAGATGATGAGCTTTGTAGTTGCAAAGAGTTCTTTCTGTAATAGTTCATAGGTTATAGTCCAATGTTTATCTTCAGGGGGTCCAGTCAGAACTGGGATCTCAGTGCTTAGGCTTCCCCTGCATGAAACCTCAAGCAGATCTGAGATGACAGGATCAGGACCCAAGACATTTTTTATACAGTTTCAGGCCTTCTTTGACTGCTTGGAGTCCCTTGGCAAACAATAGACACTCATTTCCTAAGCATCCCTGGTAATTATTCACACAGATCAACATAAGGCAATTGCCTGTTTTTCCACCATTCGCAGATGATTTGCTATACATTTCAAAGAGAGATGAATACAGTGACATCCTATGTTTACAGTTCATTTAAATGTTAAGATGATGTTCTGATCTCTGAATGAACAGAATACAGCATAGACAGGGACTGTTTGATTACGTTGGTGATCTCTATCAATATATATGTAAATATACAAAAACACAAACATTATCTACCCATATGTTTTTAAGGGTTGAATTTGAGTCATTAATACTACAGGATGCTTAACCCTTTCTGGTCATGCGTCACTGCCATACAATGCCATCCTATCATAAAATTCCCAAATGTAGTACCTACTACCATGAGTAACCCCATTGACTTCAATGAACAGTTGATTGTAGGATTGATCGCCTTACATTGTAAACATAGGGCCTAATTCTCCTCTCAGTTACACTAGTATAAAATGGTGTAACTTCATTGTCCTCAATCCTCAGGTATAGTGGATCTGTGCTTGGTAGACAACCAAGCCTGATGGTGGAGGGAGGAAATGTGTATGTGTTGTTTTTTGGGGTCCTCTAATCCCTGGAGCTGCTGGAGTCATGTTTGGGCTATGACAGCACAAAGGGACAGTGGCTTTGTCCCACTGAGGTCACTAGAATTACTCCTGATTTTAGTGCGGACGAGAAGGTAAATCAGTTGTATTTTATTTACAGGATTCCCAGAGGCATACAGATTCATGTGTTAGTTATTAATTATGATGACTCAATTTAAGATTTTTAGATATTTAGAGTGCAAAATCTGCAATTATCATTTTAAAATGATGGTGACTTGTGACATCAATAATGATCCAGCTGAAATGACTTATGTAAAGAGATTCTAGGAATACGATCAAATTCATGGAAAAAGTTATAATATTTATAAAAGAAGACATATGTAACGCTAAAAAATTCTGCTAATAGTGGAGACATATTTGCATAATTGGAAAGTAACTTCTTTATGCATTTTTCCAGTACATCAAGAGAAAATTAAATAAACAGGAGCCCATCACAACACAAGGTATTCAGGAAGAACTGATAAAGGTAATGCAAAATGAATAAGGTTTTTAGATAACTTCCCTTTTCACTGCATTCTTGTTTGTTAATAAATATTGAGTCTTAATTAAAATGTAAATGGAATTCATTGCTTGCAGCAATCTGCCACAAGTGCACGTCATACTTGAATAGATGCTACAAGTCACTGAATAATGGAGGCAGGGAGGAATTATTGGCTCCTTGTTATTTTTTTGATTACTGTGTCATAAGCTCATATTTCCATGGGAAGTAACATATAAAGTTTCAGAGCATACTTGCCTTGTCCAAGGGAAAAATATATATATAAAGATTCAGCTTCCTTTAAAGCTGATTGAATAATTAACAGCAAATAATTGACTCAAAGAACTCTGCCTCATTGTTATTCTGGTTGAGAGTTCAGTGACCAGATGACAATTTCCACAAATGGGGTAATTTTTCAGTTTTACCTGAAACCTGATATTTTTCCCTATTTAAAAAAAAAATGGACATTTAGCTGTATTAGGTAGTTGATACTCAGAATTCGAGCAGCCTTGCATAGTTGTGATTGGTCACATAAGTCGTATCATTTCTGCTCCATGATTTGATGAGTTTATCTTTTATATGGCCTGATCCAAAACTAACGGAAGTTGATGGGCATCTTTCCATTAACTTCAATAGCTTTTTGGATTAGGCACATAATTATTAGTCTTGACGAAATTATGGTATACTAGCTAGTATGCAAGATTAGGGTATTTTAGAAGATGTCAAATCTTTCTTTTCTTAGCAAACAGGACTATCCTGAAGCATCATTTTTAAAAATTAGGCTACTTTAAGACTTATTGGTTGGATGCAAAATTTAATTTTTTTTCTTCACATTCAAACAAAATAATTGCATGTATGATTCAAGTTGCAAGGTGTGGTCAGATCCCTCATTGTCAGAGCCTTTGTGGATCATTTAGACCCTGATCCCATAACCATTTATGCACATGACACTTATATCCATACTGATACCATCTGAGCATATTTTAATAATTGTTAGTACAATAAATACTAGCAGAGATTTAAAAAAATTCAGGCTGTTGTTTTAAAAGGTTTACAAATGACAGATCAGACACTTTGGTAGCGTCTCTTTTACAGCTTGATACAAAGCCCTTTGATGTTAATGGGAGTCTGCATTGACTTCAGTGGGCTTCAATCAGGCACCTAGACTCCTATCCAGCAAAGCACTGAAGCATGTGCTTAACTTTAAGCACATCATTAGTCCTGGTAAAGTCTTTGTGACTACTCACATGTTTAAAATTAAGGACATGTGTCAGTGATCTGCTAGGTTAAGGGTTTCAAATGAGAAATTGGAGCAATTATAAAGGAAGAAAGGTGGAGAGTTACAGTAGGTTAGTAACAAGTGGATTTATGCTGTAGTTTCCTCATACCAATCAATGAGGTATGGTGAAGATTCCCTTTTGACTTTCTAAGTTGTAATATAAGCTGTTTGCTCCTTACAGCTTCCAAAGACTCATGTAAGTGGAAGAGCACTGGAATTTCCAAAACAGATAGAAAAACTCCTTTAGTTAGTTCTTGTTAAGACTGTTAGATCATAAAAAAAAATTATTCAAAGGAAGTGTGTATTTTTTAAAAACAAAAAAGAATTAATATGATTGCTTTTAAAACAGGGAAGAGTGAGTAGGTCAGTGTGGAAGAATTGAAATTCTGTCACTGCCCATGGGTTAAAGGGAATAGTTAACATTTTGCCATTATTTTATCTCAAATAATCCCCTTTGCTGTCATGTCAACTGTACCATCAGATAAATTTGTTGTATTACAAAGCAATGCTTAGCAGCTTATCCACTACAGTGTATTACAACATTTCCCTGCTTCCAGTTCATGCTTCAGTTTTACAATGATGTGCAGTACTATAGATAAATATGTCAGTGTCAGATTCTCCTAATCACAGAAACAAAATGTCTTGGTAAATGGCAATACAAATACCTCACTAATTTACATTAATAACTAGAAACCCTGTAACAAATTATTGACATTTGTGAGAAATTCCACCCAGTGCAGAAGGCCCAAATATTCTCTTATATGACACCTAAGACCCACTTATGCAGTACAGTGAGGGCTTATCATTGGTCTTTCAGATTAAAAATGTTTGCAGTGCCAGTGAGGAAGGGAGTGACTGGTGCAGTTCTACATCCCACAAACAAATTCTCTGCTACCAAATCCTCCACCTCAAAATGTCAGTGCTTAGAAATGCCATTTCTAACTAAAGGCTTGTCTACACTATGGAGCTTTTAGCGACAAGGCTGTCAACACAGCCTTGTCGCTAAAAGTCAGCGAGTGTGAACACTCTTTTGCAGTATTTTGTCGGCACTTTTGCAGACAAAATACTTCCAGCCCCGCGAGCGGCGTAAGCTTTGTCAGCAGGAGAGTGCTCCTGCCGACAAAGCCGTGTTCACACTGCCGCTTGCGGGGGGCTTTTTTAAATACCCGAGAAAGATAAAAGTTTTGGTGACAACTGCGCAGTGTAGACAAGCCCTTAGACTAACACTCCTCTGTGTCTCTTCCCCTCCTTCTTGGCTTAGTTGTAGGGAAGCCAGCTCGCTTCTGTACTGCATTCAGAAGAACCTGGACCTTCATAAATTTGGGGTGCCATTGCAAATAGAAATATATATTTGGGTTGTGTGAATAACAACAATTTGTACAATCTACAAAATATGGCCAGTTCTGAGCTAACAGGTGTAAATCCAGAGAAACTTCAGGGACATCAATGAATTTTCTCTGAAATTACATCAGTTTAACAGAGATTAAAGTCTAATCCATAATTTCTAGAAGATGCTATTCTGCATGGTGCCACTTGTACAGAGCACTAAGATCACTGAATCCATGGGGTCCCATGGCCATACCTGGCTGACCATCCACATTGCCATTTACCAGCTACGAGACCAGTGTGGAAACCACAGCAGAACAAGTTTTAAGCATGCAAGGAGGGCCTTGCTTGGGCCCTCCACATTGGGTTGTATTTTACACTAATAGAGTAATGATAAATGTATTTCCTTTCAGTACCACGGTGCACAGTTCTTGTTAAAAACCTAAACTGGAGTGTTCAGGAAACAATCCAGCTGAAATAATTTTGCAATATTGGAACTAACTCCTCACAGAAGTAATGTGTACTCTTTACAAGACTAAAATTGGTCCTATGTGAAGCCCAGTGACTTCTTTCCAAATAAATATGATGTGCTGCTGGCATATCACTTGAGAATTTCTAACTTTGTGAAACAGGATCTGATCACTGAAGTAAAGCTTGAGTCATATACTGTAGTGGAAATTAGGTTCTGGCTACTGCACAAAATAATCAGCAGCAAAGGTAATAAGCCTCTCAGCTTCTGGTCATTCTTGCAGCACATGGTGTAACATCCTATAGTTGTTATAGTTACTCAATAAGTGACCCAAAGCCATCTAAAGACCACTGTCTTTATGGTGTTTCTATGTGTAATCAAATCAATGGGAGATTCTTGGCTTTTGCATAATGTTTAATCTCTGACCGAGGTAATATTAGCATTATAACAGAAATAAGTTTTCTACATTTGTGGTGTGTCTCTTGCTATAGAATTAATGTCCATGTGAGAGCATAATCTATGACCCAGTAGTTGACTGCATAGTTTAACACTGCTTCTGCAGCATTAGAGAGTATGAGCATAATATTATATTTGTATCTAGAAAATTAATATGGATGTGGAAAAACAGGTTCCTTTAAAAGTAAAGCTCTCATTCCCAGACTTACAAATATTATTTTATGCTCTCAAGCTTATTTAATAAGGCTTCATGTTCCCCTTCTGTGTAACAATATGCACAACAGGAGTAATTATGTAAAGAAGTGTTATATCACCTATCTGCTTGTGTGGGATAAGTAGCAGAAAAGAAAGCAGGGAGTGGCGGCAGGTATGAGCTTCCCAAACCCTATGTATTTTGGCCTGGGGTGAGTAGTGCCTTTGTTTCTGCCCTATAATGCTCTCCCCCGCAGCCCAGGCAACATAATTGGTTAGATTGGAGGAGGGGTGCTCAAGTGACTCTCTGAAGAAGCACGTTTGGAAAAGTAATAGTAATAGAATGTGATTGTGTGTAAGATACCTTACTTGAGCTGAGAACAGCCATAACTGGCATTGCATTAAAGAGTCTTAAAGGTACACATGTATCTTTCTGGGTTGGAAGCTATGTAACCAGGCCGTATCTGGTTTATGACAGTAATTGCCTCTATGTTAAGATTTAGAAAAATGTCCAAGTTGTTAACACCTAGAAAACGGTTGCTGTAATGCAGTCGGGGTGGCTGGAGGTCAGTGCTGCATAGGAGCCAGCTGCCAGTAGTTCAACACATGTTGGAGATTTTTCCACACCAGGGGACTCCATATTCTTTATCTCAAATAGTGGAAGCCTGGGGGGATGGGAGGTTGTGTTTTTGCTTTGTTTTTATTTATTTATTGGGGGGGGGGAGAGGAGGTTGCAGCTGAAGTACAAGTGTACTACTCCTGCTTGCCAGTGTGTACGAGTTTACCTAGAAATTGTCTGTTATTGGCACCACATAGATTTGTTACAGAACTTCTGAAGCGTCCTCATATGTTTAGGAAAGCCAGGCATATTATACATAAGAATGGCCATACTGGGTCAGACCAAAAATCCATCTAGCCCAGTATCCTGTCTTCTGACAGTGGCCAGTGCCAGGTGCCTCAGAGGAAATGAACAGAACAGGTAATCATCAAGTGATCCATTCCCTGTCACTCATTCCCAGCTTCTGGCAAACAGAGGTTGGGGACACCATCCCTGCTCATCCTGGCTGATAGCCATTGATGGACCTATCCTCCATGAATTTATCTAGTTCTTTTTTGAACCCTGTTATAGTCTTCCTCTGGCATCCTCTGGCAAAGAGTTCCATAGGTTGGCTGTGCATTGTGTGAAGAAATACTTCCGTTTGTTTGTTTTAAACCTGCTGCCTATTCATTTCAGTTGGTGACCCCTAGTTGGTGACCCCTAGAATTGCTCACTTCTCATACTATAAAGAGTTTCTTTGATTGAAAGCATTTTCCTGACTAAGAATTTCACTAGATGGCGAGCAAGTAATGCATTTACTACTTTCCTGTGTGTGAAATGTGTTTTTAAATATTAACTTGGACACTAATTTAGTTAAATTTGATAGTGAGGACAAGTTGACATTGTTAAAGTTAATGTTCTACTTCTTTCTGAGACCAAACACATGGAGAGTCAAACTGATTTTATGAATTGCTTTATTGAACTTTGTGAACTACATTGAAAGCATTTTCTCACAGTGTCTTATGGAGGCTTCCAAGCAATTAGTTTAATAATGGACTAATCTTTTTTTCATTTAGCACTTTGTAATTTCTTTTAGGATCTAACTTTTTAATATCTTATTGAATTACATTTGTTTGTTTTAAAGGTGAATAAAGTAAAAACAAAAGTAGACTTTTCCAGTTACTGCCCCCCCTTAAACTGTTTTGCTACTTGTCTTTCTGACCTTGGATATATCTGGAATAAAGGTCCTCACTTTCTTCTTTGATAGAGGACCTTAGTGAGATCTTTGGAGGACCTAAATAGTGCTGTCACAAGACTATAACCTATGCTGCAGCTTTCCTTCCTTCCTGGGAGTTCCTAAGGCCTGATTTTTCACTGCCTTTCATCTTATACGGTCATATGTATCTGTGAAAAGTGGATGTAAAATTCTGATTAGGCAAGGTTTTATGTCCACTTTGCACTGATGTTGCACACAAGGTGCAAAGCAGTGGAGAATTGGGTTGTTAGGCCCTTCAATTCAGCATCTCGCCCTCTACCTTGAGAAGACAAGCAGCAGTTCATCTTACAGCCTTGTATGATAACACTGTAAAGTTCCTCTAGCAAAAGTGATAATCAAAGTCCTGAAGTTTCAATTTTTCTTCGAGTAGTGTCTATGTGGGTGCTCCACTGTAGGGGTGGTAGCATGCCTGCACCTGGGATTGGAGATCTTCAGTAGCAGTGCCCTTTGGGTCACATATGCACTCCTCCCCGTGTCATGCCATGAGCGGTGTCTATATATAGTGTTATGCGATCCAACCACCCTCAGTTTCTTCTCAGTTGCCCATGGTCTGGGATGGAATCCTTAGCAGAGTCCTGCATACGTTTTTAGTGCCCTTCATAGTATTAGTGCTTTCGTTGCTAGTTCTTAGTTAGTAGTTGTTTCCTTTACAATTTTCTTCCCTTTACCACTTAATTATTTTTTTTCCTTTGGCTCTTTCCTCCCCGTTATTCTTAGATTAGCGTAGGTTTCCTTTTCTATGCCCTTTTCTCCCGGGAAGCTCTCCCTACTCAGGTTTATGCCCAAATCCACTGGGTTTAAGAGGTACCTCTCCTGTCATGAGGTTATCCCAGCGAGCAACGGCCACTCATGGTGCATCAGCTGCCTGGGTGAAGGGCACATATCTCAGAAGTGCACCAACTGCCTCAAATTAAAGGCATGGTCTCAGAAAGACGGGAACTGAGACTAAAACTTTTAATGATGGAGAGCTCCTTGTGGCAAGCCTCTGATCCTGGCCCTGATACTGCTCACCATCGGCACAGTCATCTGCCGACCCCCATTCACCGAACACCACAAAAAGAAAATCTGCTGTCTCCTTCCAAGACGAGAAGAAACAAGCTAACCCACCAAGGAACCGCCTCAGAAAAGGGCATCCCCCATGAAGTCAGTAGCCTTGACATCTTCTGGGGTGAGACCTGAATCCTGTGACCATCTGGATATGTCCAGTACTGGCACTGGTCAGAGGTCCGAGGACCCTAAGCCGCATAGGTGCTGACTTTTATTTTTTCCTGGAGATGTTCCACCCCTGAGGCCCCACCCCCACTCTGCTCCTTCACCTGAGGCCCTGCCCTCACTCTGCCTCTTCCCACCCCCATTCCAGCCCCCTCCCCTGAGGCCCCCACCTGCCCACCAGTCACTGCTCTCCATCCTCCCCCAAGCACTTCCTGCAGCTGCCAAAGAGCTGATGGGGGCATCTCTCCAAACAGCTGATTGGCAGCGCTGCCCAACAGCTGATTGGGGGCACTGCTGAACAGCTGTGGCTGGTGGGTGCTGAGCACCCACTATTTTTTTTCTGTTGGTGCTTGAGCACCCGAGCACCCACGGAGTCGGTGCCTATGCTAAGCCATCACTCCGGACTGAGATGGGCAGATCAAAAATATCAAAATCAGCACCAATCCCCTCAACAACTTTGAGTGCTGTCCACCAATCACCCTGAACTTGACCCCACACCTCCTCTCCCATGGGGGAAGACTAGATTCTCCATCTGAATCTATAACTTCTCCATCTGAAGGCTTGGTTCCTTTGTGGTTCCAGGACCTGTTCGGAGGAGTAAAGGAGATTCTCTTAAATAGCAGACGTTCGACAATGTGTTATACTTACCTCCAAAAATGAAAGACATTCCAGACTTGGTGCAACACCAAACATATCTCATCAACTACCACTCCTTTATCACTCATTCTGGACTACATCCTAGAACTCAAGAGATATGGGCTATCCATAAGCTCCATTTGCGTACATCTGACTGCCATTACTGCATTCCACTCCAAGATAGAGGTTCAGTCAGTATTTACCCATGCAATGACAAAAAGATTCCTTAAGGGCCTCCAAAACTTTTATCATGAAATATGAGACCCCATCCCACCTTTGAATCTCAGGCTAGTTCTATGCTGTCTCACCAGCCCCCCGTTTGAACCTATGACAACCTGCTCCTACATACATCTATCAATGAAAACTGCATTTCTCATAGCCATTACATCCACCCGATGTATGGGAGAAATAGGTGCCCTGATGGCGTACCCCTGTATATTACCTTCTGTAAGGACTAGATCATGTTACAACCTTACCTGAAGTTCTTACCCAACGTACCCTCCTCTTTCCATCTAAACCATTCTATCCAATTTCCCTCCTTCTTCCCCAAGTCCCATGGCAAACAACGTTACACACTTTAGATGTCAGACGGGCACGTTCTACCTTGATAGAACCAAATCTTTCAGACAGTCGCCACGTTTATTCCTCTCTATCAACGAAAAATCAAAGGGTTCGGCTGTATCTAAACTATGTCTTGCTAAATGAATCTTGGAGTGCATCCGCTAGCAACGCCATAAACTTTAGCCCTCATCTGGCAACCGCACACACTCCACTCAATTGCTCTCCACCTCGATAGCTTTTCTGAGTAATGTGCTGATTACGGACATTTGTAAGGCAGCCACTGGACATCCACAGACACCTTCAGTCAACATTATACCATCACCCACGACGCGGCATCAGATACCCTACTAAGACGCATGGTCCTATCCTCCTCAGTAGAGATCACTTCGAAGCCCCAGCCTTCCAACTAGGGGCACTGTTCTACAGTCACCTACAGTGGCGCCCCCATAGGGACACTACTCGAAGAAGAAGAGAGGGTTACTTACCCTGTGCAGTAACTGAGGTTCTTTGAGATGTGTGTCCCTATGAGTGCTCCACTACCTGCCCTCCTTCCCCTCTGCTTCAGAGTTCAAACATTGACTCTGCCGTAGAGAAGGAACTGAGGGTGGTTGGATCACACTGTGCTATATATAGACACTGCTCACGGCATGAGATGCGGAGGAGCACAGGTGCGGCCCAATGGGCACTACTACCGAAGATCTCTAATCCCAGGTGCAGGGATGATACCGCACCTAGAGTGGAGCACCCACAGGGGGACACATCTCGAAGAATCTCAGTTACTGCACAGGGTGAGTAACTGAGTAACCCTCAACAAACAACAACAACAACAAATTTTGAAAAAGAAATATAAGGGGGACTTCAGGATACTGCTTATACATCATGGAGATGCAATTGCATTAGGCCCCCCTCCCCCATTTCTTTTCCTTTTTGTTTCACCTTTAAGGAATCCTAAATTTAAGACTGTATTGATTTTGGGACAGATTTTCAGGTGAAGATCAGGCCCTGTATGTTTTCTTTGCCAAGGCAACATAATATGATGACGATATTTTAAATGTGCATAATTGAGTATTATTCTCATGGACGCATCAAATACTTGTATTGTGCAGTTACATAGGGAGTGTAGTTTGTGTTGTGCCTGGCAGGGAGTCTTTATTCTTCTATCAGACATTTTCACAAGGGAACATTATAGGTTACTTGTAAATGGAAACAAAAATATGAAAGAGATTAACTGAAACTGCTGGAGAAAGTGACATCATTATTACTCGTGGTAATATGCAGAAAGGGCACTGCATAGCTCATTAGACTAGTAATGGGATATAGACCTCTTTCGCCTCTAGGTCAACAGTCTGGAACTAATTCAGATTGGTGGCACTGGATAGTGGTTAGCATCTGAGAAAGTTGCTAAGTTGATGGGCTGAGTCAATTTTCTAATGGAGTAGTGTCTATCATAAAAAGACTATCAAAGTGAGCACTAATTAGCTGCTTTTACAGCAGTCTTTGTAGAGAGGTCATGGGGTGAATAGCCATGGACCAAGCATCAACCTCTCACCCACGAAGTGGTCCCTCCAGATCAGGGTTTAGACACATTGGCAAGTTATTGCAGAGATGCTGGCAATATGACAGGTGGTATCTGTGGTACTAATGTGGTATCTGTTATACTAATAAACGGAGGCCTCCAGTCTTCAGGGCAATAGTCTAACACACCTTTCACTAGCAATACATTCAGTTGCAAGTTATGGAAAACCAACAACAAAAACAGTTCTAGTGAGGCACAGGGAAGCTGAAGAAAACAACATTTGATTACCATGTGGCAAAGAAAAGAAAAGAGTTCAAGGCGACTGGATCTGAAGAGAATGACCTATGCCATGCAGTCACAAATCCTGGTGTCGTAAAGATTTGTATAGACGCTGATCATTTGCAATGTCCTCAACTTTGAGTGTAGAAAAGACTTGAAAATCAGGCAAAAAATTAATGCATCATTCCCCTTTGTATGTTTTTTCAAGGTTTTTTTCATCTAACATATTTTCTGTTGTAAAGTATGTTATATCTTTATGGGCATGCAGTACACGAATGCAAAACTGATACATTATTTGAAAGCTTATGTAAAGATTTAGGAAAAGATTGTATCCAGCTCCCAGAAACAGTGGTTGCATGAGGGAAAAGATTGTTAGGAGCCTCTTACCCCCACTTAGGAACAGTTTGGAAGGAGCGAGAACAAGTTTTGCTCCAGTCTAGGCACCCCAGAGGAATCAGGAGGAAGCAAGGACAAACTCTGCCATACCAATCCGCGTAGTGGCTACTCCCAAAGGGAGCACCCGTGCACTCTGGGAAGCTGCTAGAGCATGTTTCCTAGATCTTTTGTTAGGTTGATGCACCTTCACTCTGCCCCAACACACAGCTGAGCCTACAGGGTTCAATTGTATCTTTAAACAGTAGTGTGCTCTGTATGAACAATTGATAGCAAGTTGTGTTAGTATTAGAGAGAAAAAAGCAGTGAAAAATAACAGAGTGCTGCTCTTCTTAAAATATTGTTGAGAAGAAGTTAGTACTTCTATTTAAGCATATGTAAAAAGAGCTGCATAATGAAAAGATGATCCGAGAGTCACCTGGCTATCATGTTTATTCATTGGATGTCCCATTGTTGCAGACAACTGCCATATATTTTTAACTGTAACAAGCATGAAATGGGTGAAAATCTAGCTGTCTGCATAGACATCTTAGTAGAACCATCCCAGACATTCCTTGCTTACACAGTTTTTGTGTCACTCAAAGACTTCTTGGTAGATGTTTTAGTTTGCTTCCACTCATTGCTAAGGCATGTGCCTTTTGTGCTGAGGTCATTATCATTAGCATAAGGAATTCATGCAGAGCTTGCAATTGCAGCTATAAATCAAGAGGACAACTCAGATGGTAACATTCCTCTTGGAATAGCATTTCAGAGTGCTTCTTGTGTTCAGCAAGGGCATGTTGCTTGCGAGGTGTGGTATGTGATGTTTTTCTCAGAAACAGATCAGATATAGGTCATGAGTTTTTGATATTACTGAGCCCCTAACTCGCATTTGTGCCATATGTGCATATACAGTTGTGCCAATTGTGCTAACAGAAACTGCTAATAAAGGCACCTATGAACTATTCTGAATTAATCAAATTATTCCTACTGTATTAGAGAATGTAGTCACACTCTGTCATGATTTTGTTTGTCTAGAGTTTCACAACAAGAGTAGCACTTGCCCACATAGATTTTTCTACATCTGCATGTCTAGACTCATGACTCTGCCATGCTTCACTCATTTATGAATAGTGCTGAATTACTTGTGCAGTACTTCAGGCATGGATTTGGCACTCTCATTATGACGTGTGCAGCTACATCATTCCATGGGAGCTTGAGAACATAATGTTGTGCCTCAATGCAGGGGTATGAGAGGTGTGCAGGGCTTTTCAATATTTAGCTCTGTTTTGCTATATCAATTGTATAATATGGTATAATGTTAACTGTATAATATTTTTCATATAAAATAGTCATGAGTTACTGTATCAAACTATACCAGTGTTTTATACTTCTGTAACTACAATCTGCCATTGAAGAACTATCTTCTTACTTTAAAGTTCATTACCGATGGAGGCAAAGGTAATGTTTGACAGCATTGACTAATAAATAATATTATTTACATGTTTGTGAATCTTATAATATCACTAGGTAGAAATCCCCTTTCTTTAGGGATAGAAAAGCATTAGTGAAAAGAAACATGGGCCTCATCTGCAATGGCCCAATAATTTGTATTCTTATATCCCCTCTCCCAGTTTTTAACTAATGATTGAAATGTAGAGTAGAGGCACACAGCAGCTTGCTGCGCCACCCTGTAGTAATTCAAAAATTTTCTCTGAAATAATAGTAGAAAAAAATGCCAGGTTGTAACAGAGCCATGTTATGAGCAGTGGGGAGAGGGGGCAATGGGTCATTGGTGGTGCCACCTTCAATTATACCTATTGGCTTGAAAAGGTGCCACACATACATTAAGGGTGCCGGGGGCGCTGGTTCCCCCTCACTGCCTACCCTCCTATTAGTTCTACCACTGATGCCAGGGGCTTTAGCTTTCCATGATCCATGGAAGGATCTTCCACAGACTACAGAACAAGGTGGAAGAGTCAGTTCTTTTTCCAGAAAATTGGTAGGTTCAGACCTGACATCATCTTTTCATGTGACAGCACACACCATCATTTAAGATTTTTATGGTGCCATTTTATTAACTTTATGCAGGTGACACAAAATAAATAGCCAGGACAATGCCAGTAAAATGCCCAGCGGTGCATGTAACAGTGTGGCAGACTCTAAGATGCTGTTATAGGCATTCAGGGCTCTTGTGTGGAAACCCCTAGACTCAGGAGCTAACCTCTGCATCATAATTCAGGAAAGCCCGGTAGGTCCATTTTGCACCAAAGAGGATATAAAGAGGATGGGAATGTGTCTCTTTGGGTTAGAAAGAACTCAGACAAAGGAGGCCCTGGAGAGAGAAACCATTTTCATTGTACAAAATGAGAGAAATAGAAGTTATGCAGCAATAATCATGAAAGTAAATTCAGTTTTTAAAAGTATGTCAGGTTTGGCTCTATTAGTAACTCTAGCATAACATAAGCCTAAGGTGTTACTAACAATATAGAGATAGAAATGTGTTTGATTACAATTTCTGTCTATGGTGAATATTGTTGCCCCTTTAGCCCAAGCAGATGGCCAATATTCGGGGGGTTCACATGGTTGATTCTGTTAAGAGGAGGAACTGATGACATAATCAGGTATGTCTTTGGTTCAATCCTGTGTACTTACAAAGAATGAACACAAAGTCTATTTTCCCTGAAAACAGTAGAAACAAACAAGAGCAGGCAGTTTTTTTGCTCACAATTTCCAAGCCTTCGTTTCCAGTGAGTCCTGTGCCCCAAAACGTTCTGTCTCTCTCAGAGCCACCCTCACAACTGTTTCTCTTGCCTTTTTCCTCACACATACACACACACTGTTTGCCAAGCAGTCAGCTAGCCTTGCATTTCCAGTCAGTCCCAGGGAAACACCTCAGACCATCTGCGTGGATTAGGAAGGGATTCCCCACCCCATGTACTCTTGGGGGATATTTTTGTTTGGTTTCTTCTGACGCATCAGAAATGGCCATGGCTAGAGATGGGACACTGGACAAAGAGGACCAGCACTCTGCATCGAGCATTTTCTCTCTAAAGATTATCTAGCTGGTTCTTGTTCACATGTTCAGGGTCTAACAGATCACCCTGTTTGGTGTTGGGAAGGAATTTCCCCCCAAGTCAAATTGGCAGTGATCTTGGATTTGTTTGGATTTTTTTGGCCCTCCTCTGCAGCATAGGGTGTGGGTCACCTGCTCGGATTATCTGCAGAGGTGCAGTCATAAAGTGAGAAGGTACCAGAATACCAGAGATCTCCACCAGCCTGGTTCACTGACCCTGCCCTCCCCTGCCATTCGTTAATCCTGCCCCACATGCATGCGGCTGGATGCGGCCCTACCCCAAGTTCTATGGAGCGAGGAGGGTCAGGTCGGGGATGGGGCATGCTGTGGAGGGTGGAGCAGGGGTTGAGGGGCAGGGTGCATGGTGCGTAGTCAGAGCCGGCTCCAGGCACCAGCTTACCAAGCAGGTGCTTGGGGCGGCCACTTCGGAGAGGGGTGGCATGTCCAGCTGTTCGGTGGCAATTCGGCGGACGGTCCCTCACTCCTGCTCGGCGCGAAGGACCTCCCGCCGAATTGCCGCCGCAGATCGCGATCATGGTCGCGGCTTTTTTTTGTTTTGTTTTTGTTTGGCTGCGTGGGGCGGCCAAACCCTGGAGCCGGCCCTGTGCGTAGTTGATAGTATCAGAACAGCATTCCAGCTCCACTACACCACTGATTATCATGTAATCATTTCCCTGCCATTGAGGTCTCAGGCACTGTTGCACCACATTCCCTCCTGTGCTCTGCCTGTGGGACCTCATAGTCTCTTGCGGGCTGTAATACTTTGGTCTAATTTCGGTTGTTGGGTGTAGCAGGTGGGTGGTGTTGGTGGACTGCGATATACAAGAAGTCAGACTATATGATCTGGTGGTCCCTTCTGGCCTTAAATTCTATGTTCATATGGCTTAGCCCTACTTTGGTGTTTCCATGTGGCCGATTTCCTTGGCTTCTATTGTCTCCAGCTATTTTACTCCTTAAAAGGGGGTTAATTGCTTCTTCCATTTAGCCTAAAAGAAGGTGGCTAGCACATCCATCAGTTTTAACAAGGTGTGTGATTGCCTACCCTATAGATTAGAGACCTGTTTGGTGGCAGCCATTAACACCTTCCAGCACAACACTATCTTCACGTCCCTGTGTTTTTGTTGATCCTACTGCTGTGGACAGTTAACCTCTATGGTCCTGATCTTGCAATGAACCCTCTATGGGTAGATCCCTGAACTATTTTGGTGACCTCAGTGAGGCTTCGTTTGGGTGCAGCCCATGCAGAGTTCATTGAAAGAGTTGGGCATGTGTCTGTGCAACGTTTTCAGAAATAAATGTTGCGGATCTCAGGGAGGCCTATTCATAGTGTACATGTATTGGCCGAACTGTCAGCCTGAAGTGACTTCGTATTTGTGGCTACATTTAAGGCATGAGTTCATGCACAAATGTTAAGACGTGGGACTTACTCTTAATTCAGCTTCCTAGAGTTCAGAAATGCTGTATAAATCAGATGATCCAAACCCCAAGACTATGTACAACTCACCATTTTAATGTGACATACCAAACAATATTTTATAGCAAATGTGATGTTTTTGTATTTTAATACTATTTCTTAATAAAAGAAAGTGTACATTCCACATGTAAAGGATGTGGGAGCTGCCTGTAATATTTTATGAATATTATATGTTCCATTTGCATGTCTGATTACTTTGTGCTGTTTGCTGTATGATTACACAGGATTCATTCCAACAGGAGTTAATGGCACATGTGCAGGAAGGTGCATAGTTACTTCAGATAGTCCTGTTAATTGGTACATACAGGGACAATGTAGGTGTCATTCACTGAGAAGTTTCACCTTGGTCTAGTTTAATCAGCTGGCTTGTAACCTCCTTGGGGAAAGGGGAAGAATAAGATCCAGGTGGGAAACTGGAACTAAGAACTTTTGGAGTGTGTAACAACACAGCCCCTAAAGCATGGGTGAGAGAGAGGCAGAGAGAGTGCTTGGAAGCAGGCTGACCCCCATTCTCCAGAGGCTGGGACATCTAGAATAAGTTAGGCCTATCTAAACTGTAGGTAAAACTGATATACGTGTTAACCTCTTATTGTGTTGAAAACCATGCTTTCTTGTTATGCTGAGTTCCCACTATTGTGACTAAATAATACACCTCTACCTCGATATAACGCTGTCCTCGGGAGCCAAAAAATCTTACTGCGTTATAGATGAAACCGCGTTATATCGAACTTGCTTTGATCCACCGGAGTGCGCAGCCCCGCCCCCCCGGAGCGCTGCTTTACCGCGTTATATCAGAATTCGTGTTATATCGGGTCGCGTTATATCGGGGTAGAGGTGTACTTTGTTTTGAAAAAAGGGTCACTGTATTCACTGCTGGTCACAACTCCCGAAGGGCAGTCTTGCAGGGCATGAACCTAGTCAGGCCTACTGAGTAATCACAGCTGGTGCCCCGGGTGGAAGTTTGAGGGAGGGAGAATCGTAGGATTCCACCCAGAGCTAGTCAGGAATTGTTTGGTTTTTTTCAGTGAAGAATGCCATTTTTGTAAAAATTGAAATGCTTAGGGGAAAGTGTCAATTTTGAAGAACATTTCCACAGGGAAGAAAATACTTTGAAATTATTTTATTTTTAAAACTAGTAACAGAAGCTCCTGCTTAGCACTGATCGAAACAATTTATCTTCTTGTCTCCTGTTTGTGTCTGATTCTAATTGCAGGAAATTTCAAAAATATTTGTTTTGGGTCCAATTCAGACTGAAAACAAATTTTGAAATGTTGAAAATTTCCTGCAAACTGGTTCTAATTCTGCCCTTGGACAGATGAAGGCAACAGCCCTAACACCTGAGGAAAGGGGGAAAGGGTGCACCCTGAGGGATCAGGGAGAGGTGAAAGTTACAGCTAGCCCTGATCATGACACCATGTTTTCAGTATCTTTTCCATCTCTAACTTCTGTCATTCACATACACCTTGGTGTTTATGTAATAATTGCTTCTGGATATTGATAGTATGCAAAGAAAAGTTCAAATTGCAAACACTGAAAAATGCTGGATTCATAAAAAGAAAGAGAATAGTACAAATTCACTACACAAGCTTGCTGCATGTGTACATTTCCTACAGCTAGAAAGGTTTCTGACCATTCCTATGTAAATGAATAACTTCCTCTTTGAACATTAATTCCCATCCTGCTACCCTATTTTCTCTCTTTTGGCTATCACTGCCTTTCTCACATCTGAAGTCTGATTGAAACTTGTTAGGAAACAGAACAAATGGGAAGGTGTAATTTCTAACATCACAATCTAAAGAAAAGGAAATACTCCGCTTTTTATGTTCCTAAGAAGAATCTCGTTAGGGCCATTTGGTGCTTAAATAGTTTTTGTTCAAGAGGAAACAACTAATTCACCAAGAAGCACAAATTTCTGAGAGGCTGGAAGTCAGCAAACAGGAACACACGTGCAGAATTTAGATGTTGGCAAGTAAGTTCTTTGGTGTATGGCAGATTGCCACTTATGCACTCCCTATTTGTGTTACTGGACTACTTCTGAAATAGAAGAGATGTAGCTTTAATATATAAATATACAAATACTAAGCATCTAGGGTTCTCATCTCTGGTTAATACTTGCTCAGTCTAACGAGAGTCATAAAAATCCAAAAATGTTGAAACATTTTGTTTTGATATTTTCTATATAAAACATTTCAGGATTTTGATTCAAAATTACTTTTCATTTTGAAATTTACACGATTTTATTTTAAAAAATATGTAAAAAAGCTCAAATAAAACAAAACATTTTGTTTTGGATTGAATGAAATCTTTCAATTGACCCAAAAAAAGTTATTCCAGCTTTTGGATTCACTGAAAAATTTGAAAAAATTTCATTTTGGGTTGACCTGAAACGGTTTTTTTATTTTCTTTTTCAGAAAGGCCAGTGAACTGAAAAATCAGTCATTCGCCCAGCTTAAATCTATATAGAGAAGAAAATATATTGGATAATAGTCTTAAAAACCTGCTGGTCCTTTTGAAAAACGTGTAATTTAGACTATTCTACATATAAAAAGGACATCTTCTGTATTTCATTAATTGAAAGCAGATGTTTTGCTGTAAACTGACTAATTTTTAAACATGGGAACAAAGGGAATACCCCAAAAATGTCAGTTAATGCCACAGGTCCTGCAAAAACTTCAAGTGCCCGAAGAAGGAGGCTTTTGGGCAGGCAGATGGGCTAAATGTGAGCACAGCTGGTTGCACAGTTAGGTGCACAGTTACCCAGTTTGGATACTGTGATGTTCTGGGGATCACCCAGACCAGTAAGTTCTGTCACTGCCTGCCCTGTAACCTTGGGGTGCCTTACTGCTGTGCTGCTATGGGTCAGAGCCCCAACACCAGTAGCCTGCCCACAAGCACAAGGTCTCACCCGGGCCTCTACCAGCATAATTACTCATTGCCTGGTGATGCCAACAGCCCTTTCAGTCCTGATAAAAATGAAATCAGGTCTGGGCTGCTAATCCTCCATAGTCACTGTAAAAATGATGACTGTCATGTGCAAGGATTATGACTTCAGGTGGAGACTGTACAAGGTCAGACATATTTTAAAGTAATAATGAGATATGCCTATATAAATAAACTTGGTAACAAAGAAGAAGAACAATCCGTCTACCCCCAGAAAAATCTGCTACATACAGACAGATTTATTTCTATGCAGAATGTTTTTATGAGGCATCAGCTGTTTATTAAAGACTAATTAGAAGAATTTTGGCTTTTATGGAAATATGATTTGTTCCTTTATTCATGTGGCAAACATGCTTTGGCTTCATTTTATAATTGTTTTTTCATAAGCCACTAATTAAAAATTTCTGCAGTCAGTAGTTGTTTACACTTTAACTTTAGGAATGGAGATCCTTCTTTCCATCAAGGCCTGACTAATGCACACACTTAAGCCCAAGAAAGTTTACACATGTGACAGTCTCACTGAAATCAATCATCGCACATGATTTATGAGGAGAGGCTGAGGGACAGTTACTGTGTTGTCATGTTGTGGAGCAATGCTTACAAAATTCCCTGGGTCAGATCCTTAGCTGGTGTAAATCAGTGTAGCTCTGTTGACTTCTTTGGAGCTACACAGATGTAAGTTTGTGAAAATCTGGCCCAAGGAGACTACTAATTAGAGTAAGTATTCTGCAGGATTGAAGCCTTAGTCATTAAATTTCCACTGAATACTTGTTTACCTACAAGTACAACTTAACTACAACTTAGCTCCAATGTGTAAGTGAATCATGAGTTTTACTCTGTTCCATTGTTTGCAAACTAGGTGACCCAAATTATGTTTAAATTCACTATGAAATCTTGAGATATATTGCATATGGTAACACTGTTTTATTCAGCAGCATTACTATGTTACAGATCACAAATTATTTTGCTAAAGTTCAGAAACTAACTTGTATCATTATTAGAGCACTGGCCATATATTGTGTGCAGTTTTCCCATTTCAATTGCACCACACTACATGTGTTCCTACCATGGGAAATTAATGATCTACCCTTTCCAAAAGGTCGGGAGTGGATGCAACTCTGATGAAGTCAATGTAGTTGCATTTGTTTACAACATGTCTGAATTTGGCGTGGGTAGTGGTTAGGAATGGGTAAACCAATTTATATAAAAGAGATTCCTGGCCCCATTACTCAAACGTTTACTCAGAACCTTGTTAAAGTTCTGAAATGTTTAGTTGTGGGAGGTTTTGTTCCCCCTTCTCCTTATCTCCCACAATTATTTCTGGTTTCTCTTCAGAAGAACTGGTAGGCTTGTGTTTTTGAGATTTCTAGCCCAATTTAACAAACTCTAAAGAGGTTCAATTAAGCATCCAAACTTTTTTTATGTGTGTATTTGCACTCCAACTGTGAACCTCTTGACATTTCACCATAATTGGCAGTGAGTCTGTACCCTGGACAACCCAGATCTTACCTAGAGCATCAGGTCTCCAGTTTTGTGTATTTGTTATGTTAAAAATGTATTTTTCAACTGGGAGAGGATGTTTGTTATCAGAATGCAGAGATTTTCTCACTGCATTCATTACTTTAAAGACTCCTTTTTTAATAGCCTGTCTTTCACTTTTTACTTTGAAAAGATTAAAACTGTTTTGCCAGAACAAGTAAATATTTGGTATGAGATTGAAATACACGTAGTTCAATGATAAGGTACAGTAAACAAGAATGTCTAATACTGATCTCTGTCCCATACCTAGCATACTGCTGCCCCCTGCTGCCTTCTAGTAGACTGAATCTCTTACTTTATGTTGTCAGTTTACATGACATTCCACACTAAGGGTATGTCTACACTACGGGATTAATCCAAATTTAGATAATTCGAATTTGGGAAACAGGTTGTATAAATTCGATTGTGCGCGGCCACACTAAGCACATTAATTCGGTTTTTAACCACATTAATTCGGTGGTGTGCGGCCACACTACCCCATTTATTTTAATCACATTAATTCGGTGGTGTGCGGCCACACTAACCCTAATTCGAATTAACAAAATCGATTTTGGCGCTACTCCGCTCGTCGAGGTGGAGTACAGAAATCGATTTAAGGCGCCCTTTAATTCGAACTAAATGGCTCTGTTGTGTGGACGGGTGAAGGGTTAATTCGAATTAACGCTGCTAAATCCGAATTAATCCCGTAGTGTAGACCAGGCCCAATTGTCTCCTTGTAGATGTATGTTCATTTTAAAACTATTATGCTTGGTTATTTTCAATCTCTTCTTCCAAAGAAAAACAAAGAAGCCATGTTTGAATTATTTCCTAGGAATGATGAAGGTATGTTTTCCTACTTGCTTTTCTACTACAAGAACAATGTTGCTGTTTAATACATTTTTTAAAAAAATTTCATTGTTTGTAACAAAAATAACCCCCCCTTTTTTTTTCTAACTAGACTTTTTTTCCATTTAACACACATTGATTTTTGTTACTGGTTTAGAAAGGAATTGAAATTATTGTGGGCCAGGCTGTGATAATCTTACTAATAGTGAGTAGTACCTTAATCCACAAGTAGCCCCATTGTTATCATGGTGCATGGTATTATTTCAGTCGTTCTCAACCAGGGGTATTCATACCCCTGGGGGTACGCAGAGGTCTTCCAGGGTGTACATCAACTCATCTAGATATTTGCCTGCTTTTACAACAGGCTACATAAAAAGCACTAGCAAAGTCAGTACAAACTAAAATTTCATACAGACAACTTGTTTATACTGCTCTATACACTATACACTGAAATGTAAGTACAATATTTATATTCCAGTTGATTTATTTTATAATTATACAGTAAAAACAAGAAAGTAAGCATTTTTTCAGTAAGAGTGTGCTGTGATACTTTGTATTTTTATGTCTGACTTTGTAAGCAAGTAGTTATTCAGTGAGGTGAAACTTGGGGTACGCAAGACAAATCAGACTCTTGAAAGGGATACAGTAGTCTGGAAAGGTTGAGAGCCACTGGACTATTTGATATGAGTAAAAGTGCTATGATCTGACTGAGTGATTCCTTTTGTGTAATAGGTTTAACTTCTATAGAGCCTTAGCATGCCAAAGCATTTCTGATTGTGTTCTTTAGCTTCAGGAGTGTATTCAGTGAACAACTGCAGCTGTAGACCCAACTGACAGAGAGAACAAAAACATTGTGGTTTTCTAGGTTCTACAAAGATACTTCCTGTTTCAGCAAATACTTGTGTGTACCGTCATGCTTAGTCCCATTGGCTTCAGTGGGAACACTTGTAGTAGTGTATGCTACAAACAGCAGTAAATGTTTGCAGGATCAGGCCCATAGTGGCTAATTTTGGGGCTGGGAGGGGATAGAAGGGGTAGCAATTGAGTGGTAGATTTTACAGAAAATCTAGACAACTTGAATGCAGAGTATTTTCAACATCAGATTATAAGAATGTTAAAATAAATCAAATGATTGTATCTAACCTTGAAGTGCCCAACTAGATTAAACTTCACATTCTGTGTCCTGTCGTCAGGGGAAATAAGATTATTGATGTGCAAACTTCTAAATGGATTCAACTGGAGATGCCTGAAATGATATCTAAAGCTTATCCAATTTTTAATTTTTCAGATCATGAGGGTGGCATAGAGTCGAAAGTGGGCAGGCCTGTGGGAGAGGAGGATGTTCTTCCCCTGGGAAAAGGTTGGAGAAATTAGTATTTTGGGTGGGTTTGGTTTGTTTTTTTACAGTAAACCACATAATGACTATCAAATCTCACATCAGAAAACAGAATGGAGGAACCCTTCTATAAAATATAGGGAGAACTACTATATCCCTGATTTTATTCCTTCCTCCTTTCCCTGTTTACTTTCTGTGCTCCACTCTTATCTGGATTTTGATATACACCTCTACCTCGATATAACGCTGTCCTCAGGAGCCAAAAAATCTTACCGCGTTATATCGAACTTGCTTTAATCCACCCGAGTGTGCAGCCCCGCCCCCCGGAGCACTGCTTTACCACATTATATCCAAATTCGAGTCATATCGGGTTGCATTATATCAGGGTAGAGGTGTACCTTTTCCTGTCTTTCTCTGCTGCCCCTGTTTCCCTCACACTAATTATTTATTCATTTCCCCTTTACAAACTCACACATATTAAAGATCCTCTTGTAAAATTCTAGTGGCAACAAGGCTCTGTAGTTTTACTGTAGGCAAACTTGGAGAGGTCAGCCACAGGCAGGAAGTGCAGTACTGGGCTCATCAAGCTACTTCCCAGTAAACATGGCAGGTGCCTTGTATGCACTAGGATTTTACAGTAGATAATTATCAGACTATCATGCATTGGTTATCTTGCTGGATAAAAACCCACCTTTTTGGCAGAGAAGAGAAAATCATAGTAGCTAATATATTTGGTTTTTTAGTCCCTCAGATATTCCAGGTACACTGCCACCTTCCACTCTCTTTCCCTCACTCCTCTTCAGAACTTCTGTTTCACGGTTTGCTGCAAACTGCTGCTTCAGATTCGTAGGTAATGCCCAAGGCCAGTTCTAGGGGTGGGTAATCTGGGAAGTTGCCCTGGGTGTTAATGTCCAGGGAGCGCTGTGCCACTTAGTTGTTTTTGTTTTGGGTGGCATTATTTGCTCCTGCTTCTTTATTTTATATTTATTCATTTATTTATTTGCTCAGCTGTCCCGAAGGGGTGAGGGAGGCCCTTCCTGGTAAATGCCTATGGTCATTTCTTGTAGTTCCCAATCTTACTGCAGATCCAGCCATGTTACTGGCGACACCTCTCCCTCTCTCCTTGATGCTTATGATGCTTTGATAATTTCTTTCTCTCCCCCCCACTTCCTTTTCTTCCAATTCCTGTTCTAGCTGCATCTCCCCTGTCTTGCACAGTAGATCTCTGTAGCATTTGCATTTAGCTCTGATTACTGCCTCTCAGAGTTCCCTGCTGCTTTCACTTTCACTGGGCATTTTTCTACATGAGAAACTAAAACAGTACTAGTGTCTTTTATTCTCATCCAGGCTGTTACAAAACCGTAAGTTAAAGTGTAGCAGCTTTCCCACAGCAGGTATAGAAAGCAGGGTGACCCACTCACAGTTTTTGCACATGTAGCTTACAGAATCTTGTTAGCATTCTTCCCACTGGAATCAGATGTAAAATGGGCTTAGATTTCTGCCTGCATCTTTCTGACTTGGACAGGCAAGTTTGAAATCTTTTTTTGTTTGTTTGTTACCCATTTGAATTTTGTAAAGTGTTGAAGTTGTATTATGTTTTAGTTTGCCGCTCTCACCTTGGATTGTTAGCTATATGGTTCAAAATGTAAAACTATGTTAGAGGCCACAATTGAGTTAGAAACGCCAATAATGACTCCATTTACATTCTGAAGCATTTTGAATATCATCCTTTCCCCTTGTCATGTCAACTATTTAGACTACTTGTCCCTTCACACTCAGTAGTTGTTCCTTTGCTTATGTCCTATTAATGCTTTGACTGCTGATCCCTGATCTCTGACACTGCCTTCTGGTTTGTATGATAATTCCTAGCTTGCAGCTCTGGTGTATTTTCATGGAAATTTCATGGTTTTGCTATTGGTTTCTGTTGCTTAAAAATCAAAACTTTATTCATTTTCTTTTACTACCATAAAGAGTACAAATAGAGGAACAAATGAGAAATTCCCTCGTAATATTTGGGAGAATGAGAAATGTCATGCACATTAACCAGGAAAATAAGTAAAGGTCCTTAATAAAATGAACAAGTTGTTGTGTTACAACACATGGTTGTTGCACAAATTTTATTGCTCTTTAGTGGGTTACGGAAGTGACTACCTAAGTAGTGACTGAAAGAATGACAGACAAGAGGAGGAAAAGAGAGAATGGAGGTGTGGTGTTTAGATGCTGCATGTGATTATTAGAACTGGGAGCACTGGCTGTTGGGAGTCTGAAAGGACAGGAAACAGGAAGGAGGGGGGAGGAGTTGAGGAGGCTGAGTGAGAGTTACAGAGTGTGCAGTTACAGCTTGGTAAAGAGATTTCCACTGTAAATAAAGTTCTGTTCAACTTTGTTAATACCTTGCCTGGGTAATACAACAGGAGGTAAAGGACACCCCCTGCCATTTGTTTCTTCCGGTAGATTTCCTCGCTTGTAGATTTCGCAGTCTCTTAATTTTCATCTGGCTCAGTATGCAGATAGCCATACATTGTGAGACATACAATACACAATCAGTAATGGCCAGACAGGGAGATTGGTATCAGTAACCTCCTGGTGACCTGCATTAGCTCCAAGACCTTAAGAATATAATTTTCAGCATAGATACACAACTCCTTAAATGGTTCCAGAGGGCAGCCATGTTAGTCTGTATCAGCAAAAACAATGAGGAGTCCTTGTGGCACCTTAGAGACTAACAAATTTATTTGGGCATAAGCTTTCGTGGGCTAATGAAGGAGGTTTTAGCCCACAAAAGCTTATGTTCAAATAAATTTGTTAGTCTCTAAGGTGCCACAAGAACTCCTCGTTGTTTTAACTCCTTAAATGTGATCCATGCATACATTTTGTAATTATGATGATAATTTGTGGGTTAATGGCTTGCAGTAGAGACCAGAGGGTGGCATGTGAGATGAACTATTATGCATATATCATACCCAGGGGATCCCTAAACAGCCCTATTCCCCCCCC
>NW_020664409.1:82441625-82453089 GCF_002925995.2 Terrapene triunguis
GCAGGGTCTGGGGGCTGCCCGGCAAACCGTGAAGCCGGTAGCGCTCGGGCAGCCCTTTCCCCATGGCTGGGAGTGGGAGGGAGGAGGGGGCGGAGTTAGGGCAGGGAAGGGGCGGAGTTGGGGCAGGGCTGGGGATGGGGAAATGGGCGGGGCCAGGGCCCGTGGAGGGTCCTCTTTTTTTATTTTGTAGATATGGTAACCCTAATATATGACACTCCTGTTAATGTACCCCAGAATGTTATCTTTTTTCACAACTGCATCACATTGAGTCATATTCAATTTGTGATCCACTATAACCTCCAAATCCTTTTCAGCAGTACACATAACAAAATTCATGTGGTGGGGGGTAGGGCTAAGGGGTTCGGAGTGTGGGAGAGGACTCAAGGCTGGGGCAGAGGGTTGGGGTGCAGGGGTGTGAGGGCTCCGACTGGGGGTGTGGGCTCTGGGGTGGGGCCAGGGATGAGGAGTTTGGGGTGCAGGAGGGTGCTCAGGGGTTACAGCAGGGAGAGAGGATTCCCCCCAGCTCTCTCTCCCCACAGCAGCAGCACCTGGGCTGTGGTGGAGAGGTGCCTCTCCCCACTACAGCAGCTCTGGGGCTGGGGCTACAGGATAGGTGCCCCTCCCCCAGCTGCAGCAGGTCCAGCCCGGGGGAGGGCTGCCCCAGCCACAGCTGGGTCCGGGCCTGTCATGGTTCCCCCCACTCTGAACTTTGGGGTACAGATGCGGGGACCCGCATGAAAGACCCCCTAAGCTTATATTTTACCAGCTTAGGTTAAAACTTTTCCAAGGCACAAATCAGTGTCCTTGTCCTTGTACTAGTATTGCTGCTACCACCAAGTGATTTACACAAAATATTCAGGGAAGGGTCACTTGGAATCCTTATCCCCCCAAAATATCCCCCTAAACCCCTTCACCCCCTTTCCTGGGAGGCTTAAGAATAATATACCAACCAATTGCCTTAGCAATGTGAGCACAGACCAGACCCTTTGTCTTCAGAACACTGAAATCAATCAGGTTCTTAAAAGAAGAACTTTATTATAAAGAAAAAAGTAAAAGAATCACACCTGAAAAATCAGGATGGAAGGTAACTTTACGGGATAATAAAAAGATTTAAAACACAGAGGATTTCCCTCTGGGCTCAGCTTCACAGTTACAAAAACAGGAATAAAACTACCTCTGTAGCATAGGAAAATTCACACAAGCCAAAACAAAAGATAACCTAATGCATTCCTTGCCCTACTCAGTTTCTGTGGTTTTAGATGGATTATTCCAGGTATATTTTTAGGAGATGTTGTACATGCTTGGCTTCTCCCTCCATCCGGAGAGGGAACAACAAAAGAGAACAACAAACAAATCCTTCCCCCCCAGATTTGAAAGTATCTTCTTTCCTCATTGATCCTTCTGGTCAGGTGCCAACTAGGTTATTTGAACTGCTTAACCCCTTACAGGTAAGGAAATCCAGTACAGCTGCCAAGGAGGGATTTTATGCTACTGCATACATAAAGGCTGGCCCGGACGTGCCACTCTGGCAAGCCCAGGCCACCCCAGGCCACCCCACCCCAACTGCGGCTGGGCCCAATCCTGCCGCGTCTGGGCCCGATCTGGCTGCAGGTGGGCCCGGGCTGCTTGGGGCCGGGCCGGGCCATGTCCCAGTAGAGTTGGGACTGGGTGAGGGGCGCCCCATGCCGCAGCAGGTTGGGGGCCAGGCTAGGTGTGGATCAGGGGAGGGGCGCCCCTCCCCTGGCCGCAGCAGGTCCCCAGGAGGGTTCCTTGAGCGCCTGCTTGGTGGCAAATAGGCTGCCTTATGGCCGCGCAGCTTACAGGGAACTTGGATTTTGATACCATGCATCTACTAAAACTTCACATATGCAGATAAGATCAGTTAGAATATAGCTATATAGAGTTCATGAGGTGAGTTAATCTAGTGTATTTCTACATGGAGGACTAAAAAAACATGTGAGTGTAGAATTGAATACATTGAATACACAAGGCATTCAGGTGTAGAAATGAATCGTCTGTGATGGAACAGAGCTATCTTTTTGTCTGTCATCTAAAAATTTGTTGCACGCCTTACAAAAAATGTTACCACTCACACCTGATATTGAGCAAAACCCTTCGGCCTTTACTTATTCCTTAGTGAAGCAACCCTCCCTATTAAGAACTCTCCCTGCCCCAGGATCACAGGGGTTAGAAGCCACAGCTGCACTGCTGGTGAGTTGAGAGCTATAATGTCCAACCCGCTCCGCAGAAGGAAGAACTGCAGCCATTGTAATCAGCCAATGGGAATTTTAATTGAGTCAGGATTGAGTAAAAAGAGTGAAGGCCCGAGGATTTGGCTAATTATTATTATACTTTATGCAATTTACATGAAAGAGAAACTAAACTGCCAGATGACTTTCAGGTTTGACAGTGCTTACTTGATGCTGTCCTTAGCACTGCCTTCCTGGGCATCACTAACATTCAGGTATTTCTTAATATGTTGTGCCATTACTGTCACCCTGACTGACATCAGTTCCTCGCCATCAGCACAGCTGTACTGCTCTCAGTCTCTGCCTTTCCGTGCAAGGCACAGTAAGGCTACCAAAATGAAGGAAATTAAAAGGAATCGCTGCACATAAAGAAAGCATCAGAGACCATTCCTGCTGGTTTTAAAACCTAAACCACCCCCATAAAACTTTAGAACCTATAATCTCCTCTATGAATTAGCCTTTCTTCGAGATACTGTGAAATTGCACACTTATTACCATGCTCCATCATGCTGAGATTTTCTTTTGTAAATTCTCTTCTCTGCATCATTTGCTTTTGTTTCTTTATCCTTATTTTTGTACCCTTCTTTCTCTTCTCTCATTCTCTCCGTCCAACACTCTTTCTCCCTAAGATTTTATCCTCCTCCCTCCCTCTGTTCCTTTCCTCTTTGTGTCTGTTTCCTTTTCCTCCTATTCAATAAGTCAAAAACTTTGATGCAAAAGCTAAAGATTGGATTTTGTGCCTGCTATGCTCCATCTGCCTGGTTTGTGACACAGCCATAACAGTATAGCTATCAACAAAAGGACATGGGGATCTCTATGTGAAAAACCCGTGTGCAGGGGACAAGGAACTGCTAGTTGTGACTCACAGAGTAGGGAAAAGGGGGTTAGCGCTCAGACACCACAACAATGGGCGTGGAATAAGTGCCATAGCTAGACAGGAGGCAAGACACATCAAACAGGCAGATGTCCCAACCTCTGCAAGGAAATCCCACATTATTAATTACTTGTATTACATTAGATCTGACAGACTCCAAATGAGATCAGGGTCCCATTATGTTAGGTGCTGTCCGTACTCATTGTAAAGAACTTACCACCTCAAAAAATAAATCAGACAAAAGATGAGACAAATTTTTATCCCCATTTAAACAGATGGGCAACTGAGGCACAGAGAAATTAAATTATTTGCCCAAGGTCAAACCCAAGGTCAAACAGGAAGTTTATAGTAGTATCAGGAATTGAATGTAGATAACATAAGAATGGCCATACTGGGTCAGACCAGTGGTCCATCTAGCTCAGTATCCCATCTTCCAACAGTGGCTGGTGCCAGATGGTTCAGAGGGAATGAACAGAACAAGGGATTTATCAACTGTTCCATTCCCTTGTCATCCAGTCACAGCTTCTAGCACTCAGATGTTTAGGGACACCCAGAGCATAGACTTGTTTCTCTGACCAATAGCCATTGATGGACCTATCTTCCATGCACTTCTCTTATTCTTTTTTGAGCTCAGTGATACTTTTGACTTTCACAAGATCCCCTGGCCATGAGTTCCACAGGTTGATTGTTCATTGTATGAAGAAGTACTTCCTTATGTTTGTTTTAAACCTGTTGCCTATTAATTTCATTGGGTGACCCCTGATTCTTGTGTTATGTTTAGGAGTAAATCACACTTCTTTCTTCACTTTCTCCACACCATTAATCATTGTATAGACCTCTAGCACATCCCCCTCCTCAGTTGTCTCTTTTCCAAGCTGAACAGTTCCAGACATTTTAATCTCTCCTCATATGGAAGCTGTTCCATACGCCTAATCATTTTTGTTGCCATTTTCTTGTTCCCTGTACTTTTTCCTATTCTAATATCTTTTATTTGAGATGGGGTGACCAGAACTGCACGCAATATTCAGGGTGTGGGCGTACCATGGATTTATATAGCAGCATTATGATATTTACTGTCTTATTATCTATCCCTTTCCTAATATTCTATTAGCTTTTCTGACTGCTGCTGCACATTGAGTGCATGTTTTCAGAGAAGTATCCACAATGACTCCAAGATCTCTTTCTTGTGTGGTAACAGCTAATTTAGACCCCATCATTTTGTATATATAGTTGGGATTATGCTTTCCAATATGCATTACTTTGCATTTAGCAACATTGAATTTCATCTTCCATTTTTTTGCCCAGTCACCCAGTTTTGTGAACTCCCTTTGTAATTCTTTGCAGTCTTCTTTGGACTTAACTATCTTGAATAATTTTGTATGATCGGCAAACTTTGCCACCTCACTGTTTACCCCTTTTTCCAAATCATTTTTGAATACATTGAACAGCACTGGCCCCAGTACAGATACCTGGGTGATCCTGCTATTTACCTCTCTCTACTGCGAAAACTGACCATTTATTCCTACCCTTTGTTTTCTATATATATATATATATGGAGATATATCTATCTCATAGAGCTGGAAGGGACCTCGAAAGGTCATCGAGTCCAGCCCCCCTGCCTTCACTAGCAGGACCAAGTACTGATTTTGCCCCAGATCCCTAAGTGGCCCCCTCAAGGATTGAACTCACAACCCTGGGTTTAGTAGGCCAATGGTCAAACCACTGAGCTATCCCTCCCCCCATCTTTTAACCAGTTACCGATCCATGAGGGCCTTCCCTCTTATGCCATGACTGTTTAATTTTCTTAAGACCCTTTGGTGAGGGTTCTTGTCAAAGGCTTTTTGAAAGTCCAAGTATGCTATATCCACTGGATCACCCTTGTCTACATGTTTGTTGACACCCTCCAAGAATTCTAATCGATTGGCAAGGCATGGTTTCCCTTTACAAAAGCTTTGCTGACTCTTCCCCAACATATTGTGTTCATCTCTGATTTCCTGTATCCCGGTCTAAAGCATCAACCACATGACTAACCTTTTTCTTATACATCTTGGGCTTTCCACAGTGGGCAACACCATTTGTGGGACAGCCAAGTCCTACCTACTTCTCTCCAGGCCTTTCCAGTATGGCAGTCATGGAAGCCATGCTCGCATGCAGAGATATAACAACATAAAACAAGTTGTGTAAGAAGAAAATAGAGTGCAAGTGCATAAGTCTGCATTTGTACTGAGGAAGTCAACAGGCTACTAAAAAATTGAAGGGTCATGCTCCCCTTACTACCCTAACTCCAATAGTTGTTACTGTGTCATCACCTTTCCCACAACGTAGCAGAATATTAGTGTACAGAGGGGGATTCCACTAAGATAATACTCATATGGGAGCATAGTTGGAGGGTGATTGATGCCATAGAAAGTGGCCTTCCCATTGGCCCTGCACCCACCTTTCTTAGCATTCTTTCTTCTCCCCCATATTTGCTGTGTGGACTTGGGATGATTGGATTTCCATTACTTCAAGGGCCCCTGCTGCTGCTTCCTCCTCCCTTCTACCTGTTTATTGCTGGGATTTTCTCCATTCTGTCTGCATAAGCAGAGGGAAGCATGTGGGCCATAGAATGGACACAGGAGTGATGGAAATGCTGTAGTGTAGTATCTGAACTTAGTCCAAACCCCTGCTGTCAGGACATGTCTTCTTGTGTGCCAAAGAACAGCAGCCAGCGAGTGGGCACAGGGAAAAAACGAAGTAAGAAGATGGCATTTCTTCCACTAATGTGAACCATAATCCAGTGATGCAATGTGAGGGATGGGATCCATTGTAAAGCAATCTGGCCATCTTTAGGACTATATTCTACCCTGTTCTGCCTGTGCTGCTCCCACCAAAATCAAGAGTTTTGCATAGAAATCAGTGGCAGGATATGGCTTTGAACACACAGCTATGTGAATGTTCTCAAAGACAAAGTGTACTATATTTAGTCCTGTACTTTTCCACCATCAAAACCTCTCATCTCAAATCTGTGCAGAATGCCCTCAGGGAGACATGTATTTTTGTATTCAAAAAGAAGGTAAGAAAAGTGTACCTGGCATTAAAGAAATATCTGTCAAATGCATTTGTTTAATTCTTATATTATGTGCAGGGTTTGCGTTGAAAGCAGTTAACAAGGGGGATTCTCCTCTCTTTTCTGTTTTCTCCTGATTAACCCTCGGCCACCAAGGCACTAGCCAGTTTTCTAATAACCGGGAACAGAATTTTGCAGGGCAGGTAATGGATGCTAATGTGAGAAATCATAGATGGTTTTCAGCACCTGGGTGGAAACAGGCCACCTGTCACCTGGGGAACAGGGTGAAATTCACTCCGTCTGAGCACTCTCCTCTGCTGCTGGAAGTCCTCACTGATCTCCAGTGTATGCTTCCCTCACAACCCACTTCCCAGTTGGTGGTTCTCATTCTGATTTAAGGCTGTCAGGTCTTGAACCTGGGGGAGGTGAGGCAGTCAAAAGTGCATGACCAGGAGAGAACTGGAATGGAGACTCTTGGTGTCATTTTTGACCATGCCCACTGCATGGAAATACACTGTACCTTGGAGCTGTGGTATTTATACCAGCTGAGGATCTGGCCCATTGTTTCTGCACTGGAGGAACACTTGCATAATATTACTATCTGGATGAATTGCAACTATATTGGTTTCAACTTTGAAAACAGAAGTCTTCTTGCCTAGAGATAAAACAATAGAAGACTCGCTCCTCTTGTATAGCACTGCTCAAAGAGACTATTCAAAAATAGTGAGTCAGGGTAAGAAGCTTGATGTCACTCTTGACCATGCCCTGGAATGGAAAACCCTGTCAGAAACCTTCATTCAACTGTGTAGTTTGTCTAAAGGAGCTTTGCCAATTTACACCACCTAAGGATCTGGCTGTGAATTTGCAGGGCACCTGGGATAAGAGATCCTACTATGTGGATCCTCCTTAAAAGAGAGCACAATAGGGCTATGGATTTCATTGAGCTCCAGAGGTGCTTCATGGCCTGGTAGACTGGAGGACTAAAGGGCTTCTATATCCCCTGCCTGTAGCTATCCATCAACCTGCCCAAATACTGGGCTGTGTGCGAAGGGAGGATTTAGGACTGTGAGCATGTGTAATCGCATCAATTTTAATGGCTATTCACATCAGAGTGAAGACTGTACCTTACTGTTACATGATCAATTCAAGGTACAGAATGTTAAAATAGGGTGATGAATTATGGGATAGAGGAAGCTTAATTACAAAGCGTAGTTTATATATGATGATAGAGCAGTTTCTCATACAGTTGACTGCTCTTGACATGATAGTATCAAAAAACAAACTTATCATCTGGGAACTGTGTCATAAACTCTTCTCTTGCCCTATGGTGAGTTGCCAAAGTCTATGTAATGAACCAGCAGAATCTAGCATAAATTAAGTAATCTTTCAATAATTATTTTTTTGGTACCAAAGTTAACATGCATTTTTTAAAATGTCTTGAAGATATATTTCCAGGCACCCCATGCATATCCACAATATCAGCTGTATAAAATGAACCATTATCTTTATTATGATAAGCAGTGGTTGTTTGATGAAGGAGACTGTTCTCTTCAGAAAAAGTTGTTCTTAGCAATGCAGATGTGAAAAATGTCTGTGCTTTGCGCATACTAACTAGGTAATGTAGCATATTCTTGGGCAGAGCAGAGTATTGGCAGAGCAGGCTGTTTAGGAGAGCAGATTATAATTCATGTTTTCAGAGTACATCTGTTTTAATTGCACTTGCAGATTTTGAAAGGATAATTTGTTCTTTGCGGATCGTTTGTACACTTTCTTTTCAATATTTTGTTCATCACTTATATACAGAATAGCAAAAAACAATAACAACAACAACCAGACAGGTGAGTCCATGGTTGGTTTATTGCCATATGTGAGAACACTTCTATTTCCACTTACATTTCTTCTGTGATAGTGTTTGATCAGTTATTGTAGAAATCAAGTGTTCTTTCTATGGTACTGCAAGAGCCTAGTCTCAGCTTGCCTAATGCCTGATTTGAGTGAGCAAACTACATTCTTTATTAGAGAAAGCAAAACAGAAAATTTAGGGATTTCATTTAGAGAAGTCCAGTGGTATTAGCTAAAACCTCTCATATATGTAGAAAAAAGAATAGACTTCTGAGAAATAGCAGTTACTTAGTCAAGTGCAACCAAATGAGTTGTGTTATTCTTTTGTGGAAGCAATCAAATGCCGAGCATGGCTAGTCAGCTACAGACCTTCCTAATTAATGTAGAAAGGAGAATTACTGTACTTACTAGCAATTTTGTTTGCTGAAGCTAGGATTTGCAGGATTGTTTGCAGGATTGTCCTGGAGTCTCCAGGAATTAAAGATTAATCTTTTATTAAAGATTATGTCTTGTGATGAAACCTCCAGGAATATGTCCAACCAAAATTGGCAACCCTACCTGAAGTCCCCTTTTTTCCCCATCCTACCACCTGCAACAGCAAGCAGAAGTAGACAGCAATATCCCAAGAAAGTGTGCATGTCTTGTGGGGAGGGGGAAGCTACCTGAGAATGCTTCATTGGGTGGTGAAGATGATGGAGCTGCCCTGTAAACATACACTCATGTAACCTTAACATTTCACCTGTGCTGTAATAGATTTCCTTTCCTCAGACTGAGTTCCACTCACTAACACAAAGTCCCTGTTAGTGAACAAAAACACTTTCAAAATATTGGAGGTCAGGCAGAATTGCAAGATTCCAGTACCGTAACAAGTCAATGCCTCAGCTCTCCCTGCACATGTGGCAGAAAAACACCTCTTATGCAATGACCTTGACTAACAGTGGAGGTGGCTGGCCAGCATGATTATTACAGTTACTGTGCCAGAACTTCTGCTAGATTTTTATGTCAATAAGATGTACAGAACAGTGTGCTACATGGGTAGCCTTACCTGCAGTGGAGTATCTGAGACAAGGGGGAAATGTAGTCAGAGCTACTAGCTGGTTTATGTGGATCTCTCAATTTTAAGAAAGAGAAAAGGGTTGTGGGGAGGAAGAGGCCTGCTTTGGATAAAATGAGGCTCTGTAATGACTATCCTATATCTCTTCCCCTTACAAGACTTTCATCCTCAAAATGAGGTAAACTGCCTATGCAACAGCCATGGTGGATTACAAAAGAGAGTAAGATTGTTCTATTTGCAAGACACCAGCTGCAGCATGCCCTGTAAAAGGTCTAATTGCTTCTTGCAGAAGGCTTGATAAGTTCTGCAAATAATATCCTTCATTGCCTAGTTCTTATGCTTTAGGGCAGTGGTCCAGATACCTTTAGTTGGCATCATGGCATCCAAACAAATGAGGAAGTATTTAAACAGTCAAAAACCAGTGCAGATATCATGGTGTGTACCGAGATACACTTTCCAGCAGAGAACATCAGGTGGGCTGACCAGCCTGGGATTTTGCACCTGGGATTTAAGAGGAGAAATCATCACCCTGAAACAGATTCATTTACCAAAAGGAAAGAGAGTAGCTCCCATTGCCATGTATGTGGAGTATTTTGGTTATATTAGGTCAGGGCTAGTGCTGGGCAGCTTTGGTGAATAGAAATCATTTATACTGAGCCTCTAGTCCCTATTATCTCTTCATTAGAGGTCTGCTCTCCTCTGCTCCTTCCAGTGGCACCAAAACACTCTTCAATACCTCTGCCAAAATGTACGTCAAGAGCTCAGCAGCATTCAGAAACCTGTTTTGCAGGCTTCCGTGCACTTGCATGTGGAAGGGGTGTGGAATGTTTATTATAACATCCAATTCCAATGGCCTTGGAAAGTAAATGTTATTAACTGGTTGTGCTCCCTAATATTATCATCCCCATTATCAGCAATATAACAAAGTTAACTGCCCTGGGCAACTATTTTACATGTGCTGTCCTGTTAGGTCTCATTGAGGTGACCCCAACACAAACCATATCAGTATTGGTAATGTGCATTTCATAAAAGAGACTTTTTTTCCTGCCTTGGTACGTCTCTGCTTTCAACATGCTGGTTTCAAACTGTAAAGGCATAACATCAATCTTCATAGCAATTAAGAACTGTGGTTTAAGTACAAAGGGCAACGCTATACGGTGTAAGATTTACTGTATGTCTCATTTGCAATCAAATCCCACATTGCTTCATAAATGATAGTAAAACGGCAACTGCTTTGAGAATCACAGCTTGAAATATAGGATTTAATACCAATAAAGGTGTCGAGCTTAATGTCCACAGACAGAGAATGCTGAAGACAAGGGGCATAATAAAAAGCTTACAAATGATAGCTTATTGAGGTGGAAAGAGGTTATAAGTGGAACATACATTAGTTTAGGACTTCTCATTAATTTAGACTCTCAAAATATGCTTATTACTGAAAATAATGATAGTACAAATACTAAGAAACATTGCAGACTGATTCAAAAGGGCTTTCAATATTTTAGTTCTGTGCTAACAAATGGCAAAGGCAGTGTCATTTAAACAAATATAAACAAGAGGCCAAACTGTCAAAATAGGGAATGTATCTGACATGAAATAGTCATGCAGCATATGCTATTGATCAGAATGGAGCCCTGAGAGTTACTGGAAGGAGGGGAAGGAAATGCTTGAAACTTTCAAGTCAGTACATGTCTGCTGTAAAAAGGCCATCGAGGCCCTAAAGCTGCATAGGCAGAGGGGCAGAATGTGAATTCAAAATGTATGAAATTGACAGGAGATGAAGCATCTGTTAGACCTCAACTGCTCTGCATGATCTCTTTTCACCTTGCAAACAGGAACAAGATAATTTCATTAGAGAGGATTTCAGCATAGATGAGCCAAGATGATCTCAGGTCTCAGGAATCTGCTTAGATTGTAAACTTTTCAGGCCAAGGGTTGCTTTTTGTGTGTGAATCATAGAATATCAGGGTTGGAAGGGACCTCAGGAGGTCATCTAGTCCAACCCCCTGCTCAAATCAGGTCCAATCCCCAACTAAATCATCCCAGCCAGGGCTTCGTCAAGCCTGACCTTAAAAACCTCTAAGGAAGGAGATTCCACCACCTCCCTAGATAACCCATTCCAGTGCTTCACCACCCTCCTAGTGAAAAAGTTTTTCCTAATATCCAACCTAAACCTCCCCCACTGCAACTTGAAACCGTTACTCCTTGTTCTGTCATCTGGTACCACTGAGAACAGTTCAGATCCATCCTCTTTGGAACCCCCTTTCAGGTACACCTCGACCCCGATATAACACTGTCCTCGGGAACCAAAAAATCTTACCGTGTTATAGGTGAAACCGCGTTATATTGAACTTGCTTTGATCCGCCAGAGCGCGCAGCTCCACCCCCCCCCCCCC
>NW_020664409.1:82453189-82462683 GCF_002925995.2 Terrapene triunguis
TTCTTGTAGTGTGGGGCCAATGTCGAATAGAGGGCAATGATCACGTCCCTCGATCTGCTGGCAATGCCCTTACTTATACAGCCCAAAATGCCGTTAGCCTTCTTGGCAACAAGGGCACACTGTTGACTCATATGCAGCTTCTCGTCCACTGTAACCCCTGAGCGCATTGTGCTGAGCACATTGCCAATGCTGAACTAAAAAGAACTACATCAATCTAATATTTTGGAGGAAATCTAAAAGTGATTAGAGAAGTTGAAAGAAAACAGAAGTCTTGACAATTTATCATGAAGACTGATGTTATTTACCACTATCCCTTGTCCATCATTCAAAAATGATCTCTGCTGTGACCTTCCATAGTGTCAGAAACCATGATGGGGATGGTCAGACCTAGTGGTTGTAGCTGTGGAAGTCAGGCCTAGTGATCTGGGGTCAGAGCCAGAATCAGGAGTCCAGAGTGGGGTTGGAGCAAGGGTGGAGCGGGACTAAGAACAGGGTCGGAGCAAGGACAGGGCTGGAGCAGGCCTACCCTTGTGGAGTCTGTTGCCACTATTAGGCAGAAGAGGGTTCAAAGCCCTGGAGTGACATTGAGCAAACTGAGCTGCTGTTTCTCCTGTGAGGCTTATGTACCTAACCTGAGAGTCACCAGTCCAGATCAGTTCCTGGCTTATGGATTGGCTGGAGCCTAGCACAGGAGTGACTCATCACCTTACACACAGGGCCGTAGGGAAAATGGTGCCCTGGGCAAACCTGTATTTTGGCACCCTTGGTCCTCCCTGCCTCCCCAAGTTCCCCACCCATCTCCCCATCATCCTGGCCCCTGCTGCCTCCCCATCCATCCCCCTATTGCTCCTGGCCCCTGCTGCCTCCTCACTCATCCCCCTTGGCCCCCACTGCCTCCCCAGGCTCTGCCCCTCATCACCCCTTGGCCCTGCTGCCTGCCTCTCATTGCCCCGAGCTTTCTTACGCAGCCTCTCATCCCAGGCCCGCTCTGCTCCTTGCCTCTTGCCCACGGTGCCCCCGACCATGGCACCCTAGGCAGTGGCCCACCCGTAAGGCCGACCATGCCTGATGGGCTCAGTCCTGTGCCATGACGCCAGCTGGTTTGCACTGCTGAGGCATCAAATTGCAACCAGAAAGCTGTCCTAAAAGAAGAGCCAAGGATTTCCTCTGCCATATCAGCTTTCTTTATGAACCCATGCCCACCATCTGCATCATCATAGGGGGATGTCAAGAAAATGGGGTGTGGCAGGGTGGGGAGGGGCAAAGCTAATCTCCCCCACTCCTCTAAAGATTGAGCCCTGTCGAAGACACCATTGCTCCTTAAGGTTGCCATCTGTCCAGGTTTTCCCAGGATCATTCCTTTCTTGAGATACCTGTCCTGATTAATCTGTACATGTAGCCAGTTGTACATGTAGCCAGTTGTCCAGTTTTATGGGCTCAGGATCATCCCAGATGTCCCATCTTTTTGTACCTCAGAGGTAACAACCCTATTGCTCCTAAAAATTTGAAGAAGCACCATGTGGAGCCCAGTAGAAATGCAGCTTGACTACCAGTTCATCGGAGGGTAGGGCTGAGAGAGAGACCAGGGACTAGGGGAGGAAGTGTGAGGGTAAAGAAGACATGAGGGCACATTAGTCAGGCACTTACCAGTGATGAAAGCTCCAGTCCAACTCCTCTCTCTCTTATAAAACAATACTACAATAATCATCCAAGCACTGCAGTATCAATGTTGTAAGCAGTAGATCCTGATTGATCATTATTCTGCAGCTTGTGTAATCATTTACACCAGTGCAAAGTGTGTGTAAAATGCTACCTTCCAGATCTCAGTGGTATAAATGAGCACAACGGTCAGGGCAACAGTGAATCAGGCTGCTAGTGTTTTGAACCCTTACAGTAGGTTTCTGTAGTACTTCTCTGTATAAAGGCAGCTACCAAAAACCTCCTAGATGGGTCTTGATTACATTTTCATATAGTAGCAATAATCCTGAATTTGTTCTGTGTTTGTACAGCACCTTGCACACTAGATTCCTGGTCCATGAGTGAGACTCCTAGGCACTATGATAATACAAATATGAGTAAACAAGGAAGGCCAGCATAACACTTTCACTCAAAGAATAACAGAGCAAGTTTGTTTTGCCAGAGAACACTATTGAAGTAATAAATGGCATTAGTGTAAGGGAATACTGATTATTTTAATACTACGATTTCATGATGTTGTTGGGTTGAGAGAGCTCCTCTGGCTCCTCTTTATTCAGTCTCCTCAATAAAAGAGGACCAAAGCCTGTCAGCACCAGCCCTAATCGTTCCCAGTAGGGGCTGAGCAGGTTGCTTTCACTGCCCCAAATTCTTGCTGACAACGTGTCTAAGGTACCAACTCAGAACCCAGCCAGGGATTTCTGATTGCCAGAAAAGATGCTTCTGGCCTTCGTTTCCATGACTTTTGATATTTTTGTCATAATGAATCTGTACTTTTCCTTTAAAATTATTGTTACAAATATACACCCTTATGTTCTCAAAAAACCCACAGTCCCATTTTCAGAACCCATTTTCAAAAGTCACTTTTGGAATTGGACTTAAGTTATTTAGGAGCTTTTGAAAGTTTCAACCTTAGCTATATTTTAAAACCTGCAATAATTTTCCAGTCACAGGAAAGCAATAGTGAGTAATGTAGATGCCAGTTTTCTCTTTTGCGATGCCTTTGGGGGCCATTTGGAGTGCCTGAAATGGCTTGTCACTTAAGAATCTTTTTTTGAAACTCAGATTCCCTGAATTCTTATGTCTGTTCATAATGTACAATGTGCATAAAGCTGGGAGTCTTCATCCCTACCGATGCATCCCACACAGTGTTTCTCAGATCCCCATGTTCTTAGATAATGCAGTGAATGTGGCATATTTTAACTAAAGGTGGAGAAAAGGCTCTCAACATTCAGAATAATGAGGTTTGTATTTTATCAGCTGCTCATATCACTAGGGGAGAGAAGATTGTGGCAGATGGTGCTCCCAAGAGTACAGCTCAGATGAAGGATTTTTTCTTTTTAAGATCTTTTTATCCAGTCAGTCACTATGTACTAAAAGTATCACCATTTAAGACAGTCAGCCTGGAAAAGGGCAGATAGGAAGATTTTGCATACATTCTCTACAATCTCAATCCTTCCAAGTGGCTCAAAGTCTTTTCCCAATGTCATCATTTTGAATGCCTCTCAAGTCTTTGAGAAGGTGTTTTTATCTTTTTAATGTTTGTAGTTTTGTAAAAATGAAAGAAAATGTTTCCTTTAAGTAACAAAAACAACAAAATTCTGGTGACAGATTAAACTAATTGTTCATCTTACCTCTTTCATGGACACTTCCAGCTTTAAATCCTCAGCTGACTTTGAACACCACAAAGAGCATTTGTAGAATTTATCACTTTTGTCCAACAAAGTGTTTAGAATTCCTCTGACCTTTAATTTGTTATCAGAGGAGCCTTCAATTGGTTTGAAATCTTTCAGAGTCATATGTCCTGACTCTGTACACCGTTTCTTTTCATTCCCAGAATAGAAATTGTTGCACCTGGCTTCTCTCTCTGATTCATTTCTAAACTCAGTAGAACACAGAAAAGGAGTCATCCTGCTTAGCTTATGTGCTAAATTGGGTTAAATTTTCAAACTTAGGGGCCTTAGCTGCACCTGCAAAATATGTCTGGAGGTGCGCCCCTGGGTAATTGTTTCAGTAAAATATGTATTTACACTCACAAAATTAGTGTTTATGTGCACAAAATGGATATGTACGCATTTGGGTACATGTTTGTTCAAGCACTTGCTCAGCTATGTATGCATACCTGACATTCATGTTTTGTTGGTATGACTTTGGTGCCTAAATTTGCCCCATTGATGTATGTCTGATTTCTCTTAGAGAGAAATCTTGTGCCTGTAAAAGGGTACACTCATAGAGTAAGAACAACTAGCCGAGTTCTGCTGCTTAGGAGTACCAGCTACAGCAGGGGTAGGCAACCTATGGCACGCGTGCCGAAGGTGGCACGCGAACTGATTTTCAGTGGCACTCACACTGCCCGGGTCCTGGCCACCGGTCCGGGGGGTTCTGCATTTTAATTCAATTTTAAATGAAGCTTCTTAAACATTTTAAAAACCTTATTTACTTTACATACAACAATAGTTTAGTTATATATAGACTATATAGAAAGAGACCTTGTAAAAACGTTAAAATGTATTACTGCCACGCAAAACCTTAAATTAAAGTGAATAAATGAAGACTCGGCACACCACTTCTGAAAGGTTGCTGACCCCTGAGCTACAGAAAACCTATGCAGGGGGAAACTGTTCCCCATATGCATTTACTGAGAAGTGTTCCAAGGTGATGTGCTCCATGCCATAGTAGGGGACAATGGGAGATGATGTGGGGGGAAATGGAGGGACAGCAAGTAGATCCACTGCTAGAAAGATCCTCAGGCCAAGTTTCCTAGTGGTGGAGAAGCGCAGGAGTGTGGACACTGCTGCAGCCTGGCTAGTTGCAAGAGTTGGTAACAATGTTAAGCTTGTGTATTGTCTGATATATGCCATATCCAGCTCAGTATTTATTCAACAGAACAGATTGAAAGTCAATTTTAAGGGTCCCTCACTCTGTGCACATATTTTATTTTTTAAGCAAAGGGCTCTTTGACTATTGAAATAAATAAATTAGTGCTGGGAGTGTTTGCACAGTTAATTGCTTGTAGGCTTGAATTCCTCCCCATGTATCTGAAGATGCACTTACATTGCACCATCCATCTGAAAATCTCACAGTGGTTTACAAAGGCTCATAGATTTGTCTCACAAAACCTTGTGAAGTAGAGAAATATTATCCTTGTTTTCAGATTAGGAAACTGAGGAACCCCACAGAGAGATACAGGAAGGTTAACATTTCAAAAAGTCTGCTGCCTCACTTGAGTCTGGGTCTGATTTTCTAAGATCCTGAGCTTTGAGTGCTCCTGCTTATGGTTCTTAAATTGTTGGGGACCCCATAGTTGTTCAGCACTGAGGGTATTTCTGTACCGCAAAGAAAAACCTGTGGCGCCGAGTCTCAGACTCATGTCTGGGGGCTTGGGCAGTGGAGCTAAAAATAGCAGTGTAGATGTTTGGGCTCAGGCTAGAGCCAGGGCTCTGAAACCCAGTAAGGGGGGAGGGTCTTGGACCGCGGGCTCCAGGCCAAGCAGGAACGTCTACACTGTTATTTTTAGCTCCACAGCCCGAGACTTGTGAGTCCGAGTCAATCTGAGCACCAAAATCACAGGCCACTTTTGAAAATGTTGGCCCAAATGATTTGCCCAAGGACATACAAGGAGATTGTGTCTGAGCCAGGAATAGAAATTCACGTTTTCTGACTCATCCTGTGCATTAACCACAAGACCATATTTCCTGCTTTGGGGTTTCTTCCTTAAAAGACATTTCAACTGGAACATTTACATTTTGCTACTCAAACTTTTATGGCACTTTAGGACTGTGTCAGTCTGAGACCTTCGTGACTTCTTTGCAAGGAAACTTTGGGTATATTTGCTTTGGTTGGCAGTGGATTTAGTGTTGTGCTCACTCTAATAGAAGTTATTTGTATTGTGAGAATGTTTTACTTGACTAAAGGATATTCTTTCAATATTTATTTTTAAAAAGAGGAAAATAAAAAACACAACAAACAAAAAAAACCACCCCCAAATCTTTATATTTAGTGCCCTGTATTAGAGGCTCTTCTCAGTAATACTTTCCTGATTAAACCGCCCTCTAATGGGATAGCCTTAGTGTAACATGTTGCGTTGGAGTATCAAAAGTTCAAGGTCTCCCCCTTTCTAAGAGCAATAAACTCTAAAGATCTGCTTTAATTTTTTAGTGCCAATTAATGACCTATACTGTGCATTCACCCAAGGAAGTAATGAGACGTAACTCCCTTGTGCCAGCTACCTGTATCACAGGGTGGGAAGCAGCTCCCTCAGAGCCACTGCTTCCTCTTTTACACAAGGAATGGGTGGGCTCTGCCACCCTGTCAGGTACAGGGCACTGCAGCAGTGCCAGCACCCCGAGGGACATATGCTATGTCAGTGTAAGGCTGGTGCAGGATACATCTCCCCCCTTTTCTGAGTCACAGCCTGTTTCTAGGGCTGCTCCTGGTGTAAAACATACATAGGACATGTGGCAAAATCCCAATTTAGCCCTTTAGTGGCCTGGCAATGTATCTTTTCCACATATGCCTTCTTTTGTAGAGAACAATTTTAGAACCATTAATACCTGGAAATATTGTAAAAGTTCTTCTGGTCAATGCATTTTGGTGAATTTCTTTTCCATATGGGTACCTGACTTCACTACATATCTTTGAAGAGACATTTTGTATGTTTTCTGTGCTTGATCTGAACATGTGTTTTGTCAACCTGGGAGGTAGGGGGTGATGTTTTCTGGGAGTCCTGGATATGGCAACTGAGGTGAAGAGGAGGCCTAACATATTTGGACTTCGGGATATGGGAGCAGCAGGTTGGCAGATAGTAAAGTAGAATGAACTATTAAGCTGCCTCCATACTGCAGAGATTGTCAGCTTCTGGCCCACTCTCCCCCTTGCACCGCTCTGTGTCCTGCTAGCTATTCTTCTGGGCTCCCTCCCTCAGTCCTTGAGAGTTAACACTACTACCCGCCAAGTAATATAGGGAAGCTTGGGAAAGAAACAGCAGGAGCAATCTCCTAATATCAGAGCAAAGGTCTGCCAGAGTACAAGAGAGGTGTCCTGGCAACTGCTACAGTCTCTACAAGGGAAGCACAGAGGTTAGCAAGTGAAATTCCACTTTTCAACCCTGTTGTTCTCACTCCCCTCATTCTACACAGTTGCTTTCCATTTAGTTTTGAGAGGGGGGCTCCTCTTGACCAGATGCTGTGTGGGGGCTATTCAGCCCACTCCAGTCTTCTTAAATGTGTTGCTGTTTGAAGCAGCTGCAGAGTGATTGGAGCTGGGGAACTGGACCTGGGGGTCTCCCACATCCCAGGAGGATGCCCTAATCACTGGACTACAGAATCATTCCCCTCTCCCCCCCCCGCCAGTCTTCATTCACTGGCCCAATGACTTTAAGTATTTATCCACAGTGGAATAGTCATTGGACCAAAGAGAAAGAATGAATGGGAATGATTTCTGTGGTCCAGTGGTTCAGGCACCAACCGTAGAGGTGCATGACCCTGGGCCCAGTCCCATACTCCCATCTCATTTAGCCAGAATGGAACACTTCAACAGAAGACACTGAGGGACCCCACATCAGCATATCCCATAGCTCAGTGGTTTGAGCACTCATGTGAGAGATGGGAAGACCTCCCCCCTTCAAATCCTTTCTCCAACTCTAGCAGAGAGAGGGGAATTTAACCTGGGTCTCCCATATCCTAGGCAAGTGCTCTAACCATTGGGCTAAAAGTTATAGGGTGGGCACCACATTTCCTCCTCCTCCAGCCGTTTTGTGTGGAGCGAGGCAGGTAGCTCATTCCCACAAGAAGCAGCTTAGGTGTCTAAGCTGCCTGACTCTAGGCAGTGGGTTCCCATTCACGGATTGCAAGCAGAGGTAGGCACCTCCCTGCAGCCTGGATTTACGTGCCTATCTCCATGAGAGGGATGGAGCGTAGCACATGCCGCTCAGTTGATGTCTTCCATTAGCTAATTTAGCTGGCTCCCTGTGAAGCGTACTGGATTTTATGGATCACATCCTAAGGTGCCTATCTCTCCCTACTCATTGTATAGGAGCCAGGCACCTAACTCTGCTTTGTGGATCGCAGTGTTGTTCCTGTGATTTTTCTAGGCCCCTAAAAGTTAGGTGGGTGGTGCTCCGCTTTGCAACACCCGAGTCCCAACATCCTGCCTTGACTTACCAAAAAAAGATAAAGAGGAAAAGTCTAACCATTCAGGATGAAATTCATCATAGTATAAAGGGGAAGTGTAAGACCCTATGGATAACTTAAGCCTTTTGCAAGGCACTTAAGTGGTGCACGGGGCTTAGTACCAGAGCTCTGTATTTGGGTGGGTTTATCCTTTAGAGAACACATTGAAAGTTGCCTTTTGTGAAAGCCTTGCAGCAGTAATCAAAGACAAGGAATTAAAATGATAGAGAACATCATATAAAGCTGCTGAATCTAAGAAGAGCAACTCTATGCAAACTCTACGTTCTTAATCCAGTGCTTATACTATGCTGAGTGGCTTTGAAAGAAGCTAGGTACAATCTATTTTGATATTTCAGGGTAAATGTTAGTAACTGTCCCAAAAGGTTTCATGCACAAAGAGTGAGTAACTAGCCATATGTTTCCTACATCCTAATGTAGAAGTGAATGCCAGTGGGGGAGGGGACAAGAGTGGGCGAGCACATGTTCCCTAAAAAGGAAGTTTTATCAGGAAAAAAGCAGAACTTCCCGCTAATAAGATCAACATCACTTGCTGGTTTTCATTCAAAAGAGAACTTCAGGAATGTCGTGCACAGATTTAGACAGCTCAGAAAAAGGTATGTATAACTAGGGTTTCAGCCACTGAATCAAGGTTATTTTAAAATAAATCAGGTGCATCTCAGCTAGCCAAGAAAGATACATAATTAATGCTGAATGAGGCATTAACTCTAGAAAGCATTGCCTATATAGAGCTATGTGTTAAAACAAAATGTTGAGATGTTTATTAGAAAAACATCCCAAGAGCAATCAGAAGAAGAAGTGTAGGGCCAGGGCCTCTGCTGCCATTTTGCCCCATTCTGCTGGTGGATTGAGTTTGAGCACTGGACAACCAGGTCAGAAGAGGATCACCACAGTCATGGGGGAATAGGGGATATTGCCAGAGGAAAGGGGATGCATCTAGTGTGTCCCTGCACTGTGCCACACCCTGACTGTAGTTTTGGATACTTCCATTAGGATCTGAAATAATTTGGCTGTTTATGCGGCTGCTTGTGCTTTCTGCTCTTCATTGTGTAGGAATAGCACAAGTTTGGCCCTACTGATAATATATTTTAACCTGGAACTAGAACTAAAATCTCCAGTGAACTGTTCTCCCCCTCAAGAGCCTGATCAGAAGCCAACCGAAGGCAGTGGGAGCAGTTGATATACATTTTATTGTGTCCTCAAAGAAACAAAAACTCTCTCATTTAATAAAATGCTTTTTCCTGAGGCAAGACACTGATTGTTCTAAGGCTGGTAGATCACATTGTTGATATTCAGAACAGGGGTGGTCATAAGGCTAAGAAATGAGTTTGTGGTCACTGACTAGGCATTCTTTGTGTCCCATGACTCTTAATTCAAACCTTTCTAACACTGACACAGCATGGTCAAATGGTCAGAGGTGGGATTAGGGACTAGGAAATCCTCTGTTGTATACTCAGCTCAGCTATTAATTAACTGTGTAGCTTTGACCATATTAATTCTTTCTGTGCCGTGAAGGAATAGAAGAGTTGATTCAGGGCTGAAAGTCAAACTATATTATATTTGTACCAATAACACTGGTCTACAATTTTTGAGAAGTCGTCTGCTTCAGAG
>NW_020664409.1:82463083-82479626 GCF_002925995.2 Terrapene triunguis
CTACATTTATTTCAGAAGCATTTTGGCTGTAGAGCAGTGTAATATATTTGTTTACTTTTAAATTCAGCATACTAGATACTGCTGAATATTTGGGCTGGCAAACTGTGCTATATTAATGTTACTGCAAGGAGAAAGAGACACAACAGGGCTGAAGTCAGATGTTAATGAAAGGATTTCAGTTTATGTTTAAAAATACTATGTTTATACATATAATGTATGTTATATGGGAGAGTTCTACCACTGTGGAATTTTGGTACACACATTAATTCTTTACCTGATACCAATGAAGTTATCTCGGAATATGTAAGTCTAGTAGCTATAGAGCATGGGATATGAGTAGGACTTTAAGAAGATACTGCAGAAAATTTCTAACATACACAGGTTAATGTATGAGGTGATCAGTAGAATGTGAGTACTGCCCTGAAACCTAATTTGTGCAATCTGTGTAGTCTTGAGAAGGGCTGTAATATGGTACTGGACTTTCATCTCTGTAAGGATCCTCCTTGTAGCGGCATTTGTTATGCTACTGTGCCTAATTCTCATTTGCACTAAGGCCCATTTAAACCACTCTGACAGTGTACAGGGGCCTAAGTGTAAATGAAAATCAGGCTCTATTGTCTCTAAGTAAGAGAATTAGGAAGCTCATTATAAAGACACAATATGTTAACAAGAAGATGATGGACATTTAATGAGCTTTAGAGAAAGAACAGCTTCAGTCAGACTATACTGCAGGCATGAAAAAAGAGAATTAAGGCACATATTGACTGTATTCCAAAGAATCAAATATGACTGATCTAAAATCACTTCTTGATTCTGATTCTGGAAGCAAAATGTAGATGTATCGCTTATGCTTACACGAAGAAAGAAGTGATTAGCTAGCAAATGCAATGAATCCATCAACAGCACTTCAGTCTTTTTCCAAATTCAGTTTCGAAATACTGTACATGATGGAAAAAAACAGAAAATGTCAATAAGAGGAGGAGACAGACAGAGAGACATCTGTGTACAGCATCAAAAATTAACTTTGTTCTGCTGAGGTCTCACCAAGTGGGTATCATTAAAAGAGAACGTGCATACACACAAACACAAAATCCCATTAAGATCAGGATTGATCGTCTCAAAAAACTCTAAGCAGAACAGCTAGTTCCTTTTTTAATAAACTGATCTTGACCAATTAAATATGAATTGAAGTCCTAAAATATATTTCCATAAACATTTGATAATGTAGCCATTTATATATATATATATATATGAGAGAGAGTGTGTTAAGGAAAATAAGAAAAGAAATGTGATTGAACTTTTTTTTTTTTCCCAGTTGCCCATAACCATATAGTACACATTCTGTCATTTAATTTTGGAAATGATTTCCAGCATAACAGAGTAGGTTGTAGCCCACAGAGTTTTCAGAGTTGCCTAGCGTTGAAGTCAATAGAGACTGTTGGTGCTCTGGACCTCTTTAAATCAGGCCTCTGGCATCTAAAGTTATGTGTCCAAAAAACAGACACACCCAAAACTGAAGATCATTTTTGAAATCTCTGGTTTCATTCAATTCCCAGACTGTTTTGCAGAAAGAGACTGTAAAAAGCTTTTAATCTTTAAATTAGTCTTACATTCAACCTCTTCCATTGTACTGTGCAGAGCATTACTCTGAATTCGTTCATATCTCTTGATTGGACTGCAGTAATATCTCGTGCTTGATTGTACTGTATTATAATTTTATTTTCCTTCCATAGTCACAGCCTAATTTTCTTTAAATTATGGCATTCCTCTTTTTGAAATCCTTGCATAGATGCAAGAATAAATATTAGGCAGGTTTTCTCACCAGAATTTCAGAAGTTCCTATAAAAGAGGAAAGAACCTGTTGGGTAAACCATCACAAATAGTGTAGTTTGACCTTGGATTAACATTGAGTGTAAAAACTAAAAACAATACTTATGTAACTAACAATATGTACAACAGAGTAGACAGAGCCCATACAGGCCAGAGGAACTAACAACAAACTCAGATATCTTTACAATAACATCTGACAGGCATGACTTGTCAGTTTGGAACTCATTAGATTTGATAAGACAAAAGGAAACTTGAAGGCTTGTGGAATCTAAAACCCTTCAGAATGTTACAGTAATTAAATATTACAAAAATTGAGTCTAAGGCAGGGGTGGGCAAACTTTTTGGCCCGAGGGCCACATCGGGGTTGCGCATCTGTATGGAGGGCCGGGTAAGGAAGGCTGTGCCTCCCCAAACAGCCTGGCCCCCGCCCCCTATCCGCCCCCTCTCACTTCCCACTCCCTGACTGCCCCCCTCAGAACTCCCAACCCATCCAACCCCCCCTGCTCCTTGTCGCCTGACCGCCCCCTCCTGGGACCCCCGCCCCCTATCCAACCCCCCTGCTCCCCGTCCCCTGACTGCCCCGACCCCTATCCACATCCCCACCCCCTGACAGCCCCCCCGGGACGCCAACCCCCTATCCAACCGCCCTCTGCTCCTTGTCCCCTGACCACCCGGTCCTGGGACCCCCTGCCCCTAACTACCCCCCCCAAGACCTCCCCCCTTATCCAACCCCCCCGCTCCCTGTCCCCTGACTGCCCTCCCGACCCCTATTCACATCCCCACCCCCTGACAGGCCCCCCGGGACTCCCACTCCCAACGCTCCCTGTTCCCCATCCCCTGACCGCCCCCCCAGAACCTCCGCCCTATCCAACCGCTCCCTCCTCCCTGACTGCCCCCCAGGACCCTCCGCTCCCTTACCGACCCCCCCCCCCCCCCCCCCCGCCCCATTACCAGCAGCAGGAGCTCGCAGCCGCGACACCCGGCCAGAGCCAGCTGTGCTCCCCATGCTGCCCAGCGGGAGCGGCGGGCCAAAGCGCAGCCCGCTGCGGGGAGGGGGGACAGCGGGGGAGGGGCCAGGGACTAGGCTCCCTGGCCGGGAGCTCAGGAGCCGGGACGGATGTGGCCTGCGGGCCGTAGTTTGTCCACGTCTGGTCTAAGGTCTCAATCCTGATAGGGAGACCCATCCTATTGTAAGATTGGGGCCTAGGTGATAGAGCTAACAGATAAGTGGTAAGCCTACCATAGATACAAACTCTAGTGATTTTCTTCCCTAACTTTTTTTAAATGTGCCCTTAGTATCAAATTAGTAAAAATACTTTAAATTGGGGCACCCCAATTCCATATGTGGGTGCTAAAATATGTATTTGAGCATCTAAGCAGTAATTTGAGTTATGAATTGTGAAGTGGGTGCCCTTTAGGCACTCACATTTGAAAAGGAGCTTACAATGTTTATTTCCTAAAAGCAAAAGAAGTTTGTACAAACTACTAAAATTAAATTTTCATATATAGAGAGAGTTTATACAGTAATTAACATTGATTTTTAAGTGAATACCAAATTACTGGCATTAGGTCTACACTAGATTTTCAGAGACTGGTTCAAATCCTAATTCACAAGAGAAAATAAGGCAGCTGTTTACATCTCAGTCTTTGTTCACATTTGTCTGCAGCTCAGTTGTATTGGGAAATTTGGCAAGTATGGCATGAAAGAGGCTCATTTCTTGTATAGCAGGCATGTGTGTTGGCAGAATCCTGAGGAAGCTTGAATAGCATTTGCTGGCATTTTGCCTGGTATTAGCTGCTGCAATTAACACGTATTTTCACAAGCACCAAATTTGTCCACAAGTAATTATAGGTCACTACCACATGCTGTTGTGTAGTTTTACCCTTTTCTCCCTTAAATCCCCAATTAGTTGTAATATTCTTTTCACCCTTGAAAATATCTTTTCCTATTAATTTTGTCCTTTTTTACTTGGCCAAGATTAATTTCTCCTCCTCCCTCTCCCACCCGTTTCTAGACTGGATGCCAAAACGCACAGAGGGGTATAATTCTAAATTTGATCTGAGGCTGGGAAGTAGCCCATGAGTTCCTAAAGTTGGAAAAAACCCACTGTGGGACTAAAATGTGTCTATACTTACGGCATTAGGAGACCACCAAATGTGTATTATTAAATAAATCATTACTACAGTGCCATAAATTTATCTGGAGCTTTACAGAGCGAGACACTTTTCCTCAGGGTTTTATGATACGATTCTGAAAGTGATTGAGCTCCACTCACATTAGCACTTACACCTTTGCTAACACCAGCTGCACTAATGTCACAGATCATAAAATAACTTTGAGAAATACCCATGGCCTTACAGCCCCAGCTCAGCGGCTATCATTTATATAACAGTGCTGAACAGTCACATGGAAGTAACAGCAAGGTTTCCTCAGCAAAAACAGTCATTATTGTGTTTCTGGATGCTGAGGGTTATAAAGCAAGTTTAATCAGGAAGTGTTATTCTGTGAGGTTGTTCAGACTATTTCTAATAAGAAACCAACCTAAGACTAAAAAAAATCTTTAAGAAACATTGCAGAAAATTAACTTTTTTAACAGAAAATATTACTGTGGGCCACCATTGTGTCAGCTCTCATAAGCTAGACAGGGTCAAACCCGGTCAGTATTCAGAATGCTGATGTTCAAGAAAATCTAGCTGCCCTGACATAAGATGTGGTATGGATAATGTTAATTTAAGAAGCAGTTGAGTCTGTGCCATGCTCAGCAGTGAACTTCCAGCCTGGCCCATCTAGGTGCAGTGTCACTCCATCGCTGAGAGGGGATACAGGCTACTGGACGTGGGACAAGGCCACCCCCCTCCCCCCATCATGACAGAGGGGTTGTGAGGTACACACCATGTGTAACGTGCATATGGCCGTGGGCACTACTGCCTGCACTGATCAAATTGCATGATCAGGGCCTAAATCAATGCTTGGATGAGGTATTAGAGGACACTGAGCAGGTAGTGGTGGAACCATTTTTAGTTATTAAGTTATTTTTAGTTGTTATGGTACTTTCTGTGAGAGACATATAAATCCTGCTGACATGGCCAAAATTCAGTTAAGTTAGGAATATCCTGTCTTCCTAAAATTGCCACTGTAGTTTCAATGGGAAAACTTGTTCCGCATTTCCCCTTCTAAATAGAAATATTGTTGCATGGTGTTTCTGGTGAATCACAAATATGGCATGCCACCTCAGAGGTGGCCACATTTCAGTAGGGAGTGAATGATCCCTGTATAATCAGGTTTTAGAACAATTTGAGAGCCATCTGGATCAAAGTAGCTAAAATGTTATCAGTCATCAAAATACCTTGAATGCTTTATCAAAATGTTAATTAAATTCTAATAGTAAATTTGAGGTGAAATGTAGCAGTTATTTAACAACACACAGCAAAAATACATACAATGTAGGACTGGAATTGAAGAAAAACATCCATTTGAAACTACAGGGGAAATGTAGGTAGACAGAATGTAACTGCACAGACAGGTATATAGCCAGAATAATGGTGAACATGCCAGCCCAAATTATCCAAAAAGCTCTGCAACTAGAAACCATACTTATGGGTGCACTTGCAATACTTACATAAAGATAGGTTAAGTTGATCAACCATATGTTGTTGATCCCCTAGATGAGCAAAATATATCAATAGGGCAGCACCCTGATGTAGTTTTCTCACAGAAGACAAGATTCCACTTGTAATGAACTCAGTTGTAAGTATAGTATTTTGGATTAGATCTTGTAAGTTTTTCTGGCTCTGTAACTCACAGACTGACTAACATCCTGTGGTATACACACAGTGACTCTGTATTTCCTGATTTAGACTCATCAGTTCTGGAATGGACTGTCATTTACTCTACAAGTCATTGGGGTGTTTTTTTACTGACAATATGAAAAAAAATATTATTTCCTGTTTCAAGGATTATTATCAGTGGAAAAGCTTTATTTAAAATATGGTCTTGGACTGGCCCTCTCTTCTAAACTGGCAGGTGCTTAAAAAAATGTAAAACATTGAGCTGTATGTATGGTTTAGATGAGCAACCCAGCAATTTAAGGAACAATCCTGCAAGGTGCTGAGTGCACTCAACTGCTATTGAGTTGAATGCCTCCTCTGCAAGATGCTGAGAACCTCAACTCCCATTTAGTGATGTCGCCCCTTCAGTGAGCACCCAATGGGAATTGAGGGACCTCAGCACTTTGCAGGACGGGTTCCTTAGTCATTCTATTCCAGATCTAAGCAATATATCCAGCTGAACTCTTTTAATTCATTTTAAAAGCACCTTCCAGGTTAGGACAATAAGGTGCTATTCAAGCTCATATTTTAAATAAAGTATTTGCACTAAAAAGTAACCCAAAAGCCTTGATTAGGAAAATATTTTTCTAAAGTCAGAACAAAAAAATCCACCCAAACTAATTTGTAGTTCAAAGGGAATTGCAGGCTCTCAGCACCTGAGTCCTTAAAGAGATTTGTAGGGCTATGCCCATAGCATTGTACTGTTGGTTTTGTTTTCATATTAATATGGAAAATCATTTACTTCTGTAAAATGTTCAGATTGTTTAAAAATATAGAGGGAATTTCAATATGATCGTTGATTAAAACAATGTTTTTCATTTGCAGCTACAGGTACCACATCATTGCACCACATTATGATTAGAAACAGGCAAAGTAGTTTGGAAAAAATAAAAACTGGCATGAACTTTAGCAGGCTCATAACAAGAGTAACTGGATGAAATTCTGTGGCATAGGTAGGGCCCTACCAAATTCACAGTCCATTTTGGTCAGTTTCACGGTCCTAGGATTTTAAAAACCATAAATTTCATGATTTCAGATATTTAAATCTGAAATTTCACAGTGTTGTAATTGTAGGCATCCTGATCCAAAAAGGAGTTGGGGGGTGGGAGGGGGAGGTTGCAAGGTTATTGTAGGTGGGGGATTGCGGTACTGCTACCCTTACTTCTGTGCTGCTGGTGGTGGCAGAGTTGTTGTCAGAGCTGGATGGCCAGAGTGGCAGCTGCTGGCTGGGAGCCAAGCTCTGAAGGCAAAGCTGCTGCCAGCAGCAGCGCAGAAGGATGGCATGGTATGGTATTGCCAACCTAACTTCTGCACTGCTGTCTTCAGAGCTGGACCCTTAGTCAACAGCCACCACTCTCTGGCCACACAGCTCTGAAGGCAGCAGTGCAGAAGTAAGAGTGGTATGGTATGGTATTGGCACCCTTCCTTCTGCACTGCTGCTGGTGGGGCACTGCCTTCAGAGCTGGGCGCCAGGCCAACAGCCACCACTCTCCAGTCACCCAGCTCTGAAGGTAGCACAGAAGTAAGGGTGGCAATACTGCAACCCCCCTGCAACTCCCTTTTGGGTCAGGACCCCCAATTTGAGAAACACTGGTCTCCCCCATGAAATCTGTATAGAATAGGGTAAAAGCACACAAAAGACCAGAATTCACAGGGGAAGACCAGATTTCACGATCTGTGATGTGTTTTTCATAGCTGTGAATTTGGTAGGGCCCTAGGCGTAGGAGATCAGATTAGATGATCTAATGGTCCCTCTGGCCTTAAAATCTATGAGTCCTACATCTTGAAACAAAGCAGAACTTGATTTTTTAGGTTCAACAACCCTTTCCAGAAACCATCTACCTCTGCTAAAGTCTTGGGCCATATTTTAACTGGGGATTTATGGTAGAGTTGCTGATGTCTTCAAGCTTTGCAAGTTCCAGGGCTTCCATGGGAAAGAAGTGAGGTCACTAGATTCTGCGATGCATAACTCAAGGATGCACCAGGGCACCACAGATAGAATAGAACAGTTATGAATGAGAGACAAAGAAAATGCTATACCCAGTTACCCATATGCTCATGACAAAGGAGTAATAGGCTGACTGGGGAGCAAAGAGCATTGGGATGCCTAAATCCCAGTTTTAGGCACCACTGCTATTCACAATTCCCCCCCACTTTCCCCCTCCCCTCCTGCCAACTTTGGCTCCTGCCTAGCTCTGTATGTGCTTAAACTCACATGATTCCTAAATTTCTGCTGAAAAAGTTCACTAGGTGCCTAAGTTCCTGTCTCTGGGCACGTACCCCACTACAGGAGTCTAGATCCCTATCTCACGCCTAAGCTCCAGAATGATCCACAAGCCAGGGAAAGATAGGTATTGCTCCACTGATCTTGCCTATGGGGCCCAATCTGATAGGCGTGCTCAGAGGCTGCCTACTGGATCAGCATCTTTTAAAATTGAGGTTACAAACTGGAGGTGGTGCCTCACATATAACTTTTATCTCAGTGGTTAGAGCACTCACCTGGAATGTGGGAGACCCAGGTTCCATTTCCCCCGCTGCCTGATGAACAGAGATCCCACCTCTTCAGAGCGTGCCCTAATCACTGAGCTATGGGATATTCTGATATGGGTCTGTTTTAATCTCTCCTGGTGAAGCTGTTTCACTTTGGATAAATAAAGAATCCTTGGAACAGAGAGACTTGTTCCTGGATCTCCCATTTCCCAGGTGAGTGCTCTAATCACCAGACTTGGGTCATTCTCTTGTACTTTCTCTCTGTCTGGCACAATGATTATTTAAGTATTTATCCAAAGTGGAACAGCTTCGACAGGAGAGACTGAGGGAGATGTACATCAAAATATCCAATAGCCCAGTGGTTAGGGCACTCTCCTGAGAGGTGGGAGACTTTACCTTAGTTCCTTCTGTGCTGCTGACACATCAGGCAGTCTAGTTCTTTCATTGATTACAGTCACTCTTTAGTTGTGGTACTTCTTGCCAATACATTCAGTAACCTCTGTTACTGACTTCTGCCATTTCGTTCTTGGCCTTCCTTGCTTTCTCTTTCCTCGCTTGGATACCCAATTCAACACTTGCTTAGCATTTCTCCCATCTTCCATACAGTACATGTCCCAACTACCCAAGCCTTTTCTTTTGATATTTTATAACGTCCTTGTAATGGGGGGAGATGGAGGTCTTTAGCTTTCAGCTCCCCCTCATGGTGAGGCAAAGAGCAAACCAATTCAGCTCTTCCACCCCCATGCTGTTGCACCCGACTCTGCTTTGTTAAGTCCTTGTTGAGGATTGGGTCCTCTGGCTTATTCTTAGAATCATAGAATCAAAGAATATCAGGGTTGGAAGGGACCTCAGGAGGTCATCTAGTCCAACCCCCTGCTCAAAGCAGGACCAATCCCCAACTAAATCATCCCAGCCAGAGCTTTGTCAAGCCTGACCTTAAAAACTTCTAAGGAAGGAGATTCCACCACCTCCCTAGGTAACCCTTCCAGTGCTTCACCACCCTCCTAGTGAAAAAGTTTTTCCTAATATCCAACCTAAACCTCCCCCACTGCAACTTGAGACCATTACTCCTTGTTCTGTCATCTGGTACCACTGAGAACAGTCTAGATCCATCCTCTTTGGAACCCCCTTTCAGGTAGTTGAAAGCAGCTATCAAATCCCCCCTCATTCTTCTCTTCTGCAGACTAAACAATCTCAGGTCCCTCAGCCTCTCCTCATAAGTCATGTGCTTCAGCCCCCTAATCATTTTTGTTGCCCTCCGCTGGACTCTTTCCAATTTTTCCACATTCTTCTTGTAGTGTGGGGCCCAAAACTGGACACAGTACTCAAGTTCAGACTTCAGTAGTCTCTGTTCTCCTTTGAGGCAAAGGGGAAGTAAAAGTTCCAGGCCCACCAGAATTTTATTAGCTCTAATTCACCTGGTCTTATGAGCTTTCTTTTCTGAGAGTCTCTGGCTGGGGAACCCGACCCATCCACTCCACTGAGTTCCATCTCACAGCCCTTGCTGGGAACAGCCAGAAATAAATCCTCCACAATCCTTCACTGTTCCTTGAGCTACTTCCTACCTTTGCAGTCTTCTTCAGTTTCTCGCACTGCTTCTCCCTCTTCAGTGAGCTGATATACTTGACAGCTTCTCCCCACCTGCTGAAGGAATCCTTTCACTACACTCGCTCAGTCTGTGTAACCAAATGCATCCCTGTATTCACACCCTACACACTATTGGAATAATCGTTGTACAAAATATACCTTGTAAAGTATCATTTGGAAACTAACAACTGGCTGGTCAGTAATTTCATTGTGAAATGTACGTAGCAACATTATATGTAAAGTTATGAACATAAGCTGAAATCATGACTGAAGTGTGTTTACCAGACAAGTCTGGGAAGTGGGTAAACCCATTTCTCAAAGACAAAGGCAAGTTGATGGCCCTAGCCAGGTGTCATCATATATCCAGTGGCCATTCTTTGGCATGGAAGTGGAGGAAGGCAAGAGACAAACAGATCTGCATTTTAGCAAGCAGGTGAAAAGCAACATCATAACATCTTTTCCCCACCAGCCTCCATGTCTCCTTGCTCTCAGCTGGAAAGAATATTATCTAGGGGTCACTCTCAGGAAAATGCATTTCAAAAGGGTGACTGAACTATAAAAGTGAACGGCAAAACAGTCCAAGTTATCCATCTCTGTCTTTTCACCAAAGAAGACAAAAGAAACAGTCTTTGGAGCAGATCCTGACCTGAGAGTTTGATCAGCAATGTACTGAAAACCTGTGATAAGAATTTCACCTTCAACCAAGTCTACTTTATTCAGTTTAGTACTAGGAAGCATTTTATTTTATATTTTTCTTGTAACCATGTCTGACTTCAATGCCTTCAGACTTGTAATCATTTCAAATCAATTTGAAGTTAAATAAATTTGTTTGATTCTTTAATCAAAACTAACTCAGTGTGGTGAACAGTGTGAGTAGCTCCATTTAAGGCAGCAAGCTGTTGTACCTTAACCCCTTAGAGGGGCAACAGACCTGATATATCTGGACTGTACAGGAGCGGGCTGGACAGTGCTAAACACATGTTTTTGGGGAAAATCTGGAACTGGGAGTGTGTTCCTGACAAAAGGAAGAAAGAGCAGCAGAATACAGACCCTGGACTTCAGAAAAGCAGACTTTGACTCCCTCAGGAAACTGATAGGCAGGATCCCCGGAGGCTAATATGAGGGGGAAAGAAGTCCATTAATGATCTGGATGATGGGATGGATTTCACTCTCAGCAAGTTTGGGGATGACACTAAGCTGGGGGGAGAGGTAGATACACTGGAGGGTAGGGATAGGGTCCAGAGTGACCTAAACAAATTGGAGGATTGGGCCAAAAGAAATCTGATGAGATTCAACAAGGACAAGTGCAGAGTCCTGCACTTGGGACGGAAGAATCCCATGCACTGCTACAGGCTGGGGACCGACCGGCTAAGCGGCAGTTCTGCAGAAAAGGACCTGGGGATTACAGTGGACGAGAAGCAGGATATGAGTCAACAGTGTGCCCTTGTTGCCAAGAAGGCTAACGGCATATTGGGCTGCATTAGTAGGAGCATTGCCAGCATATCGAGGGAAATGATTATTTCCCTCTATTCGGCACTGGTGAGGCCACATCTGGAGTATTGCATCCAGTTTTGGGGGCCGCACTACAGAAAGGATGTGCACAAATTGGATAGAGTCCAGCAGAGGGCAACAAAAATGATTAGGGGGCTGCGGCACATGACTTATGAGGAGAGGCTGAGGGAACTGGGCTTATTTAGTCTGCAGAAGAGAAGAGTGAGGGGGGATTTGATAGCAGCCTTCAACTACCTAAAGAGGGTTCAAAGAGGATGGAGCTCGGCTGTTCTCAGTGGTGGCAGATGACAGAATAAGGAGCAATGGTCTCGAGTTGCAGTGGGGGAGGTCTTAGGAAACATTATTTCATTAGGAGGGTGGTGAAGCACTGGAATGGGTTACCTAGGGAGGTGGTGGAATCTCCATCCTTAGAGGTTTTTAAGGCCCGGCTTGACAAAGCCCTGGCTGGGATGATTTAGTTGGTGTTGGTCCTGCTTTGAGCAGGGGGTTGGACTAGATGACCTCCTGAGGTCTCTTCCAACCCTAATCTTCTATGATTCTATGTTGGAGTCACTCTGCATGCGGTAACCAGAGTGTGACTGGAGTGTGCAGGCAGCTGCACTATACATAGGCACTCCAAGTGTAACCTGCATGCTGTTAGGCTATTTGTGAGCGGCCCGGGGCATTGCAAGACACCCAAGGTTGCAGGGCAGGGGTGACACAGCCCCTCACTGGTCTGGATTGCACCTCAAACTGTCATAGTCTGTTTTGTAGCCTCCCCGCCTCCTGCCCTGCAGCTCTTTTATTCTCAGCCTCTGTGAGGCTGCCAGTCATCTCTAGCTGAAACTGCAGGCAGTTGCTTTGTTTCAGCCTTTGGTAGCTGGGCCAGCATGGGGTATATAGGCCCTATGACAGTCCTGCTCTGTCAGCTCCCTTACTCTCACATTTGTAATTTTGTCCTTCCATGACATTTGTAGTGTCTTCATCAGCCATGTGCGAGGGGCAGCCTCCAGTCTGTTTTGTTAGCCATTGTCATCGGCCAAGTCTATGCTCTATACAGTAGCATGCTCAGTAAGATCACATGGTATAATCTGACCTTTAGTTAGGTGTGGAGACCTCTGCTTGACTAGATGTTGTTCATCCTTCCAAACAGTGGTGTTTGCTTTTCCTAATCTTGTATTAATATCTTTATTGCAGCCACCTTCAAATGTCCAGATGGCAGAACTCTTCTGCCTGTTCAATTTCCTTTCCATCCACATGCACCTTTGCATCTGTTGTCCAGTTTCGTACCTTCATAATTTTGGTGTTTTCTACATTTACTTTCAATACAATTTTTGCTACTTCCTGTTCCACCTCTGATTTAAGGGCAATAATTCCATTCCATATTATAGTTAGTAAAACAATGTCATTGGCAAAGTCAGGGTTGTGTAACTCATCTTCACTAACCTATTTTACACCTTTTATTGTCCGCTTCACCACCCAGTCTATTGCTTATGCAAGGAGGATTGGTGATAATACACATTCTTGTCTAACTCCAGCCACAGTACAAACCATTCATCCAGGCCTGTATCCTTACTGCACATCTATTTTAATCACATAAACTGCTTGTGAGAGACAAGGCAGGGAGGTAATATCTTGTATTGAACCAACTTCTGGTGGTGAGAGAGACAAGTTTTGAGCTTACACAGAGCTCGTCTTCAAATCTGGGTAGACCTGAAGAAGAGTTCTGTGTAAGCTCGAAAGCTTGTCTCTCTAACCAATAGAAGTTGGTCCTATAAAAGATATTACCCACCCACTGAGTCTCTCTAATATCCTGGGACTGACCTGGGTACAACACTGCATAAACTGCTTGTGACAGACATGGCAATTTTCTGAAACAGTCTGGACAACCTTTAAGAATCTTAGGAGTTCATTGTATTAAAAATACAAATGTTTATGTATTATTGTGAGATTGTATGCAATGTTTCTAGGGTGGAGACATTACTAATGTAAATCCTGGGAAGTGTTATGAGCTTCAAAGGACCCTTCAGCACTAGGCCATATAAGAATGAACATTTGTGATAAACTAAATTGACTGGGTTTCCTAGGAAATACATGGGAAGAGGAGAATGCAATTTTCCACCTCCAGACCCAACCTTTTGAAGCTAGCCCTGAGGAGAAACCGATTATCTACAAATTACCTATTCCCAGATCAAAGAGCCAGGCTGTACAAGTGAGTAACTCACAGGTTCATTGGGATTCTTGTTCTGAGAAAAAGGTAACCTTATTAGCAAGCATGTGGGCTCCTTTATTGTTTTAATGTTTTCTCTGGAATGCTTTCACTTTAAGAATAAACATGCTTGCTTAGGAAAAGCTGTCTGGCACCTTATAACTATGGGTGATTATGCCATTTATAGCCTCTGAAAAGCAAGGCCTGTTTAGGCAGTCTGACTTGCTAGGGAATTCAGTGTAGGCAGGGAACTGCGCAGCCAGGAAAAATCCCACTCAGAAGGGAGAGAGACGCAGGTCTCTGCTCAAGAGGTGATAGCTCAGGAGCTGGGACGCTAAAAGTGGGTGCCCTTGCTGGATCATGAGGGGAATATGAGTGCAAGTGCCCTGAACTGCCTATTATGTTAATCAGTTTGTCTGGTATCCCATAGCTTCTAGCAGTATTTCACAGGGTCTCTCTGTGTGGACACTATCGAATGCTTTCTTAAAGTTGATTAAGATGGGGTTCTGCCAAGCAGTATCTTTTTCAATGATCTGTCAGGGTGAGTCTCCGCTCACAACATGATTCACTTGACATAACATATTGTCGGTCGCATATGTGGCCCACAATGGTAAATAGGTTGAGAACCACTGGTCTATGTGGTTGACAGTCACATTGTTGATCTCCATGTGAGCTTGCAAATCCTTTTGTGCTGGAAGAGACAGCTGCCTACCTATAGGGTGTTTGTGCTACAGAGATTCAAGAGCCATTTACCATTATCAGTTTGGAGGCCTTCCTCTGCTGTGCCCATAACTCCTTCCCAAACAATAGAGTTGTTGCCGATTTGTTCATTGAAGTTGCCTACCATCAACTTGATGTTAGGTATGTCATCCAATACTCGTTGCACCTGCTTGTAGAGTGTATTGTTTTCCCTGTCACCTGCTGTGTTTGTTGGTGCATATACTTGGATTATCGTACACTTGACACATCTTGTTTGCAGCCTGTCTGTTGTTAGTCTGCCATTCACTGGCTCCTAAGTCAACAGGATCTTCGCTCTGATGTTATCCAGAATAATTCCAACAGCTCTTTCATACATTCCTCCTCCTGAGTATAAGATTGTAGCACCATTAGACACCATCTTGCTTTACTGATGCCAAGTATGCTTAAATGGTATTTTTCATGTCTCTTGTAACCTATGCCAGCTTTCCCATACTATATAAAGTACGTACATTCCACGTGCCTACTGTTGTTACAGATTTGGTCATCAGGATTTGATGTCTCCATCTCAACTTCCTTTCAGCTTTCACGACGATCTCTTATAATTGGATTTAGAGCTCCATTTGCATCTACAGTTCTGAAGTTTGGGTTTAACTTAGGGGTGGGCAAACTTTTTGGCCCGAGAGCCACATCTGGGTGGGGAAATTGCATGCAGGGCCATGAATTTAGGGCTGGGGCAGGGGTTGGGGTACCGGAGGGAGTGCGGTGTGTGGGAGGGGATGTGGTGTGCAGGAAGGGGCTCGGGGCAGGAGGGTGCGGAGTGCAGGAAGGGGCTCGGGGTAGGGGGTTGGGGGGCAGGAGGGTGCAGAGTGCGGGAGGGGGCTCAGGGCAGGGGGCTGGCGTGCAGGAGGGTGTGGAGTGCGGGAGGGGGCTCAGGGCAGGGGGTTGGGGTGCAGGAGGGGTTCAGGTTGCGGGCTGCGGCCTGGTGCCGCTTAACTTGAGCAGCTCCGGGGTGGCAGCGGTGCGCAGCGGGGCTAAGGCAGGCTCCCTGCCTGCCTGCCCTGGCCCCTTGCCGCTCCCAGAAGCGGCCGGCACCATGTCCCTGCGGCCCCTGGGGGAGGGGGACAGAGGGCTCCGTGCATTGCCCTCGCCTGTGGGTACCTCCCCTGAAGCTCCCATTGGCCGGTTCCCCGTTCCCGGCCAATGGGAGCTGCGGGGGGCGTTGCCTGCAGGTGAGGGCAGCGCAGGGAGCCCTCTGCCCTCCCCCTCACCCCCCAGGCATGGGGGAGAATTGAAACTGGGTCTCCCACATCCTGGGAGAGTGCTAACCACTGGGCTAAAAATTATAAAAATTATAGCATTTCTTGATAAAAAATGGCTTAGGCACCTAAGCTGTCTGACTCCATTAGGATAGGTTCCTGTTCATGTATCGCTAAGCACAGATAAGCACCTCCCTGCAGCCTGACTTAGGTGGCAAACTCCATGAGAGGAGCAGAATTTAGGACACACCACTCTCCCATTGACTAAGTTAGGCAGCTCCCAGCTTTTGTGGATCCCATTCTTAGGCACCTATCTCTCTCCTTTCATTGTATAGGGAATCTTGGTGCCTAACTCTGACTTTGTCAATTCTATTGTTGTTCTGGTGATTTTCTAGGCATTGCATTGCTGAGCTTTGTGGATCCAGGCCTTACTAACCAAATCTTTGAAGGTTTGCACAGCATAAATTACGATATAATGCAATAAGTTGTGAGACAGCAAAACCAAGATAAAAGAACTACAAACTACAGCAGTTGGTCCTATTTTTATAATTTAACTATAATGGTGAAACACCCCAGTACTCACCCAGGTTAGAGGGCATACTATCAGCATCAATGGTTGTGTTGGTTTCCCACAACAAAAGGGGGAACCTCCCCCCCGTAAGCTAATGAATAACCCAGACCTTCTTGGCACATCATGGAAAAATGATCAACTTGCACAGAAATATTCCTAGCCACGGAACTTTAAAAAACAAAAAAACAAAGTTTATTGAAATGTGAGGATGGCAATGGCTCTACGTGAGATCAGAATGAAGTAATCACTTGTGCATGTGACCTGTCTGCAAACCAGTAGCGTAGCTAGGGAGGTTCAGGGGAAGCAGCCACTTCCCCTCAGTACATTTTTCAAAAGCGGCGCCTGCCGGGCCGCCGCTGGGGTCCTGCAGGCAAGTGGGGGGGCAGCACGGTCAGACTCCGGAGGAGCCATTGGGTGGGGGACGGCGGGCGCGGCCAGAGGAGCAAAGGGGCCGGCTCCTCGGCCATCGCGCCCCACGCTCAGCGCGGCCCCAACATCGCCGCCTCCTGCGGCCGCCTCCTGCAGCGGCTCAGGGCTCGGCGGCCGAGCGCTCCGCAGCTGGCGGGCAGATCCCCTCTCCCC